>NC_056561.1:31896638-31940452 GCF_013358625.1 Macadamia integrifolia | reverse complement strand
AAACCCACTTGTAATTAATATATATATTTCAGATTATGAGGGTACCCATATCATATTGATTATGTTGTGTTATGCATTAGTGATTGCCACCTGAATAATGTTGTATTGAATCTAATAGTCTATTCACATAAGAGAAAGTTTTCAACCACCCAAGATGAACAGAGAATATTCTCTTTATCGAAGGTGATTGACATTATGATTGAACCATTGGAATAGGAAATGTCATTAGATGAAAAGAACGCTACCTGATCATGTGCACCTACACCTAGATAATAAAGGCGACAAAAAGACCACATTGCCCCCTTAGTTGGATGCATGTGCACCTTCCCTAATTGGCCTTCATAATGGTACAATAGTCACGTGACTAAGTAATGATCCTCCGCCCATATCATTATTTACTCTCGTCCTCTAAGTATGAAGTTGCATAATGGGGTGTTGCAATCCAACTCACGTCAAGGTAAGACTTATGGTTCTTAGTTTTTTTTTTCTTTCTTTCATTGAAAGACTTATGCTATTTGTTGATGCAACAGTCTAACCTAATTTTGAATTGACTGATGAGTTGGTTTTTTGAGAAATCTGTGTGTGAAACTTTAGTGCCATGAGTATCTTTGACATGCAATTGTTTCAATTCAAGGTTGATGATGAAATGATTGACTTGGAAATTTTTTTCTTTCATTCTTGTGTTTATTTTCATTATTTTTTCTACTTTTATGGATGGGGTTAGGGCAAAGTATTAGGTATCACCATCGATCTTGGTCAATATCAATATTGATAGCATTATCGATATGAATCAGCCGTAATGAATTGGATCAAATTGTTTTACCCCTCAAAAATGTCAATACTTTGGATTCAGTATAGTATCGTATTGGTGTCGAGTACTGATGACCAATACAATACGACGGATACCTTGAACCCTAGGGTGGGGTAGTGTGGAGATTTTTCCTACACTCTCTCATACAATGAGCCATCAGCCTCGCATTTGGCACTCTCTCTCCTCAAACATCATGTGGGTTAGAGTGTTAGACTCTCAATCGATATTGATATTAATACCAATTCGGATAGACTGTATTGGGCCAAATTGGACCATTTTGCTTTCAATGAATACGATAACCACCACAATCCGAATCATATTGACTCAGTAATATTGATATGTATAGACTGATACACAAATACAATACCAATACTTAGTACCCTAGGCTCCTCTACCAAATAGTATCGTATCCTATATCGTGATTGGGTGCGATGTGGGAAACCAATGCCATCATTAATGGTATGGTGTGAAGTCTTGTGCAAGATTGTGCATGGTTTCAACTATGCACATAGTATTTGTGTGCATGATCCGCCGTGCACGAAACCTTTTGCTAAATGATGACTTTTTTTTAGAGTAAATAATATTTCAAACTTATGTTAACCATAATTACATGCAATGTGCCAGAATATAGAAATCTAATCCTCAACAAAAACTGCATCATCAATAAATGAAGTTTCGATTTTTTTTTTTTTATAAATAACCTCCTGGTTCAGTCTAACACGTTCTAAATCTATAGGTTGGTTTGATTATGAGTTTAGTCAAAGCCAATGTTAGAAGAAGATTTAATTTATCTTTAGATAGCACTTATATTATATTATACCAGAAGAAAATTGAGAATCCGGGAATTGGATTTCTCTAGAACATAGAGGAGGAGGACTTTGATTTTGACTTCACTAATTTTATTTGGAGACTTAGAAAGGAATGGGTTTCATAAGGTCTTATCTCTAATTCTACCGCCGAACAAATTTTCCTATTTGAAAATAGAAGACAATGTGGAGGAGATGAAATTTTAAGACTTTTATGTTACAAATATGTTGGCTAGGGTGATTGAATGAATGAACCTTTAATTAATTATTATTTCAGATTTTGTAAATTAAGTAAGGGAAAATGATGTACATTCTGTGTAGCTGTTAATTCATGTATTTTTATACATTCTCTCTCCTCCTTGAGACCCTGACAGTATGGAAACCTTATATACGAATTATGAGGCATTGATTGGTTTCACTTGAGAAGTGTCAATATACGTGGGTGGAGTATGATTAAGTAATGAACTTTCTACTCAGTTTACTTTAAAAAAAAAAAATTATCTAAACCTTTCTATTAATCAATGGGTTTATAACCCTCTTTTGTCTCCTAGTACAAGTTAAAAACTAAAGCGGCTGATGTTACAAAAGATGTAGGCAGGGGGAACACCTTTTCTCTTTAAGTCCCTATAACACACTTAGAAATTTTAAAATTAAAGTACTTTATAATCACCTGCAAACAACAACCCATCTTCAATGGCATGAAGAACAGTCAAAGTCCATACAGGTAAAAATTTATCTCCAATTTCTGAAAAATATGTAGATAGGGCATGCCTAATTGTGCCAAGTGGAAGGGTGATTCAATCATTCTTAGTATTGCATATGTAAATAATGGTTCCAAGTGCACCATAACCTCACAAACTGCACTAGACTGGTTGTAATTGTACACCTTCGAGTCGTCCTGAACTTTTCAATATCATGGTTTAACTTGTCTCTAACTCATTAGCTAAAAATAAATATAGGAACAAAGATCCATATGCCTACTTGCCCATAAGATTTCAGCACCCTACTTGGTATGTGAATAAAAAAAAAAGTGTTAAAACCCCTTTCTTATGTTGCAAGAGAAATTAAACAAAAAAATTTCAATCTAAATTTTTTTTTTTAATCATTATCTAACATGATTCTATGGTTATTTGTGGACTCCAAATCATTCTCAATGTGATTATTAAATTTTACATTATTTTGATCTCTTTGATTTAAAAAAGTAAAATAAAAATTACATTAAAAAAAAATTGTAGTTGTTAAAATTTAAATTGTTTATACAATCTTGTTAGATAGTGATTATAAATTTTTATTTTACATTTTAAAATCAATTCCACTCCCTTTCCTTTTACTTGTAAATCAGACTCAGTCGTTAGATTTTATAGATAGACTTTTTTTCTTTTCCCTCCTCAATTCCTTAATCCTTGAGTATGTTCACATCAATTTTACTTTTTGGTCTTTTGAAAAGCCCTTACGATCTTACTGGGGAAAAAAGAATAGGCTTTAATGATATGTATAAAAAATTTGAATAAGAAAACTCTCATTTTAAGAGACAAATGAAATGACCCCACTTAAGAGACAAATCAAACAAAATACACTTTAATTAAAATTAAAGGGAAAAACCCTATTCCTCTTTCCCTGGACAATTTTTTCCTACAAGTTGGGCAGTAAGAATTTTCCGGCTGCATGTAATCGTAGGCACCGAAATGAAATCTCGCTCCATTTAAAAGGGGTATTTTGGAAGCCTAAAACCTTAGGGGGTATTTGCAAACCCATAAGGGAAGGAGATTATTCCATTTCGATGATACTAATATACAATTATGGGCAACTGGAGTTTGTAGAAAAATCCCCCAACTCCCTCTCTATGGATTCAAATCCTTTGCGATGAGTAGTGAGTGGCAGTGAGGATCCATCGACTAGGAGGGCCTCGGCATGTAGCCGTTGGATCTGCTCTGCTCACTGCATCTTCGCATAGGATTTTTGTTCCCCTCCCTACCAAAAGAAAAAAAAAAACCCATCCATATGGTCAGGGAGAACCCCATTTAAATAAGATGTTCTGATTAAATCAAGCTTATGAAATTTAAACAAACTAATGAAAATCACAAATCATATATAGTTGATTTAAAACAAAGAAAACAGCATCTATAATATAGTCTGCTCACTAATATTTACAATTAATGTCAGCAATCCAAATCCGGAGTGACAAAAATTTTAAAAAATGAAAGAGTAAAAAGGAAATATTTAGGTTAATACAATTACGAGCCCAAACTAAGAATTAATGGAAAAAAAAAAACTGAAACTTGAGACCAAACAAACAGAACCTTCACTGAATAGGCACCAAAATCTGCCAGACTCTGATATGACAGTCCAAGCTTCCACTGTAAACCAGATAAGAAGTGGTATCCTCCGAGCTTTTGTTCATCAAATCACGACCATCAATGGCTGCAGTGAGACACTTCACGGGTCCTCCATGCCCTTCCAAAACCCCCAAACAACTGTAACTATTCTCAATGCCTCTCCTCCAAATCCTGATAGTCTTGTCAGCTGATCCACTGCACAGCAAATCTAACACCACTGAGAGGCAGAGAATGGCCTTTGTGTGTCCCCTTAGTGCCCCAACCACCACCATGTGACCACCTTCTCCTCCCGTAGAGGCAGCGCTGTCCTTTTCCCAGACCACGATCGATCTATCGCAGGCACCGGAATATAGTACAGACCCATCAGTGGTAAGAGCCAAAGCATTGACGGCGGATTTGTGTTTCTCAAGAGTGGCCACAAGGGAATGCGAACGGTCACCATTTAGCTTTCTCCAGACCTTAATCTTGGTATCGGCGGAGCCCGTGTAGATGTAGCCGTCGTTGGATAAGGCTAAGGCATTGATGGCATCGTCGTGGGCGTTAGCGATGGATTCGAGACATTTGAAATCGGAGGTTCGCCAGACTTTGATGGTTCGATCCCAAGAGACAGAGTAGAGAAGGGAGGCGTCACGAGAGAGGGCTAAGGCGGAGATGGTGTCGATGTGATGAACCCATGTGCATTTCTTGTGACGGCGGACCTGGATATGGTTCTTGGGTGGGAGGAACCGTAGGACACGGTCGGTGAGCGTGGGAAGAGTAGCTAAGCGCTTGTACATGTGGTCGTCGATGTTGTTATCGATAGTCCAGACGCGGATCTTGTGATCCTGGTGAGCGCTGAAAAGTTTGTCGCCGGAGATTACGAGAGATTTGACGGCGCCCTTGCCGACGGCGACGACGTTTTGATTGTTATGGGTTGAGATGAAGGAGGAGGAGGGATTGGGGTTGGAACTGGGGATAATAATGGGTGGATGGCGGTGCCAGGCACGAATTTCACGGCCGGAGGAGCCGGAGTAGAGGAATTTGCCGGCGAGGGCGAGGGAGAAGACGTGGGAGGAGTGGCCTTTGAGTGTTGAGATGCAGTGGTAAGTTGCTGTAGTGGTAGTGGCGTGGTGGTGGTGGTGTTGTAATGAGCCTTGTGGGTTGAGGGAAGGGAGGGAGGGTAGACTGGGTTGGGATGAGAGGGAGCTTGACTCCGACAGGTGGTAGTGGTGGCTTGAATTTGATGATTGGGATTCATTGTCTGTGTGACATGCCAAGGGACATGGCATTATCCCCATCTTCATCTTCTTCTTTGTTCTTACAAGCAATTAAGAGAGAGAGAGAGAGAGAGAGAGAGAGAGATTATGGATGGTGAAGGTGTTAGGAAGATAGATGACTAGTTAGATGTATTTAAAGGGTAAGGAGGGAGTGGACTTTGGAGTTAGCCTTAGAAGGGGAAAGAGGCTGGGGAGGTGTATTCTAGCAGGATTAGAGCTGGCAATGGTTATGAAATATACATGAAGGGGAGGGAAAGGGGGGACAAGTTTCATCTTTGTAGAAGTTTAAAGAAAAGGAAGTGAAAGTGGGGTTTGGAAGGAAGCGTGGCTGGGTCATATCATCAGGATTTTGGGTTTTAAGTATCGAAATTGGATAGGGCGAGACAATATCTGGCCCAGGGGACGGTTTTGCATAATTCTATGGGTGGGTCACAGTCGCAGCCACAGCGAAAGCGAAGAAGGGGAGAGATAGAGGAGACCATGGAAGAGAATGAGAGAGAAAGGAAACCGTGTGGGGTGGGGTTGCTTCCTTGGATAATCATGAGAGAGAGAGAGAGAGAGAGAGAGACCAGAACCATCCAACCATCCCTTGTGTCAAACAACGCCATCTTTGACATCCTTGTTGTCCATCTACATTCAATGCACTGTTCATTATTCCTTCCTCTCTTCCTCTCTTCCTCTCTTTTTCTCTTTTTGATACCTAAGGTGTTGGGATATTTGACTCGAATAGTCTTTGGACTTAATGTGATACTGTTTATACATAATCGGATCAGTTCAAAATAGAAACTCTCATGCAGTGGTCCTAAGAAATTAGATGCAACGACTAAAATTTGATCACAAGACCTCGCTCTTGAGAAGGAATACCATGTCCCCTCTCTCTTTTGTGTATGTCTATTATATGTATGATAGACATAAATGCTTGAGAGTTGATTACAAATTATTTGATTAAAATAGGAAAGTTGGGGAGGGTTAGCTTCACCCACTACACTACTTGTGGCTTATTTTAAAGGAGTATGGTTCATAGGTTACGTCGTAAGATTATCCATCCTTCTTATTTACTATTTCATTTATCTCACTTGCCCCCATCCCCTCCAACCCCCATATTACCCTCCAAGTCTCTGATCAAACAACCGGCTTTAGTTAAACTATTCTCTATAATAGATTCTTGCTAAATTTTGAATTGCTTACTTGCTAGTTTACATGTTTTAATTAAGAGAATCTCCTAAGGACCATTGGGTAGAAGTGAAGTTAAATGCAAATTAATTGGAACAAGAAAAAAAACAAAAAGTTTGTAATCCTTAGAATCTTCATAGTTATTTATTCTTAGTAAGGCATCCAATTCATTTGGAATAGGTTGGGGAGAATGAAATGCTCTTCTCCTTTCTTGCTTGCTTCCTATAAAGAGTTGGAAACCACACCATTCCTATATGATAGTAAGTTGCGAGGAACCTTTCCTTGAAACCCAACCACTAGTCAAATTGTAGTGGAAAACCGTCAAACTCAACAAAATCCAAGACCTTTAGGGTTTTATTAGGATTCATACGTGCATTGATACCCTATCTACGACCACCCTGCTCCAGAGCAACTACTCTACTTAGCTAGCGTACCTTCTTGCCTTCCACAGGTTCTATATGCTCGGAAGAACAATAATTCATAAATCCATCCATTTGAATCTCGTTCCATTAGCATGCAAGCCAATGTATATAATTTAGTGTCTTTCTTCCAAGTGAATCATCAAGGATTTTCTTTTCTCTCTTGTTGGCAGTCATGTGATCTTGTGTTACTACTAAACAATATATTAATTATGATAACTAATCTTTGGACAACTGATCACCACATTGGCAATGTGGCGCGGAATCCCTATATCCAACTAATGGGAGTGTGAGAAATGACAGGAATATGACTCACATATTGGGGTAGAGTGTCATGGAGGAGACAAAATGTGAGAGGGTGCATGACAACACTGGTGCAAATCATTTCCCCCTAAAATTAACCGGACATTCTATATATAATAATAATAATAATAATAATGAAAATGAATAAATTTACATTAACTTTTATTCTAGGCATTTTGATTTTTTTTGGAACGCCACTTCTTTATATTTTTCCTTGTTGAGTACCTAAAATGATAAAATGATAGTTCTTATCCTTCTATCTTTTGCTTTGGGTTAATCTCAACAGATTTTTTTCCCATCACTTTGCATCAATTTTCCTTCTAACCAAACGTCCAAAATAAAATTCCCCATCTCACTTCACAATAGCAATGGAAATTAATTTGCTTCATTCTCACAAAATAAAAACCTATGTAATGGTTAGAATAATCATGAACACCCGCCATTCATATATAAAAATGTGGGATGAAGTTTTCTGTCCATAGCATGGCATACGATAGTGCTCCCTATTTCTTATCTCTCTGCTCCTCCAATAGGGGGCAGAGATTCCATTTCATGTGGGAGGAGAGAGGTAGACACAAGAAGCAATACTGTAGGCCTCACTCCCCGACATAAAACATATATTTTAGATCCTCTTATATAATTATACTTACAATTTGTTAATTTTGATTGATTAGTCTATACCAAAGTCCTGTGATGCAAGTCCTACAAATTGTGGGAGATGCAAAGGGATGATAAACAAGAGAGAGAAGAGAAGGGGGTTAAAGATGGTACATTCTCGTCTCCTTTAATTCAAGTACTACTGTGGATACAAAATACAACCATTTTTATTCTTTGTGGATAAGAGAGGTCCTCATGACAAAAAAAAAAAAGGAATTTCTAAACGGAAGAAACAAGGGGAACATGGCAATGGTGTATCAAGACTGCTGATTAACTAAGTAAGGGGGTGAATCTTATTGTAACAAAAAAATGATGAATTAAGAAGTTGTAACCTACTTTTGATTTTGATTTTGATTTTTTCCCCTTACATCTCATTTTTTTAAAACGTACCATTAAAAAGAGATTGGAAGGGGAAAGAAGATGGTACTCTCTCATCTCCTTCAATTGAAGTGCTATCGTGGATACATAATACAACCATTTTCATTATTTGTGGATAAGAGAGGTCCCCATAACCTAAAAACCAGGATTTCTAAGCGAAAGAAACAAGAGAAACATGGCAATGGTGTATCAAGACTACTGATTAAGCAAGGGGGTGAATCTTATTATAACAAAAATTGATTAAAAAAACTTCAAAGAAAAAATAAAAAATAAAAATCTTACTGTTATGTTTTTCTCAAGAACTGTCACTCTTTTGCACATTTTCAAATATATATAATAAATGAAAAGAATTTGGCCTCCTTTAAAAAAATGTTTTATTTAAAAAGGTAAAATGAAGATTATAACTTTTTTTTTTTTATCTACTTTAACTACAACAAGATTTCTCTCTAATTGCACCTCCCCACGCCACCCCACGCCACCCCCTCCCTAAATAAAATAAAATAAATAAATAAATAAATCTCCCTCCCAATTCTTATTTGTAACCCCTTTTTCTTTTTTGTTAGCAAATTGTAGTAACACAACACTTTTTAAGTTTCCATTTATGGCTGTCCATGTCAATATAGTCCGAATGGTGGCAATTGGATCTTTCCCTTTTTGGAAAAGTATTATAAAACAGTTGGTGGAGAACCAAATCTCAGATCTTTGTTGGGGCCTTCAAGGGTGGGGAGTGGGGATGGACAATAAATTAATTAAGGAAGTTATTGGGATAGACCCTCCTGTCCTCTTCTCCTACATATGTTTAATCTGATCCAATGAAGAAACTACCTTTACAGCTTCCACCTCAGCTGCCACTTCCAAGGCTCCACTTAGGCATCTTATACAATTGTAGATACTTAAATGTAGTGGGTCCTTGTACATTTCAACTTGCAAGTGGCTCTACTAAGATTGAAATTCCTAATCTTCAATTGTAGAGTAATAAAACTCAAAGCTTAAACAAAGAGTGACAAATAAATACAAAATGAGTGATATAATCAGTCATTTTTGTTAGGATTTAGGAGGATAAAAAAAGAGAGTGAGCTCATTTCTAATGGCGAAACGTTTAATTAAAAAAAAAAAAAAATCTATTGGTTTTATAATGCATTGTTAGTTGTTGTCTTGTATATATATATATATATATATGTTATCTTAGAAATTATTTATAATTGAATATGTTCTTCTCCCCTAGTTGCACTTCCAACACCATTACGACAATGTTCCAATTGATCATCAATTTAAAATTGACTGCATGCGTTTGTCCATTATAATTGAGATATTTGTGTCCTTGTATCTATTTTCTTGGGGCAAATGCTCAAAGTAGAGAATAATATATTCTAACACTTAGTTGTGTCATATGGGAAGATGATGTGGTAATTGTAATTGTTAGATATCTAAGAAATATCATGGATTGATGACCCATGTATGTTCGTTCATCGTTGTACTTTTATCCAAGAAATATCATGGATTGATGACCCATGTATGTTCATGCATCGTTTTATTTTCAGTTGTCTATGCATGTATTGGTATTCATCCTCTTATATTTTCATAAGCTCTATTTTGCCACTTAGCAAACTCCATTTGGACTGAAACTTGACAATGAATTGAAATAAGGGACCTTTAGGTCAATCAATCCACAAAATTGCAATGCATCTGGCTTGCCACATAGAGAAAGATCCCCCACCTTTTTTGCACTTGTTTTTTATTTGGTTGCATAATAAGTATCCGATAGAAGCCTTAGATGGGTCAACTTTCATTGATTTTGTAGATTACGAATAGGGCATATGAGTAGGGTGCTACTGGTTGGGCTTGGTTAAGCCTAATTGGGTCGGTTGAGAGTCTGCAGTTGGCAGACATGGTTTCATTTATAAATGGTTGATCAGGTATCAGTCTTCAATCGGGCTAAATAGGTCTTAGTTACACATGCTACTAAGGCATTCATCTCTAATGGGCTTTAAACATGTCGGGCTGAATAAAATGTCTCGAAATAAGTTGGAAGCGGGCTATAAACTGGCTTTAAATGTGTCGAGCTGATTCAAGCTCTCAATTTGACAATCTTGATTGGGTGACTATCGAGCTAGACCTCCACACCAAGAACGATCAAATAATATTCGGCCAAGCTTCAACTTGAAACGTTTAACAAATGGGTAGAGCCGGTTTCAGGTTTTCTCGATTAGGCTTAGTTGGACCTACTATTGCAGCCATGGAATTGATACCCTACATATAAGCACCTTTGTTGAGATATTTGAGTTATAGAGCTAGTCTCACATCGGGTTGTTTAGATCCTTGGTGCCTTCATATATTTGAGAAACTCTCTCCACCTAATATCTTAAGGTTTTGGGTTGAACCCTTCAACATGGTATTTGAGTCCATGTCAATAAAGATGTCGTGAGTTATAGACTTATAGTTTCACAGTGGTTTATTCATGTTCTTTGTGGCTCTACATACTTCAGGATTTCTTTCTACCTAATGCCTTATGGTTTTGAGTTGAATCCTACAATGTTTTGAACAACTAAATTTTAAAATTACAATTGTTTTTATTTATATATATATTTTTTTATCCTTTTCAACAAAAGAGTTCGGTCTTGCCCAAGTCTGAGCAACTGGGATGTTAAGATCAATCGCAAACTTACTGACCATGGAACCAAGATTTGGTTCCAAAAATTTTAAGATTGCAACTTAAATCAAGTCATCAATGGAAGATTTTCCACATCCCTCTCATGCAGGTGGTGATGTGGGTCTTTCACTTTCTATCTTGGTGTCTAGTGATCTATTGATGCATGTCCATCCCTTATAACATATATCTATACAAGAAGGATGAACTGATTAATCCACCAAAACTCTACCGTCCTTTGCTGTTCATACAGCTCTTTCCATTTACATAAATGAGTAGATGTTGCAAACTGATTAATCCACCAAAAATTTCCTTAAAATATTAAGACTTTTGTGATTACTTGCAAAGTTGCTTATATTTTGAGAGATCATCATTAATGATGGACAATATATAAGGACTGGGATTGCTTGGGTAACCTTCTTCAATAGTATTGTCTCAACAGCTTGAGTAAGAAATTTGATTTGCCAGCTGTGTTTTAGCTTTATGTTTCTCAAGTCTCTGGAGGATTATTTGATTGGCATCTTATTTGTCTACTCTAATTTAAAAATAAAGGAGTGCCAATGTGCTTACATATTCTTGGAAACATAGTCTAGTTTGTCACGTCTATGATCAATACCTAATTAAGGGTGTTTGATTTATATTATAATTAATAAAAGCCAAAAGTGAACTATATGATTTATTATTGTTGGGTTTTTGATTTATTGTGTAATTGCTTTATTTATCAATTTCTCACGGTTTATTGTTTTAAATGGTTTAAACCAACGATTTATCAGTTCAAAACTAAAACCCAATTGAATAGGAATAACCAGTTTTGGTTTAAACAATTCAATTTGATTTCAATAAATGTTTTGTTTTGAAATAAATACCCTTAACAAGCATTTACTTATCAAATGTGTGTGTGAGAGAGATCATATGCTTTGGCTAAGCACATGAAAATCATCATAGAATCAATTCTGTCCACCCCCTCCAAAAAATAAATTTACTATCCATACTTTTGATTTATATGATTAATCATACAAATAATTTCTCAAAGAAAAAGAAGAAAAAGAAAAGGAAAAGGACCGATTTTCCCTAAGGCCATGCTAAGTGGGCCTTAGAAGCACATGGAGGTATGGGGGGTATTTTGGAAAGGTTCTAAAACCCTGTAGAGGTTTATGACCCCAGGATAGAGTGGTAAACCTCAGTGCGTGGTGAAGGAAAACTTCTCCTTAGAGAATATATTAGTGAAAGAAATTTTGAAGAAAAAAGATAATTACGCAAAAAAACACTATAACATGGACGATTGCAGCTCTTACTTGGGAGGGAAAAGATGATCATATGAATTATTATTATTATTGTTATTATTGTAGAATTAATCTGAATTCAAATAAATAGGTTATATATTCTATGGTGAACTGATCAGTTAAATTTTTTACTTAATAGGCAATTTAATTTATTAAGAAAAGATGGAAATGTTCTAACTACTTCATCATCATCACATCCTAAAAACATTTTTTTTTCCTGCAAGTCATTTTCTCCAGATGAATAATTTTCATTTGGAAGAGTTAAGTAATGGAATTTCTGTAATTAGTAGTTAGCTTTTTTTCTAAAACTCATACCTAACACTGCAAACATTTCAATTTCAAAATGGATATTATGTATATTGATAATGGCCAATCAAATCATTAGTACTGTTGCATGACATAAAGCCATGGATAATAGATTCCCTAGCTAGCTCCCACAAAGTATTAATTAATGGAAGATCATTAATTAATAATTTCTGTTAGTCCCAATCTGGTTATTCAAAGTAGAAAAAAAACATGCATGGTTGGCCCATGAGACAGCTCCTTGTCAACCACCAAAAGCCTACCACACCGGCAGACCCATGATTGTGCAAACCTGAAAATTAGGATAGAACTCTATGTTACCAAAAATTGAAAAAAGAAAAAAAAAATTATTCTTTCATCTTTTAGGAGATGATGAATCATGTGAGCATACAAATCAATATGAAAACGAATGTTTAGGCATGTCTGGATTCATGGTCGAAGAAGGTTGCTTGCAAGAACGCTTAAATGTTTATAATGCCCGTTGGTCTTGTTTTGTCTACCTTTTCGAACTCTAGGGTTTCTCAGTCATATATCTAATGGGCCGTCATACATAGGCTATTGAGTTTGAGGACCAACTTCATAAGGAAACAAAATCTCATTTTCTATTAAAGGATAGCGAGAAAAACACTATTCACTTATGCTTGTCTACACTTAGACACAAGAGATGCGGAAAGAATTGCATTGAAGCTGCTCAAGCACACTGTCCCATTATTGGCTTGTGTGTTGACATGTACCTGTGCCAACAAGGTAGCATTCTCTTGCCCTAAAGGCTATTAAAATCAAATCCACACATGCATAATATTCATGTTAATTAAGGGGTATAAAATAAAGTCCAATAACTAATATGTGATTACTTTCCAGTATTGGATTTAATACACTTAACATTCCAATTAGGGGTGAAACTTTGGCCCTGACAATCTGAACCCACCCTGAGCTTGAACAGGGTTTGGGCCAAGTTTTTTGATTCTGTGGGTGGGTTATGATTGAAAAACCCCAACCCAGGGTTAGGGTTGGGTCGGGCTCAGGTTGGGACCTCAGCCCGGCCCAATCCAATCCAAAATTTAACTCTGAATTTTTATATTAGAATTTAGGGCTCCTATTGGTATTTCATTTTTCTATAATTTTTGAATGTATAGGACATCAATGATAAAAACATGTAAATCAAGGTTAATCCGACCCAACCCGACCCTAACAGGGTCAATTAGGGCTGGGTTGGGTTGGTATGAATACGATAGAGTTGTGCCTGAACATGAATCCAGCAGGGTTGGATTGAATCTGGGTTGAATTTTGAGGACTTAGGATTGAGTTAGGATTTTAAGAAACCTGACCCAACCCAACCCTATTTCACCCTTGATTCCAACAATAACACTTCAGTAACCCGGTTTTATAAATCAAAACAAGAATTCTGCTAACCGACAAAGAAAAAACCTCATAAAAAGTAGTTTATTTTAAATTTATATCTTACCGGTCCAATGAATTTATATTATACAATTTATATCCTTTGAAATTAAAACACAATAATTAGTTGATCAGCTCATGAATTAAGGGAGGACAAGTTGGACTAAAAAACAGGGGTGCGGAGAAAACAAGCATGTCGGTTCCCCTTTGTTCATTCGCCAGCAAACCCAACAAACTATACCTTCAATAGTGCAACAAGACATCAGAATTGGCTTTTCCTTTTGTTTAAAGTTGGCATGAACTTCACTGGTCATGATCAACCTTATCCATTCCCATCACAACTAATTAGGAGAAAACTAGTCAAGGTTTGTTTGTTTGTTATTTATTTATTTATTTAAATAAATGTATGTCTTGTTTGTTTGTTTTTTATTTATTTATTTAAATGTATTTCTCGAATTCTTGATCGGTTTTAAAGATTGAATCGCTCAAACAAATTTTGGTCGCATCAATTACGTTCACCTCGACTAATCCTCGGGAAGACTAGCACAGCAACCCAATTATAATAAGATTTTGGACTTGTTATGAATCGACTAATCCTCGGGAAGACTAGCACAGCAACCCAATCCAATGTCATGATCTCCACTTAAATCAGAGATGTACAGATGGGGAATCGAACCTGAGACCATGCGCCTAATTCACACAATTCCCAATTCACCCTAACCATCTGAGCAATCCACAGGTGGATACAAAATAAATAAGAAAACACACACATACATACACACATAATGCGTACGACAGAGCTTGATCCTATGACTTCCTTCCCTAGGTGTGGACTCCACAAGCCAAAGCAACAATCATAAATATCTGAATTCACTCAAAGAGTTAGAGAACTTTTTACTAATTACAAACGTTCTACAACTCTCCATCACATTGTGTGAGTTCTCTATTATGGATTTTTGAATCTTTATAATGGGTCAAAGATTCCTACGTAGGTTGAGTCAACTAGAATCGCCCCTATACCATCAAATACACAAGGGAAGGGAGCAGAGGAGGGCTTCGATCAGAGTTTGAGATGGGATAAGACCCAGGCGTAGAGTCCCGTTAGTGGGAAGGGATTTTTTTGATGGATTTTGGACTCAAGTCTCCTTCTGGCCTTACCTATGGTCCACACTCAGCTTAGGAAAATCAAATGTTGTGTGTGACCATCCATTGGGTCTAGCTTATGAGAAGAATAACTGTGTAGGTTGATTTTTTTTTTTTTTTTTTTTCATTTTCATTTTGGATAGATGGGTAGGCTGATATTAAAGCATATATCCTTCACAAGATATTTTTTTGAGCTGTTCTTATCCCAAAAGGGTCATAGGGTTAGGCAGTTTGTAGGATGCCATAGAATGTTAACCCAATAAAAAATGCCATACACTCTAACGTTTTCAACTTTCAAGTGTCATTTTTGACAGCGATAAGTTTGTATTAAAAATTTTAGAGAGCATACAATTCCATGCAGTTAGGTTTGAATTATTAGGGAGGAGCAATAACATTGCTGACATTTTATCTATTTCTTGGAATCGAATTATAAAATTGGAAAAAAATTGGACACGCCGTCAGGATCACCTTTTCTCTTACTTTTGAAAAGACCCCGTTGCCCTTCTGTGTTTAATCATATGATTGATGCATGTTGTTAGTTTATCGAAAACTGACGATTTGTCAACCCTCTCTCTATGAAATTTAAAGAAAATAAATTTTTTGGGCAAATGCATAAAGGAACGCACTAATAAGGTGTGACAATGCAAAATCGCATATTAGAGGACAACAAGATCATTTAATGTGAGACTCACATAATCTTTTCCGAAAATTAATTCCAAAACTCTCACTAGTTACCTTGTATATAAATTATTGGGGTGCCAAAAGTTGGCCAGCACAAGCAGACCCGATTTGAGCCCAATTGATTGAAGCCTGAGACTGGTCCAACCGAATAATAATCGGGTGGTCCTTGTGCAAGGTAGTGACCGGATGACTGTTTCATTGAGACTGATCATTTACAGTCCAATATTTAGCCCATTCAAGCATATTTAATTATAGCTTGTCTGATGACCATTTATGATCCGTTTAAGGAATGGTTGTAGCTCAATTAGTCAATTTTAAATCCCAATTATAGCCCAATTAACCTAATTACATAGAGCTCAATTATGGACAAGAAACGAACCAAACAAATAAAAAAGTATCCATACCCTAGTCTACAAGGCCCAATTAACTAAATAGGTAGAAACAGTATAAGGCATTAAATTAGTAGGAACTGATTAGGCCTGATTCGAACTGACCGTTTGACATCCCTACGTTGTATAAGTACCCTCTTAGGCTGCATTTGGTAACTTTTCTGTTTTAAAAACGACGTTTTGTGTTACAAACAAAAATTTCAGTTTTTGTGTCAATGTTCGTTTCTAGCATTTTTTTTTTTTTTTCACTTTTTGTTAAAAAAAAAACGAAACACACTATAAATACATCAAACGCTTTATTCTATTTTTTCGTTTCCATATAATGAAAAAACTCCAGAAATGTTTTTTTAAAATGTTACCAAACGCAACCTTAGTGTAAACTAACGTAAGCTTTGCCTTTGCTTAGTACAATATTACAATCTGTCCTCGCTGATCCAGGCTTGCTGCGATGGTTTGGCGCTGCTCCCTTTGGAGCTTGCTCGAGGCTTGGTCACCCTTTGGGCCCTGTTAACCCCTTCGTGGGTCCTTCTCCTTGCTCCTCAGTGGGCCTTATAACCCTTTGTGGGATCTTGCAAAGAAAAGAAAATTGTCCCCAAAACGAAAGGGTACCCTTTTGATAAGAATCTTCTTGAGTGTGGGAGTGACTGTTTCTTGAATTATGAGTCTCTCTACCACAACATCAAACAGAAGAGGGGACCATTTTCAGGGAATAGAACCCTCAAAGATAACCCATCTCAAAGTTGAATTAATCCCTCTCCCACCTTTCCTTTCCCTGGGTTTGTTTCTATACAAAACCAACTTCCACAAACTCCATTGAACATCCAAACGAATAGTCAATCGATCTGATAACACAGTAGAAAAATGTCATCTGGGTTTTAATTTAGTAGATATGCTTTTGTCACAGAAAAATCCATTAGCTTCAAATGTAATATAGATTTCATTGCCATTACCACTAATTCAAACATTACCATCAGTGTGAGACTTTTTTTCAAATCAACCAATGAATCAGGCTTCAAGGTTTGAAAAATCAGATCCCGATTCCAATTGATCTGGATCTGATCACTCCTATACGGAAAAACTAAAGTTTAGGGATTGTACACAGCCTTACCCACTGTTTTGCAGAAAAGCTATTTCTAAATTTTAAACATGTGACCAACATATTGCAATAGTACAACTTAACCGTAAACGATCTACAGTTATGATTTTTATTTTTTTTTAACTATAAACAACTCATATGAATCAATACTCCAAAAGTTGCAGAAGACGGAGCGTTTCAATTTGGGGCTCACCAATTCATCATCATGGAGGCCCATAACTAGAAAACTACTTGCCCATGCCCATCCTCCAACGCATTTGTATTCGGCCTTTTGAGTAATTGGATTTGGATAAAGAACTCATCAGTCATTCCACCATTGCCAAATCATGTTTCCTAATCATTTTTATTTTCAATTTTTTTTTTTTTTTGGGTATGGCAGACTCTTTTAGTGAGGGAATAATTTTATCATTTCATACATGTATTTGAAAAATGCACAATAATATTAAAGTAATTATACTTTCAAATTATTTTAAATTTTTTTATTTATCCACAAATTAAAGAAGTTTTAGGATTAAGACATGACTAAAAACTTTTTTTACAAATTTTAATTTTACTAAGAAAAGTGGAAATAATAAAAAAAAGTGTGTATTGTTTCCCACGAAGTGCCACAAAAATGACTTGGGGTGAGAAATTTATTAGACGCATTAAATGCAATTATTATTGTATGAAAATTTTTGATCTTTTGATTAAAAAAAAAAAAAAATGTGTCACTCAACTTTTTACCATCTCACTTACTTTTTTTTTCATCAAATTGGTAGGACTTTCCACTTTGACATTATTCATGGAAAAGTTGATTTTGTATTTATCTCTATTCTCTTCCTATTTCCTCTCTTTCCCATAGAATTTCACATCACTTTCATTTCTTCTCTTACCAAATTCCATGCTACTAAAATATATATTTCATTATTTCTTTTCTTTACTTTTTCTTGCCAATCTAAATCACAACATGTGGGATCCACCCTCATAAATTTCTGGCTCCTTTTTATCCGTCAAACAAAATATCATTACAATCCCTAAGGTAAAGGACAATTTATAAAAAATTTGTCCGTCCAAAGGAACAAAGTTTTCTGCCTAAACCCTTGTGCTAGGGGGTGTCAACTGTCAAGTGGTTGGGCCAGGCCAGACTTAGCTAGGCTTGGCCAATTTCTAGGGTTGTACCGTGAACATTTGTTTAGCTAAATTGGCTTAGCTAGGGCGGGCATGATATGGTTGATAATGGGCCGTCTGTCTCAAGTTAATCAGGATATAGACCTATTTAACTTTAAACATGTTTTAAACGGCCCCTCTTTTTAAAACTGTCTCTTAAATGGGCTTGAAGGGAAATACCAATAAAATGAGGCAGATATGGGCATAGCAGCTAACTTACTAAGATGTGTTCAGTTGTATAATTGGTTGGAGTTATATTTTTGATCTGGCATTTATTCCGTAGAGAGTGTTTCTGTTGAATCTTATTTATTTTTGAGATATTTTGGAAAACTGTTTAGTTATCCGTAATTCTGTTATATATTTCTTCATGAAAACTGCTTACCTTATTTCTTATATGAACAACATTTAAAGGGGTGGAATTATGTGTGTCAAAAATGAGTTCTACCATTTACCTTATTTCTTATATGAAAAACATTTAGCTTTAGGTGGGTGTTTCAAAAGAATTACTATGTCTAAGTAGAAGCAACTCTTAAAACAACCAAACCGTTTAAAAAAAAGAGAATCACATTTCACTAGAAAGACTCTCAAACGAATTATACAACCAAATACATCTAAGGTGCTCGGTCTTTAACCTATGGAATTCAAATCAATTAAACTATGCATGTACAACCCAAGTTTAGCAAGTTCAAATCATTTAAACTATACCTGAAAAAGATGAATGTTCAAAAAACAACCACTACCATGTCAACAATACTTATCACAATAACCTTAGCACTAAATACAAGTGGTAAAAAAAAAAGAAAAAGAAGAAGAAGAAGGTAATATTAAAGCGATCGGGCTAGGTCGAGCTTAAAAGAGTCGATTCAAATCATACTTATAAATGTGTCGGGTCGGTCGAATGCCCGTCGGGCTTGGTGGCTCTCTTGGAGATGTGCCCATTGGTTTGGCGACTCCCAGAGAGAAAACGCTTGCCCATGTCCAAAATACAATGTCATTTGTTTTGTTCCTCTGAAGTTATAGATACGGGTGTTAATCGGTTCTATTTTGATGTATACAGTTCGATTCGCTTCGGTGCAAGATTTTTTTATGTGAAACCAACACACTATTTTAGTAAATGGTTTCATAGATTAAAATCAAAACCATTTATAAATAGCTACGGTTTAAACGGTTTTGAACGGTTTTCTTATGTTTTCTAATTTTTTATCCAAATGACTTCTTTACCTTTAAAATTTGTAGTGAAATGGATGTAAATTGTACTATTGAATTGAAATTTTCTTTTATTATATGCTTTTTATTAATAGTTATTTGATGTAAACTTAATTTTTTTTATTAAAATATATGTAAAATTAACATTGAATGACTTAAACTTACTACATATATGTTAATCGATTTAATGATTTGCCAATGGTTTAAACTTTAAAACCAAAACCGAATCACAATTTTAACTTTAAAATCAATAATAAATCATTTAATAAATGGTTTTACAATTTTAATATAAACAGTACCACCCGATTTCGAAGTTAAATTCAGATAATTATAAACAAGTGACTCATGTTAGCAAAAAAAAAAAAAAAAACTCGTCAAGGGTTAAAACATGTGAAAAAAGACTAAGGTTGTGTTTGGTAACCAAGAGAAAAAAAGAAAAACTTTTTTCCTTAGTTAAGAATTTTTCTTTGTACTTGGTATGTCTTTACGTATGTCTTTACCCAAGAGAATTCATCTTTTGAAATTTAAAATTCTTCTTGAGAATTGTAAAATTTTCTTTTGCTTCCTCAAAAATTTTCTTGCCAAAAACACAAGAAAACATGAAAAAAAATGAAAACATAATAAGACAAAAATAAATAATTCTATAATAATTTTCTATGTGTTTATCTCTCTCCTAAAATTCAAAATCTTTTAAATTTCTTTTTTCTACTCTTGTTAATCTAACATACAATACTCTTTTTATTTTCTCATAATTTCTTCTCTTTTCTTTTCTAGATGCTTCTTCCTTTTCTTTTCATCCCTGGATTACCAAACATAACCTAAAAGGAAGCTGAGATGATCAATTATTTATTTCAGTTTTTTATTATTTATATTGATCTAGAAGCCGGCATGATCTTATGACCAGCCTTTGTCTTCGGTCAAAAAGACTTTTCCCTATTGAATAATCCTCAGTGTTTTTTCTACCTTCCTTTCTTGTCCACCAGGTAGCACACTTTCCCGGAAAAACAATGAAGGTTTTTTTTTCTTCAAGGTAAAAAACAATGAAAGGTCTTTCACTCCCTTTCTAGAAGATACTTCATTATGAAAAGCAAGAGAAAATGTTTCTTTGGACTACACACCCATTATTGCCACGTTGATAATTTTATAAAATGATTTGTATGATGAATGATAAAAAAAAAAAACCAAAATTTTTTTTATCCAACGGCTTATATATAGAGGGACGATGATCCGACGATGCACACCTCTCCACCAAACACCATTGACCTAAATCCTATCTCCCTTTCTTAAAAAAAAATTAAAAAAAAAAAAAATCCATTCCTATTGCAGAGTTGCGAACTTGCGATGGCACCATTTGAAGTTCAACGAAAAAACCTGCAAAACGACATGATCTGATCTTGATTATCACCAAAACCCTTAAGGAGAAGAAGAAGAAGAGGAGGAGGAGATAGAAATGGGACTCTACACTTACTGCTTTGCAGGAGGGGCCTTCGCGCTAATCGGCGCCTGGGAGGCGCTCGTTTCAGCCCATGCGCACCTCAACCCCTCCTCTTCTACCCTTTCTTCCCCTGACCGAGGCACATCAGCTACGACAACCACGACAGCAAGAGCCACCGGAAGAAAATCCAAGACGACGTCTTGTCTCTCCTCTGTTAGCCTCATAGCTGTTGCCGTTCTCTCTTTTCTCTTCATCCTCAATTCTCTGGTCTCCTTATTTGACGCTATTCATACCAAGGATCGAGTCGGTTTCGCTGTTCAGCTAGAGATTGCAGCCATCGCATCTCTATTCCTACTCTATTCGGTCTCTGGTTTCTTGGTCAACTTCTCAGATTCGATTTCGTTTCCTTCGTCGCTCATCAGCTTGATTGCTCTTTTCGCGTTTGGCCAAGAATTTCTCTTCTTTTATCTTCAGAGGAAAGACCCAGATGGAATCGAGAATCGTTACTTCAATCTGGTGCTCCTTCCTATTGGAGTTTGCTTTCTCTCTACCCTTCACGAATTGGCTCTCCCCAAATCCCTCTTCCCTAGCTTGGCTCGCGGGATCGCTTTGATTCTGCAGGGCACATGGTTTGTCCAGATGGGTTTCTCTTTCTTTTCCAATTTGATAGCGCAAGGCTGCAAATTAAATGAAAGGAGTAAAGCAAATTACACGGTGAACTGCAAAGGGCACCTTGACTATCACAGGGGAGGAGCGATCTCAACTCTTCAATTCAATTGCCATCTTGCGTTTCTCGTGGTTTTGATTGTTGGGGCGTATTCGTTTCTTGCTGCAAAATATGGAATCCGTGCTGATTATGCCACCTATAAGCCTCTTGGTGCAGAATTGCAGAAGATGGATGATTACTCTCGGTTCACTTTGGATTATGATGGTGATGAAGATGAGGAGATTAAAGAGGAAAAGAGTGCAGAGAAGCAGAAGGTTCTTCAAGTTGCTTCCAAAACGGGTATCAATGGTTTTGGTGTTCATTAGTAAGGTGTTCTTGCGCCATCTTTTTTGCAGAATGAGAGATTTCAAAATTCTTTTGTCATGCGTCCCCATTACCGTGAAATTTTCTCCACTTTCATCTTCTCTGTATAAATGAGTTAATTACACACTTTGCCTATTGGCTTTTCATAGGAATGCTTCTTTGCTTGATTACAATAACAGAGGTCAGATTTTATACAAAAGAGATAACAAAAGCAAGATATGCAATTTCTTGTATCAAGTGATTATGGGACCTTCTATCTGTTTTGTATGATCTTTTTATTTTGTAAAACAGTATCTATCTTTTTAAGTGATTGTTCAAGTTGGCAAACCCAATGAGTTGAAATAGAAAACATCCTTCTGCAACTTAAATTAAGAAGATCATTTGTAGTTTCTTTTAGTTTTTACATTTGCTTTAATAGAGTATGTTGTGTAAATATTGCACTGGAGGACTACTTGGCTATGATTTCTATTTCAGCATGCCCTGACTTACTTTTCAAGTCTTTCTATTCAAGAGGGGGGGGGGATTTACTGGTTAGGAACACCCATCTTGTTGTATTAGGGAGGCAGTTAAGATCCTAGATTCTATGGGGTTTTGACATCCTTTGGGGCCACAACCCTGAGTAAATTGATATGCTACCTTTGTTTTGACGATTTACATTCATTGCCTTAACTCGAGTAGATTATTTCATTTTTCAGCTCTTACCTCAATCACCACAACCAAAATAAGAAAAAGAAAATGGTATCTCTTTGTCTGCTCCTTGATTCATTTCTTTGTATTTTAGTTTAAGAATTCAAGTTCAGAGGTCCAAAACAAAGTTTTTCCCCCTTTGGATGTCAGAAATAAGTAAATCTGAATTTTTTTTCTTTTTTGGGTCTCCCACCTACATAGTGAATCCTCTTTCTACTACTATTATTTCTTGTCGTTCTTTATCTTCATTAGCCATATATTCTTCTTTGTTAGCATGTAACTTCTATAAAATGGGTTGTCTCTTGGGGTCAAACATGCCATTCTTTTGTTACATAGGAGTACACAAAGTTATCAGATTACTGTTTCCTCTTATGGAGGGTTTGGAAATGGTCCTGATTAAATGTCATCTGAACAGGCAGTGAAAGCATTCCATGAAATTGCTAGGTTGATTAAAACATTTAATCAGTGGCAATGCTCACTTGGCAGTGATTTATTTTTAAATTTAAATCCAGATTTCGTTTATGCTGTTCCACAATGTTTGCATTCTTTAAAGGATGTACTCTGGCCTTTATTATGGGTCCTGTGCATGCCCACCTCATCTTAGTTGTGATTCAATGACTATGAAGATAAGAGGTTGCCATAGGTACCTTTTATAATTATGTAGGAGCTCATCCGGTGGATTATAAATCTTGCAAAAGCTATGGCTTCTTATTGTATTAGTATGAGCTTTTATCAAGCTAATCAATCACCCTTTCAACTAATTTTCTTCTACCTCCTTGCACGTTTTCTGTATTGAGCTCCTTTGAAATATGTGTGCTTCATAATTGGTGATGTTCTACTGCAATTACAGTGTTTGCAATTACAATGCTGATTGTTCTAATCTTCAAGGTCTAGAGGATCTCCATTTGTGGATGGAAATCAATTAAAGGATTGCATGTGGATATTTCTTGACTTTATAGGGTTGGTTACAGATTGCCTGAAGCACTGGTTGTAGTTGTATGCATTTTAAACAAGGGGATCCAATTATATGTATTGAAATTTTCCTGCATGCCAATTCTTTGGTGGAAAGTGCAACATGATAATAGGATGAAAAGCTTCCTGAATCATGTTTTATTCAGGTGTCTGGAATGCATATTGGTTGATGGAGATCAGGGAGATTATTTGCTAAAGAGATTTATTTTATTTTATTTTATTTTATTTTATTTTATTTTTTTTGGGTTTGGCTCAAAGGTGCACAATGATCAGGCTTCATTAGATATGATGAAAATTTTGCAGAAACCAGATCTCTCTATGACCTTAAATGAAACATTTCTTATCTGATCCTTCATTCACTGTGGGTTTGATATTTATGTCTATTATTTTATATTTTGAGATTGTTAGACATGGTCTTCTGCAGTAAACAATTGGGCTTCGCAGTTTGGGCATTTAATTGACTAAAATTACTGCAAGTGAAACTGACATAGGATGCCATCATCCTAAGCTTTATGAGCTTTTGAGTTCCTTTGGGCTTTTTCCAGTTATCATCTCATTTATCTCTTACAATCCAATTATCTTTTGGCTTCATAGGGTTTTACTTAAAAGGATCAACTTATCAGAGCTAAGCTATTGATCAGCACTTTCATCCCCCCACCCCCCCACCCCCCCCCCCCCAAAAAAAAAAAAAAAAAAAAAAAAAAAAAAAAAAAAAAAAAAAAAACAGATTAGCACTTTTATCATGAATGATGGGATCGATAGCCAGCTCAGATGTTGACAGGCCATTTTACTTAATGTTCTTGTTTGAGGGTTATTATCTGTCATAGATGTGAGAGGACATTTGTCTATCATCAGTCATCAAGGATCTGTGTTATACGCTTGTCCGAGGAGAGGAATGTTGTACGCAGATCTATAGGTACCGAACCTTAAGTTCTAACTTTTGATAAAGATAAGCATCAGCTGCAGTTTATTTGTTATGAACAGTATTTGCAGTAAGCTGGATTGCATTCTTTTCCACTTTTCAGGCATTATAAATGGAGAGAAATAAAAAGAAAAAGGTTGCCACCTGGGAAAGCCTGTTTTTAGAGGGCCATAGGAGGGTGGATTGGGAAAAGGTTATATTCAAGGCTTAAGCATTAACATCACTTATTTTTGGGTGGGGGCAAGATAGCAGAAATGGGTCAGTGCTTAGATGTTAGGCTCTGGAAACCGGTCTAGGGTATGGGCATTCCTAGAGTTTGCCAATGGGTTGTTATAGAGATTTGAATTTTACAAAGTGTTGCATGTCAAAGATATCCTGGTTCTTCCCTCTAGATGATTCTCTAATATTTGCTGAATATTTACTAGATATACTGTGGACTCTGGACTCTTACTGTACTCTTAAATGGCCTACTATATTGATCTCCTCAAAGAAAATGCAATGCAGTCTTATCTGACTCTGATTTCCTTCGTGATAGCAGAGCTTTGAAGATAACACACTAAAAATCGTAGAAACTTTCACTGTTGAAAATGACTGGTTGCTTTTTCTTCTTCCTTTAGCCTACCTATTTGAAACTTTGCCAACCATGTCAATCTCTCTGAAAAAACAACTATGCATACTTTGTCAAACTATCTGAAAAACAACTACTTACTGTTGCGTGGTCATTTTGAATCAATAATGGTTTTGTTATGACCTCATATCAGAGTTGATTCCACATTGGTTTCACAAGAAAATTGATTTTGATATGATCTTGGGTTCCCTCGTTTAGTTAGCTGGTTTATGGGGTTGAGTTCTTCTAAGTCCGAATCAGTGATATCGGAGCAGTTAATTGACGGCCTAACCTGTGTAGTGAATGGATGACCTGATGCTAGAGTGAGACCTGCCTTTTCAGATAGAAACCCTAGAGAAAAGTGAGGGCTCTTTAGAAAGGGTTATCTGATTCGGAGTGAGCCTCAGTGAACGTTGGGGTCGGAGGTGTGGTGGTATGTTATGATCTTATATTAGTCATACGGGGGGTTGATTATACATAGGTTATATAAGAATATTGATGTGAGTTGATATGATTTTGGATTCCTTCACCTTATAAACCAGTTTATGGAGCTAAGTTCGTCCATATCCATATTGGATTTTGAATGATTTAAATAGTTTTGTCAATGAAAGCATTGGTCCTCCAGCCAAATCAACTGATTCATCATCTCGATGCCACTCTTAGAAGTTTTTTCTTCAGAAGTACTTGTGTTAACCACTGCAAGAGAGGTTTGTGAACACCATAAGAACACAAACTTTCAAAAACTCCTCTTCCATCTTCCCCAACATCACTGGTATCCTCTCCCCCTCACCAGCCTCCACAACTTTCTGATACTATACCCTCTTCCTCAAACACTGGACAATCTCAACTTGACATCAATGTTCTTCATTTTGATAGTGTTTTCAGCAGTAATTAAACCTGAAATATGCCTTGAGTTATTGGAGTTATTTTCTTTCCAATCCCAATGGGTTGGCATGAAAATCGGGAGTCCATGCTCAAATTTGAACGGAGTTTTGCAAATTTTCATATGACCTTGTCTGCCTGAGGCAACTTAGCAATAGTTCTAGCATATTTGTCTACTCAGATCTAATCTACATGAGTCCTTTCCGTGCCATTCTATATCAACCATGTCTTTAATTTGGTGAGATCCTTGTTATCATATACATTTACTAAGGCTACGTTTGGTATGCATTCTTAAAGTGCATTCTATTCGAAAAATCATACCAAACACATTTCCTAAAAAAGAAGAAAAATCATACCAAACTCAACCTCACTTTAAAAAAAAAAAAAAGCATTATGCGATTTAAAATGCCTTTAAATATAGCTGTTCATTCCACATATTTAGAGTTTTTTTTCTTTTTTAGTGTAAAAAAAAAAAAAAAAAAAAAAAAAAAAAAAAAAAAAAGGAAAAAACAAACCCACAACCAGTGTACTCAAACAGTGATGGATTGAGGACATTTTCACCACTAGGCTACCCAACCCCATTGGTACCCACAATTTAGAGTTGAGACCTTCAAGAAATGAGATACATAAGAACCAAAAAATTGTTGAAATTAAAAAGATTATATGACAAATATGAGTTAAATAAATAGTGGGTTTGAATCAACACGCCTTACGGTATGGATGCTTCTGTCTTGGGGGTTATGATTACTACTATGAACACCCTTTTTCTTTACCAAAAAAATAAACAAAAAATTGGAGTTCATATTTCAACCCCTTCACAACACATTACATATATTCCCTCGGAACCTGCAACAATTTGTATATCTCTGATTTAATTTGGAATCATCAACAAACATGAAATCAGATATGATGGAAGACTGAGAAATGGATTATTAAGCCTTAAGATAAGGTAGCAGGGTCAAAAACAGTTCAAGGATCCATGAAATAAATACTCTCCCCACCAAAACCAACACTCCCACTAAAAGGGAAAAATATAATACATTCCAGAGTAATATCCCTAAACTGTTTTTTCTTCCAGTGCTAAGGTTCCTCAGAAACCATGAATTTTGAGCTGTTCCTTCTTCACAATCCCAGCCTGTAGAAGAAATTGCAGAATCGTATCACCAAGATTTAACAATAAACAATGAAGAATGGAGATTATCAACAACTGATGTACCTGCACAAGGAAAGTTGACACATTCTTCCTCTGATCACCCTGTAGCTGAATAACCTGCAAAATCAGAAATTACAAAATTGCAGAACCAACTGGAGAAGATAACAAAATAGCCAATCAAATTAGGATGATGAAGGAAAAAGATACCTGACCCAGATCAGGGTCCTGGACAACGGTGCCATTACAGCAAAATTCTTTCTTGAGATCCTTCAAGATCTTGGTATAGCTGTATTCTTTCTTCAAACCCTGCACGGTGGTCAGGCTTTTCCTTCCATTCCGTTGCTGTACACGAACATGAACATACTCTTTCGTTCCAGCTCCTGAATCCTCTGCATTTGCCTCTGCGAATGGATCTGCTCACAAAGAAAAGGTCGGATTCCAATTTCGAAGAAATAAGAAAATTCCAATAGAAAAAAAAAGATGAACAATACAAACCCTTATTACATACCGAAAGCAGTGGGGACTTGGGCGTCGAGATCAGACATGAAACCTTGATATTGAAAGGTCTTACGAAGAAGAAACCTGAGGATCGAGATAAAGTGAAAACGAAGGAAGGTAGGTTATTCTCAGTCTCTGACGCAAATTGAAAGGGGAAATTTAGAAGGGCAAAAGAAATCCAGAAATATTATCATCAAGATGATGCATAATTGGTACAGAAACTAGTTTTCTTTGCCATTAAATCTCGAGATCCAAGATTCCACATCTCAAACAGAGACTAAAACCAGAGGGAGATCATAACATGATTCAAAAACATCAAAGGAAGACTAATTTAAACATCAAACCCATCAATTCCCGACGAAGATACGAGAGAAAGGAGCGATATTGGACTTACCAGGATCAATCACGAATCAGGATTATCCGGAAGCTTACGAGGGCAAGAAGAAACGGAAATCCCAGGAAGAGAGTAAAGGGTCTTTTTTCCCCAAAATTTATCAGGCGCACGTCGGTTCTCAGATGGTCTGGTCTGTCGGTGACGAGTCGCAATCGTTCCCAAGGCCCAATGACGCCCGGGGAGTTCTACCCATTTACGTAACAACCAACCGTCCTAATCGATTAACTAAGAAAAAGGAAAGGTTCCTACACAAGTTTTGACAATTCGGTATCTGGAATGGGATTGGGTCAAAGCCGATACCGATCTGATACCTAATCAGATTGGATCAAATATTTTTTACATACGATACTGATTGAAGATCGGTTAAGATGAATACCAATCTGATCCAATTTCTCAAACCGGAGTCTCATATTGAATTTGATGCTTAATCTCAAAAGGATTAGGGGAAATTATGTGATTATTCATTATTGGGTTTGTGATTATAAAACTACCCACATTCTGTTTAGTTCAAAGGATTTACACCAAACGGGTTTGGGTATTACAAAAATATACCCAGAATAGTGTTGGCCTTACATCTTTCATAGTATGCATATCACTGGGACAAATAATCACCTCTAATCAGTTATCAAAAATCCAATACCTTTGTTGTGGTTGCACATGTGAAGAGAGAGATTGGATAATGTATTTCTGAAAATAGTGAAAAGAGGGTTGCAACGCCATTAAAATGATTTCGGCCATTAACATATCAAAGTTGGAAAACTATTTCACCACCAACAATTTTAGGCTATGTTTGGCATACATTCACATTTTGAGAGTGTGCATTCTCCAATGAAAAATGCATTCTTAATGAAGAATGAAAAATTGTTTATTTATACATGTTTAGGTAAAATGCATTCTTGGTTTTAGAATGTTCATGCAATTCATCGAAGAGATCATGGGAAAAATTTATATGATAAGTATAACAATTCCACAACCGCAGGCTCATCACCCAAGAGGAGAACCAACCCCTGCTTTTCCACATCGGAGGAAATATAAAAAAACAAAGCGAAGCTGGAACTCCAATGCCTTTAGATAATTTCCTGATCACCACCAATGTAGAATCACATGTATTGCATACCACAACTCTCACTAGTCACGTATCACCCATTCCATCAAGCTCCGCCACCACAACAAAGGTGTCCTAAGAACCAAAGGATTGTCAAAAGGGAGATGAATCAATAAATAAGCCCAAGAATCTTTCAGGATTAAACATGGTACGATCAACCCAAGCTTTAGGGTCTTTGCCCAAGAACCCCAAACGTTCACTAACACCTGCGTGTCCTTGGGTATCCAAGACCAGATCAACTCTGTATCCTCTCCACCGCTCTGCGTGGTAGAAGTAAATGAGTCGGTGCTGTCGTAGTTGTCCCATTTTTTCTCTTCCACCTTTCTTTACCAACATACAACTCTTCAGCTCGACTCTTGCCCTGTTCATGGATTCAGGCCGGGGTTCGCAAAGGAGCTCTATCATTGCCCAGTCTGTTTCTACTGTTTGTTCTCTTGCTCGAAGCCCTGTTCTTGGATTCTGCCCTTCACAAATCCAGTGGAGAGAGAGAGAGAGAGAGAGAGAGAAAAACTGGGTTTTTGGATT
Source organism: Macadamia integrifolia (assembly GCF_013358625.1). NCBI lineage: Eukaryota > Viridiplantae > Streptophyta > Magnoliopsida > Proteales > Proteaceae > Macadamia > Macadamia integrifolia. The sequence continues at coordinate 31,910,811 of NC_056561.1, read as the reverse complement.
TCCTATGTTTTTTGGTTTGAGACCTTCTCATCCACAATTATTTCAGTTCTGTTGAGCTATGGGTCTGTCCATTTTCATGGCTAGGGAATATTTTTCAGATATAAAATGCCAGAATATGGAGGGAGAAGACCTGCAATTCAGTGGAATATTATACTTTAGTCACCAGAAGAATGGAGGGATAAGATCTGCAGCTCACCCACATCATTCTCTTGGAACTATATCTTCCGATCTCTCTGCTGCCCATACAAGTGTAAAGGGAATGATAGGAATCGGAAGATGGAGGGAGAAGATGTGCAACTCCCGGGCACACCAACCCTTGGATCACGCTCTCTGGTCCTTGAACTCTATAGAGAGGAATCCTAGCCTTGCAAGTTAAGCTACATCAACCAACAAAATATTCATAGCTTGAGGAGTACATTTTGAGGCAGAGGTGAAAAAAATGATGGCATATGTTTGTTTGTCAATTGTTATTAACATTGCAAAAGATTTGTGGATGTGTGTTTTGGGCTTCTTTCTTGGTGATTTGGTCAAAAACGGTGGATGTTGAAAACCTAATCTTGTCCCTCAAGATATAATGTGTTTTGGCAAATATCTCCATTTGCTATTCTCTGTGGCTTTTGGTTGAAAATTAATCAAAGAACTAGATGATATATATATATATATATATATATATATGTATTATATATATTTTTGGGTGTCTGGTCTTACACTGGATTAAATTTTTTTAGGTGTATGTATATACACCCTTACACACAGGCACCAAGCAAGGCCCCATCCTATGAGAATCATAGAAGCCATGGAGTTGGCCCCAATGCGATTAGGAGAGTCAAACTCAAGAAAATTATAACTTTGTGATTTGAAAAAAAAAAAATTAATATGCATAGATAAATCAGATAATGATACATTACCTAACGTAATCTCTCATAAAAAAATGGTAAATATAATTTGAATTAAGACACATGAAATTTAAAAAATATAAAAATAAAGAGAAAGGGATATTGACCCGGCACTGGTGTAGGAACCACGCTCGTGGACAGAAAACTGTTTCCCTGAACAAAAAATATTTACAACAACAAGCCAAGGGAAGCAAGGGCTCCGATGACCATCGTTAGCGTCCAATGTGAATCCATGATGCGGACCCCACCATCACTAGTCTCTTTCTGCGTATCGGACGGTGTCGATGAAGCATTGTAGTTGGGGTTGCTGCCATAGAGCTCCTGAATCCCCTGAATATCATCGGTCGCTAGCTCAGTCTTCCTAGTCCTAGCCGAAATCGACGGGTACATGATGGCTTCCTCGACCGAAGAATGCCCCATCCCAAGCACGTGCCCTATCTCATGCACCGCAACCGATTCTAAATCGATGGCTACCGTCGAGGTCGACGTAGTCACATCTCCATCAATCACCCAATCTTCTGCACCGTCCAGATGGAACAATCCGCTGGTGGGAGAGAAAGCATGGGCCAACGTCCCCATCTGCCCATCAAACGATTCTCCGTCACCGTGATCCCCTTTGAAGAAACCAATCTTGATATCTGCATTCAAGTAGAAGTCTGTCTCCGTGAAATTTAACGGCGTCACAGCCGACCACCGTTGGAACGCACGGGAGAAGATGACCTTAGCGTTACTCTGTAACTGGTTACCAGGCCAGAATGCGTAGGTGAGGTTGTGCTTACTGTCCGGCCACGTGGGTTTGTTAGTGAAGAAAGTGTAGTGGGATACAGTGTGGAGGGTCGTACGTGCGGACTTGCCGGAATTCATGGAATTAGTGCCGTTGACGATGTCGGCGTTGCCGCATCTGGGGATAGCCATAAGCTGAACGGTGGAGTTATCAAGGATACCGGTGGCGTTCAGATTGAAGTTTTTCTGGTATTGCTTGAGAGCAGATTCGAGGGTATCGTCGAAGTTGTCTGTGAAATTGGAGGAAGAATTGATATAACCGAATTGGTGGAGGTACTGCTTGAGATTGGCTAAGCCGGAGACTTGGTCGCCCTTGTGACGTCCGGAGAAGTTGTGGAATAAGTCCCATGGGTTTGAGGTTGTGGTTGGGTCAGGCGACGGCGCTGTGGCTGTGTTGCTATTCTGGTATAAGATTCGGTAGCCGGCGACGGTTGTGGATAGAAGCCATAGATGAAGCAGTGAAATTACTGTGGATGTAGAGTGAAGAGGAGCCATTTTGTTCAGGGCGGACCAGAAGAACTCAGGTTGAGGATCATTGTTATATAGAGTAGAAAATGTTTGAGGAGATGACGTTGAGTTGTGGAAGCCGCAAATGCAATGGGAAGGAAGTTGTCAAAGGTGAGGAACTTTTACGTTGCTTGTTTGACTTGCTTCGACTTTCTCCTCCTCGATTATGGGGTTGATAATATGTGACGAGAAGGGCTAATCGGCGGCTACTAGCTATGCCTATTTGGCGAATTACGAAGATTTCCGCGGCGGACTCCGCGTTTCCGACGTCTAGAACTCGGGCGGCACTAATTTGCCGCGTGGCTTGCTCGTTACTATTTTATTTTCAATGAACACTTTTTTCTTTATTGTTGATGATATAATTGATCTTAGAATAGAATAGAACGGAGCGGTATACAATAATTCTATGCGTTGGATTGGAATCATGTTTCGGTATTATCACCAACTAATGTTGAATTATTCATAGCGGGGCCTTTTAAGATGGAGGAATTAATAGGTTAGTCAAAGGTAGTTGGAATAGCGGAAGCTTCTATACAACAATCTTCTTTGGATTGATTTAATGAATTCACATGAATTATTGGAGTTTTGGCATTCTAATATGGAGTCATAAGTCTAATTTTAGGGTTCTATCAAAAAAAAAAGTCTAATTAAGGGTGTCAATCCCAAGTCTGTATGGATTTGATGGATTGATCCGATCATTTAAAGATTGCTTTGGTTTGCATCAATTATGCTCAGTTTACAGTTTACGACTTGTTTATAAGCATGACATGGCCTAACACGTTTAGTCAAATCGTTTTTATGTATATTTGGATTTTTTTAATAAAATAAAATATATATTGATAAATTTTTATTATTTTTGAATGTAATCATTTGTAATATTTTTTTTAAATTGTTGATGATTTATTCGTATCATTTTAGGGTTAAAACAATAAAAAAAAAAATACTTTAAAATATCTAAAGACAAAATCAGCTGATACTTACCAATTCAATCTGATTTGAATCAATATTATATAGTATCAACGATCGATACCGTCCCTTAAATTCATGGAAGGGAGTAAAAGAATTAGGACAATAAAAGATTCCTTACATTGGCAGCTGCTTGACAGACCTGCCGATGACGTTGGTAGGTCCGCTTTGCATGTCAGCTTGAGGTAACTTATTTCTATTGACTTGGACTGACCTTAGGGTTCGGGTTTGGTCCAAATCTAATCTCGGGCCAAGATTGAGCCTGGTTTTAAGTTTGGAGTTTGGACTGCATCCAGCTTATTCCTTGAATGCACATTGTAGTTAAGTCCAGTTTGGATTAGTTCTTGTATCAGAAGGAGCTTCTTCACTTCGGTGGAGAAGTTGTTCAAGGAGCACATCTGATATGGGTGGTCATGACTCAAGTGGGTTGGATCAAATGGATTGAGAACCGCCTGATGCGGAAGGGAGCGTGGCTGACTGGGCACGAGATCCACAAACTGGTCTACACTTACATACCCAATAGAAAGCTCAATACAGATTTTTCCACTTTTCTCTTGGCAGCCAAACACCCAAGAAAAAAATAATTTCTTTTCATTTCTATTCATTTCTTTCAATTCAGTTGTTCTTTTCTCTTCTTTGAAGATACCTTTTTTTATTCTCTATCCATTTCAAAACATAGGTTAGTTTTCTACACCCTCTAGATAATTCTAGATTTTCCTATATTTTTATTATGCTATATAACTAAGTGAGATTCAACGAATACGAATATTTATATGCGAATAAAAATCTTTAGAATCTAGTTATCTATAAAATTTCAATGCCCCATGACCTATATGCATCGAGAATGTCTCTTGCCATGGTGGTGGCTACCAATACAGTAGAACTAGCTTGAGTCCGAAGAAAGGTCACTTGATCAATTCTCCACCCGATTGAATGTATACGTCTTGTTTTCCCTTCCTCGCAATCCCAAGTCGCTCTTTTTTGAGCCGGGAGTTGGGACTTGAGATTTTTTTTTATTGAATTATACAATAGGACTTTACTCACACACACACACACACACACACACAAAAGGAGAGGGGGGATGATAGAAAAGAGGAGGAGAGATACATGTGATAAGAGTTAATCTTTAAACCTCCCACACTCTTAGTACTTGCTCTAGATATAGAGGCTCTAATTAGAGCGTTATGCATTAGATCCATGGGACTTGAGATGTCAACGCTCCCCCCAAAGTATAGCCTACGGGTTTTATATGATCTGAACCCAAAAAAAATAAAATAAAAAATGGTGGCATCTACAATTGTTCTCAAATGTGGGTTCACTTTCACATGACAGAATAGCTAATTAGAAGCAAGGAAATTTGTGTATACCCCATTTAGAAAATTGGATTAGGAGCTCAGCTGGTACGTAATCGTTGTTAGTTGTGTTAATTGTTAATTATTAATTATTAATCGTCATTCAACGACGATGACGCACGTGAAGAGTTAAATGCACCTTATCCATCAGTGTCGTAGACTCGTCATCGCGTGCAGCCGTGTAAAACCCCTTTCCTTTTCCCTCTTCCGAGATTCTTCTAGAAGTACTAGAAGCATACGAGAGGGTGCAGCCCAAGGAAACTCCTCGGAATCTCCTTGATCACAAGTTGGGAATATTTTTTGGGCAATTTTCTTTGCTCTAATAATCAGTTTCGTCAAAGCTCTCTATAATTTGTCTAAAAGACCTAAAATTTCCCAAACCCAGAGCCAATAGGATCTTTCATTATGTATAAAATTACACGTCTGCCCTTCCTCGCTTTAGATTACAAAATAAGTGAATAACAAACATGAAACATGTGGTACCTATCTTTTTCCTCCTATCCTTACCATTTCTATTATAGGGTGAAATATGATCGGGTTTCTTAAAACCTCAGCTCAATCCTAGATCTCAAAAATTCAATCTAGCCCAATCCAACCTTATCGGGCTTATACCAATCCAATCTGGTCCTAATTGACCCGAATCAGGTCGAGTTGGACCGGGTTGGCCTTGATTTTTATCAGGATTGGTTTAACCTTGATTGAACTTATTGTTACAATTGCATTTGTAAGGGAGAAGTATATCGAATATTGGCATAAGAATCAATTACCCAGATTTCATTTTCCAAATAAAATGACTAAATGACAATCCTAAATTATAATATATAAATCAAGGTTGAACTCAGGGTCAGGTTAGACTGAACGTAGGTTAAAGGTCAGTATTTTTTTTAACTCCAATCCACCTCACAGTTAGAAATCATAACTCAAATCCTATTCAGGTTCGAGGTGAGTTCGGACCGTCAAGGCCAAACTTATACCGGGTGTGAGTTTTTGACTTCTTTTATTTAACTAACTTTAATTAAAAATAGATAAATAAATAACTAAAGCAAAATGAATTAATTATTAATAAGATATGGGTATATTAGTCTTTTGACCCAGCAGATAAACTTTGACTTAAAAAATGGAAACACCGTTGGCGTGCGTGTGACTCGGAGCGTTTTCCAAAGGCCCCTGATGTATGCCTTAATATTATAATCCACAAGATCGATCTAGAAGAACCGGCGTTGCCAATCCTATATATATTATGCTTAATGCCTCCTCTGCATTCAATTACTTAAACCGTTCAACGATATCTCTTTTACCAGATAAAGAGTTTCTTCCTTTCATTTCCATCAAAAGACCCATCTTCTTGATCGTCACTTCAAGCTTGAATTCCTTTTCTAATCCTGCAAGTGCCAATGGATAGAAGCAGATCGAACGGAGCATCGTGGGCAGATCAATGGGACTACAACAATCCAGACCCAGTTCACGGATCCAGTAAGACTAGTAATGGTGGAGGTATGACTTCCAATTATGGTAAGAAGGTAGGAGAAGGACTGGAGAAAACCAAAGCAGTGGCTTCCACGGGCTTCAAGAAAGTCAAGGCAGGTACCTCTGTTGGCTTCCATTGGATCAAAGACAAGTGCCAGAAGACTACCCACAAGAACTAATTGAATTGAGATCTCTCTCCTGCTTTTTTTTTTCTTTTTTCTTTTTTCTTTATTAGTTTCGTACAGTTTCCATATATATAGTTCATGTACTTGATTCGTTATACATATTTGGGTTTTCTTTTAGTTTTTATTCACTTTCCCCTGTTCTTTGATTAACGTATATAAATTCTGGTCCTGTTCTTGAATTCTTTGTGTGGCAATGATTCATGAATGATATATAGAACTAAAAAACTAGTTTTGCAATTGGGTTTAGCGAGTTGTTGATCTATTTGACTCAGTTCATGACTTGATCGTGGTGTTCTAAATTCAAGAACAGGGGAGAAGGGTTGTTTCCTGGTTGGATTAGAATGATGGAATAGGATAGAAAACCCAGTTTCACAAAGATTTCCCTTTCATCTTTCGACGTTCCTTCTAAAACGTGGACTCAAAGAACACATTGACATCATCGTCTGCGTCAGCTTCTGTAGGGTCTTTTCCTTTTGAGGCTGGCAGAGGCGCACAGCTCACTCCTCTCACCGCCCATCGTCTAGTTGTCTTTGGATTAAGATCTGAGGATTCGGACTTGGACCATGCCACTATGCCTTGCTAACAAGCCAAGAAATATATTTCTTTGAGGGGAAGGGCATGTTTGATAACGTTTTCGTCATTTCTGTTTCAAGAAACGACAGAAACATAAATTTTCGTTTCTAGAAATAGAAACGGAATTGATGGTGTTTGATAAGTCATATTTCTAGAAGTCGATAGCAACTAGAGGAAGAATGGCCACAAATCGTTTTTAGAAACGGCGAAACAAGTTCTACTTGTTTCTCCTAGGTCGTTTATTGAACCATAAATAGGTAGAAATTTCAATTTATATTTCTGAAAACAAGTGAAATGAAATAGTTTTGTCAAACATTTTTTGTTATGTTTCTACCGTTTCTAGACACAGAAAGGACAAAAATGCATTTCTTGAAACGTTATCAAACAGGCCCGAAGCCTCTTTTGTTATATATGTAATATATGTGATGGAAAGATTGCATTCTTCCCAATATTTATTAGGAAAAGGATTCTATGAACGTGAGGTGGACGCAATGTCTACCCACATTTTTTTTCAAGGGAAAATATTTTCAGCGTGGCCCCTGTACCAGTGCCCCGGCCAATGAGAGTGTACACTTAGGCATCTACTTGGAGGGGTACAATGATCAATTCACATCCCTTGTGTCTGGACATAGAAGTGTACTCTTAGATAGAAAACACTAAACACATCCCCCCCCCCCCTCCGTGTATAATTGGGCTCAGTAAAATGCGGAAAAAAAAAATAGTTAACAAAATGACTTTTGGGGGAAAGTTTCTTTATATGTTTATGAAATCAATGATGTATATTAAATGCAAGGGCAAGAGATCACTACCTGGTCGCATAGCCCTTGCACCAAATAGAGACCAATGAGAGCACATATAGGTGCATCAACACTCATAGGATTTTTTTATCAAGTTGTTTTCTTGTTCCTTGGTGTAAATTATGATACTCAATCTAAGGCTCAGCCTAAGCCTAGTCTAACCCAACACCAAGCCTCGAAAATTTTCAGGTAGACTCACTCTCGCTTGGCCACTATATTTCATTTTCCTGTGTTATAGTATAGTGGTCTCAAAATTGTTTGAATAAAGTCAATTCCTTGTTTAAATTGTTTGAATTGCAAAGATAATTTAGTAAACACGATAAAGATATTATACATGATGGGTCATTTGGTTGAAATGGACTATCAAATTTGACATACAACTTATCAAGGAGTTTTCCATCTATCTAATAGTCAAAATGCTAAATTATTTTGTCCACACAGCCAAAAGGTAGTGGACGTGTAGAAACCCATCTCAATTGATATCCTTTTAAACTTATCTATGCATAGATTATAATCTAGGACCAAGTTTTCGTAAGGCCATTCATGTGGCCTATCGTGACCACAATAGGTGGAGAAAGAGGGGTGACATCTCAACCATCCTATAGTTTAGCTACCAATGACAAAAAACTTTGTTCTTTAATTTATATCTATTTGTCTACTAATTTATAAAATTTATTTTTACCTCGACAACGAATCATACATGAATGGAAAGTAACAACTCTTCATGTATGGCCCTTTTAAAGTAACACGTGCCTTTTTTTTTTCTTTCACGAATGCCTCTTTCTAATCACTCTTAATGGCAACATGAAAGGGTAATTATGGAAACAAAAGACCAAGTGTCATCATAAACTATACATGAAGCCTTCATGTACGGAGAGCCTGGTTCTTCGAACAATGTTGTAAACTATAAATGTAATCCAATATTAGTGTGATCATAGGTTAATTGGCAAAACCTCATATATCTTTTATTTTATACTTGTGGCTATTTTTGGTTCTTGGAACAACAAGCAACAACAACACAAAGCTTTATCGCAACTTAATGAAGTCGGCTACATGGATCCAAGCAAGGATAAAGAAAAGGTAAAAATTAAAGGAAGCAAAAGACAAAAATAATAACGAAATAGAACACAGCTAAATGGGGTATATTATATAGATCCTAGCCCTCCAATCCATTCTTTTCAAAGTAATACTTGAGACAAGACCTAATTTGAACATATCCTATATTTTGTTCCTGATTTTGTATGTATAAATTGATGTCGAAGTCAAAAAACAAGACACTTATTTACTATTCTGTTTGTAGTATTTACACAAACACACAAAAACTAGCAAGCTCAAGGTGCTTAACAAGGTCAAAAGCCAGTAGTAGCAATCTAGACTGGCTTCACTTAGGTTATCCGAGAACCAACTTTGTCTATGTCTACTTGTACTTGTGACAATCTCAACTACTGAGATTAGAAGGGCACTAAGAAAGCTGCCTACACCAAAAACACTGAGATACAGAGCTATGCCCATGGTTCTCATCCTACTAGGCATTTGGGTGTAAAAGAATTCTTGCATTCCAACAACAGTAAAGACATCTGAGATGCCAAGGAAAATGTACTGAGGTAGTAACCAGAAGATACTCATTGGAACTGTTGATGATTGTGATTGAAGAAGCCCAGATCTACTAACCTTCAATCTCTTTGTTTCAACAATTGCAGCTATAGCCATGGCAGCAATTGAGAGAACCATCCCAATTCCCATCCTTTGCATCACATTGATCCCTTTGTTGGTTTGTGTGATAATCTGTATAAAGGGTATGATCATCTTGTCATATAAAGGCATTAGAAGTACTATTGAGATTGTAATAGCACTCTGTAGTGTTGCAGGAGGGATAACAAAGCTGTTTCCAATGTTCCTCTTCATGGTCATTCCTTGTTTAGTGAAGAAGGTGGCTGGTTGTTGGAAGACAACAGCAAACATTAGAAGTGTGATCCATATAGGTAGGAGCTTCAGTAGCAGTCTCAAATCAAAAGTGACAATCTCATTGTTGGGGTTCTCATCACCCATTGTTTTGGAGCTATCAAATTCTTGTTCACAAAGTGGAGTCTCTTGTAGCCTGGAACAAGCAAGATTTGCATTAGGTTCTCCCCTTAATCACTGCACACAAGCTAGAAACATGATTAACTAATGAGAGATTGATCCCTTTGTTGGGGTTCTACGCAAAAGCAATTATATATTCTACATCGGATATGAATAGCCTGATGTGAAGATATATAAGGACTTGGGAACCCTCTTTTGAGTTTGAATCCGCTCCCCATGTGCGGACGGATGGGGTAGATCTGGACTCTCTATAGGCTGTGGGACCCACCTCAAGTTGGAGGGTCTAAATCTATCTCCACCTATTCTTACATGGGGAGCTGATTCGGACTGCCCACTCCTCAACAGCTAGCATTTAATGATGAGTTCAATCTGAGTCCCAAAAGGAAAGAAAGAGCAAGAACTTACTCAAGCTCAGCCATGTCAGATTCTTTTTCGGGCAATGAAATTCTACTATTCATCGCTTTTGATACAGTTTTTTTTATGGCAAGAATTATCTCTTCAAAGGGTTTATTCCCACCATTGGCCTGCTTATGGGTATACGATCTAGTCCCACATGAGAAACATACAATGGAAGCCACCATTGCTATCGTAGGGATAGCAAATCCCAATCCCCAACCAAAAGAATCTTGAATATAGGACATAAGAGAAACACCCAATAGGCTGCCTGTACAAATACTGAAATATGACCATTGGAAGAATGAACTTTTCTTCTTTGTTTTCTGGTCGTCTTTGGAACAAGGCAAGTCATCATCACATTCAAGTTGATCTGCTGCAAAGGATTGCAAGCAAGGGTTGTATCCACCTTGACCTATGGAAATCAAATAGAGTGACCAAAAGAGAGACAGTGAAGAGCTGGTTTTGCTTGTAGCTGCCCTTAGCAGTGCTGTTGATGTCAATGCTGCAAGCCCCTTGGGGAATATAAGGAATGAAAATGAAAGTTAGAGCTCCATTTCCATGACCACTCAATATTCAAATCTTTTAGTATCAATTGTAGCAGGCAAATTGGGTGTTCATGGGTCAGGGTCAAGCCTGATTTACAGTTTCTACAAGGTACTTCTATGTACGGTTAGATAATGAGGTGTGTACCACCTGCTGCCATTAAAGTGCATGAAGGGATATTAAAAAAAGAAAAAAGAAAAAAAAGAGGACACATGTCATCATCAAACTTTACATGAAGGGTATATGTACAGATAAGTGATCCAGACTTGGCCAGGACTGGATGTCCTAGTGGAGACTGGGTCATCCAGCTCTATTTGTAGGTTGTAGGAACATGAATACCTAATCGCTACATAAGAAAGTAGACAATAGAAATAAAACAATCACACAACTCCAACACAGATTTATTGGGTTCATTAAGATTACCTTCTACGATGATGGTGAGATGAGAATTGCTTCACTAACAATGAAAAATAAGGCTATCACTTCCTCTCTATGGGGAGTTCCCTCACTTCAAATTTATAGTGAAAAATATAGATGTAATTTACTGAAATACTCATATAACCCTATTTTTTTTGTTCAGACCCTACAAGTTTTTACAATCTTTTGGAGTCGGCCCACAAAGCTATGCGACAGAATACAAGTCATCTTACTACCAACATAGGCTTGACTTCTAGTCAAGTGATAACATTTGTACTTTTCTTTTTTACTTTCATAAATGTCCTTCAATACACTCGTAATGGTAGCAGGTGGGACATATATGCCACCGCCTAACTATACATGAAGCATACACATACTGGTAGGTGATCCAGACTCGTCCTAGTGGCCTACTACTAATATGGAATTCTTGGGATAAAATTAATAGGTCTAAGAGAGAATGGATGCTCTACACATATGTTCACCTGGACATACATGTGAGGATCCAACATCTGTCTCACTTCTTTCTATTTAATTTTCAAGGGTAAAGAGTAGTATATTTGGAAGCAAAAGGGACAGGTATTGAATCCTCACTTGTTCCTCCATTGAGCAATAAACCTGTAGCAGTTCCCCTTCATATAATTGTTGCAATCCCTTACCCAAAAAATTTGTTGGAACCCTTTCGTAGAATCTTGTAGCTAGGTTGTAACAGATGAATGATGCTAATTGACTATGAATGCCAATTAAGCTAAAGTACCCAATAAAGATTATGATCCATATAAACAAATTAAAGAAAGAAATGAGTTTGGAGTGAAGAAAATCACCACAACATAAAGGAAAGAGGAAGCCAAGATAGTGGAGTAGCGATCCCAGTATGAATCAGCAACAAGTGCTCCTAATAGGGAGAGAATAGATGTGACTCCACACCAGTTGTTCACAGTTTTGGCCGCCGAGGAGTTACTCATTTTAACAACATCGGTCAGATAGGTAATTAGGTTGGAAGCCACCCCCTTAAATGCAAACCTCTCCACACCACCTATCACTGTAACATCAACCAAACCAACCAACCACACTTAATTTGTTGAGAGAGAGAGAGAGAGAGAGAGAGAGAGAGAGAGAATTACCTATAAGGAGAATGCATGATCTGCCGAGTCCTTTTGATCTCCTTCCATCGTCGTCCATGGTGCAAGAGAATGAACTTCAAATATGAACTGTGAAGAGGAAGAGGATGATGAGGAACAAAATAAGTGCTCAAACATGAAAACCAATACCAAGAAAATCCCTTGTTGGGAACCTCCTCTTGTAGTTTCACGAGAAATTTACCCATTTCTTTAATCTTCTTCTTTTGGAGGTCTTTTTTGGTTACTTTTTCTGTTTAATTGGTTTGACCACTTTAGCTCACATAGAGAGAGAGAGAGAGAGAGAGAGAGAGAGAGAGAGAGAGAGATCATAGGCATTTTCTTTTACTAGTAAGTTGAAATCTCTTTAAAAGCCGAATCACCCGCTTTCAGTTTCATTGGTTAGAGTGTCACGTCCATCTCATGTTGAAGCACAAATGCCCACATGCAGCAATCCCATACGTCTATGTCTTGCCGTTGGTCATCAAAGAATTAACCTGGAACAGAACCTGAAGAGTTTGGATTCAGGTTTCCCATAAACGCAAGAGTCTGTTGAGAGGAGAGAGACGGAGAGGGCACTGTGTTTGGTGGTTTGCTGAGGCAGATAAGAGCAATAGAGAGGAAAGTTGATTTGGTGGTTTGCTGTGATGGAATTCAACTTTGAATTTGTTTTTGGTGGCACTACCACTCAAACCAATAAAGGGTTTTAATAGTTGAGACGCATATAATTGTTACGTAAAACCCCACATTAGTGCTTTGGTTGCCCATCCTATCTTCTTCTCTTTAGATTTTTAGATCATATGGGTTTCAATTATGAAACTACTTTTCAATAATTCAGGCACAGGAGGTTACTAATGGGGTTTAAGATTGTTTTTCACGTATCTATTACCCTTCTCTGATATACAAGGCTTGGTAATTGGTAACTAAAGAAGGTGATTGAAAAGGGTCCTGGGTACTGTGCTATATATATATACACACACACACGATGCATTTGCACGTGATCTTATGAAGAGAGAGAAAGAGCTAAACATTGTTGATAGTTTAAATTAAAATTGCTACAAGCAAGGGTAGCACTATGTGGAAATATTGAGGCTGCCAATCATAGCCAAAGATGTCGGAGATAGATAAACATTAAAGAAGATCTGAACAGTTGGCAACAAAAGATCATCTTTATATAGATCCAAAATAGGCGTAACTTGCATAAAATAACAATTAAACACGAAAATGGAATAATGGCATTGCAAGGGAAAATCAAGAGGAAAGCCCATGGTCAAGGGATTCCCCTTTACCGTGGTTTAAGAAAAACTTGGTCCTTTCTCTTCTTCTTCTTTTCTTTAATGGAAAAAAGGCTTACCACCTGACTCTGTTAACTATTCTTCAATAATGGATGACTTGTTTAAGGCAGGAAAGGAACATACTGCTCTTAAAATTGCACAAGAAATTACTGAGAAATTGTTTTCATGGCGAACAATGTCTACAACATAAGGCTTGAAAAATCTGTAGAAGCACAATGAACATATACTGGAATAAAATGGCTAAGCTCCTGACCAGGCTACATTCAAGAACCGCTTGCTCATTATATAGGGGCATAATGAATATACTATTATCTCATGCATATTGGCAACTGACTCATTCTAAATGAGCATTCATATAAGGCTTGTATTTTTAAGGCATAAATACAATGTCGAACATCACAAGCAACAACGTACATGCTAAAAGTTTCAATTGATAAACCAAGACAACGCATTGTTTGAAGGAAATAAGAACCAAAAATTTGAGTTGTTGGACAAGCTTTCTCTATCTGAAGCTAAAAATAAAAATCATCACTAGCAATTTGAAGATACAGTAGCAATACAGAGAATAAAATAAAGAAAAAAAAATTTAAATAGGTTTTTATTCAAGCCAACATAAGAACATTTAGAAAACTCAACTATAGTTGGAAATTGAAATTAATAGCGAGACAAATTTAAGACATTAGAGAAAGTAGAGTATTGATGCTTGAACTAATAATATTCAGCTTTTATACCAAATTAATAATAATGTTCAACTCAGATGTGAATCATGGGCTAAGTTATAGTGATTCAAGTGGGAAAA
>NC_056561.1:31890468-31896561 GCF_013358625.1 Macadamia integrifolia | reverse complement strand
AAAAAAAAAAACAACATGAGAGAGAGAGAGAGAGAGAATATGTAACAAGGTAAGATTTTTTATGATAAAAATCCTCATGAGTACGCCAAACCTCCCCCGTGTTGGTGTATGATGTCTTGTATTCCGTCGCAGTTTAATCCAGGGAGTACTGGTGCAGCACCTAGACAGGCAGGACGGCGGTCCCGCTAGCCGGTTAGCAGGCCGTGGGAGTTGCAAGGGGGGCAGGAGGCCCCTCCTGCATAGCAGGGGGTATAGGGGGGTGTAGCCCCCCGCTCGAATTTTTTTATTTGAGGGCAATTGTAGTTTAATCCGGATTAGGGTTTTTTTTTCGCTATATATTTGTAGCGAGGGTTTCTTTCTCTGTAATGCAAGCAATACTGAGAGGGAGAAAAAACACTAGACCCAAATGATAGGGTCTGAAAAAAATCCCATAATAACTGAACCCATGGCCTAATCAGACTAAGATTAGGACCGAGCTCCCTTCTAGATAGGTCTAACACTAGACCCAAATGATAGGGCCATCAGATGGCCAGAACTTCCAAAACAAATAGGGCTGTAGAAGATAAAAACAGAGAACCTCAACCTAGAAAGCACTTACTTGAGTGGCTGAATGAAATTAAGAACAATAAGAAAAACTAGAAATATGAAGATCCATTAGGACTTCTCGCCGCAAAGTGTCAACTGGATCAAATACCAATCCCTAGACTTTGATTAGACACAAGGAAGTCTCCACAATGACCAGCAGCAGTAGCAACAACAACTTTTTTTCATTAATCAAAATCGTGGCTCTACTAATGAGAGCTCTCCTTTATTTATTATAATGATAGGTGTTTACAAAATAAAAGCTAAGTTTAGTTTCCAATTTTGAAATAGGAAACTAAATAAAAACAACTCCTCTATTTTCCAATTCTGAAAATAGAAACTAGGAAAATATAATTACTGAAATTAGAAACTAACTTTTGACTGAATTTAGAAACTAACTAATGACTGAAATTAAAAACTAATTAACCCCATCAAAGCTCAACTAAAAAGGAAACTAATGAAAAAAGGAAACTAACTAGTAATCTCGTACTCAATCTTAGAGCCCCTCTTTTAGACCCATAAAAGTGGCCTAATACACTCCAAACCACATGAACTGAAGGCCCAACACATATATAACCCAACCCTAAGCTTATTCGTAATAAAACAAGCCTAATTTGGTAATTAATTTGCATCATTTTTAGAATAAAAAGGAAAAAAAGAGAGGAGTAAATGTAAATGTGAGATAGTGTGAGGCAGTGAGAGAAAAAGGAAAGTTGGAGGGAGGAAGAGTTTTAGAATAAAAAGGAAAAAGAGAGAGAGAGAGAGAGAGATAGAAATGTGAGATAGTGTGAGGCAGTGAGAGAGAAAAAGGAAGTTGGAGGGAGGAAGAGTTTTAGAATAAAAAGGAAAAAAAAGAGAGGAGTAAATGGAAATGTGAGATAGTGTGAGGCAGTGAGAGAGAAAAAGGGAAGTTGGAGGGAGGAAGAGTTTTAGAATAAAAAAGAAGAAAAGAGAGATGGAGGAAGGGGGCAGTATGAGAGTGTGAGGAAGAGAGAGAAAAAAGAAAGTGAGAGGGAGAGAGTTTGAAATAAAAAGGAAACTAAAATTTGGAAATTAACTTCTATGGAGACGTGTGAGAGTGTGAGGAAGAGAGAGAAAGGAAAGTGAGAGGGAGAGAGAGAGTTTTAGAGAAAGAGGAAACTGAAATTATGAAATTCACTTATATGGAGACATGTGAGAGTGCGAGGAAGAGAGAAAAAGGAAAGTGAGAGGGGGAAAGAGTTTTAGAATAGAAGGAAACTGAAATTATGAAATTAACTTATATCGAGACATGTGAGAGTGTGAGGAAAGGAAACTGAAATTATGAAATTAACTTATATCGAAACATGTGAGAGTGTGAGGGAAGGAAACTGAAATTATGTAATTAACTTATATGGAGATCGTGTGAGAGTGGAGGGAGAGAGAGTCTTAGAAACGTGTAAGAGAGAGAGAGATAGAGAGAGGAGGGGATGTTAGATATTAGAGATTATTTTTTTGGTAACGGATTTAGAGAGTATTTGAGTTCAATAAAAATTATGAATATAAAAATATAAAGGGTGTCAATAATTTAAGAAAATAAAAAGAATTAAAAAAAATGATAATAAAGAAAAAAAATGATAAAATAATCAAGTGAAAGATTTGCCACAAGATTTCGGCCGGATTGTATGATCTATCTATTTCCTAATGACACAGAAGCAACAAAACTAAACCAAAAGTTGCAATTTTTTTTTTTTTTTTTTTTTTTTGGTTGTTGTTGTAATTAGTCTGGCACTCTAGCCTCTGTTGTTGCCCTCGGGGCAGTTGCTCTCAACCTCAAGACCTCGTACTCTAGCTTCTGTTGTAGAGTTCACATCTTCTGTAGCGAGCGGTGAACATCAGAGAACTGAGGGCATCTGAGTACGTGCCCCAAGGGGCTCCCAGCCACCCAATGCTCATTGCATTGGTGCAGTGGCTATAGAAGATTTTCACCCTTAAAGCATATGTAAAGGGGAAAAGAACGTACCCATAGTCGCCCTAGACATAGAACAAGTGAAATTATCGTCCTATCCCTTCTGAAAAAAAAGAAAAAAAATTCTAATTGGCCACATGCTAGTACAGAGACCATAGGACTACACAGAAACTATGCTTGGGATACCTCGATGTTATCTTTCGCCACCTCCAAGGAGTTGGGAACTATCATGCCTCCTTGCTATCTCTCACAATGGTTGCACCCTCGACAAGTGGCGGTGTAGTGGCAATCTCATCCGCTTCAATAGGAAAGATTGAGACTGACACCAACTCATTGACAACTAATATCTCTCCTTCCACCTCACCTTCCTCCAAAATAGCAAACCACATTTGCCACCTTCCTATTACAACCTTGCAATGAACATCGTTCACCACCTCATCATTCTTCAAACATGAGTCACGACCATTCAGATTTCCTTTCATAATCTGAATATTTTCATCCACAACCACCCCATCATTCATGACACCACTTTTCAAGGAGTTGCCCACCTCACTATGAACGATTTCTTCCATATTCTTCTCCACCTCGTCATCTATCATAATTCCATTTGAATTTCAAACTGGAACCTCCTCACTCAACTCTTCTAATACTAAGAATGCATTGATATTAATAACTGAATCCTTAGATTTAGGAACAAAATGAGAAACCAATCTACCCTTTCCTCTAAATGACAATTCTTCCCAGCCAGCATGCACCTCCACACACATTCTTCCATATGAAAGGCGTGCGGATCCTCTGTACACGCTACACTGTGTAGCGTAGATCCAAGGGCTGGGAGCACCTTGTACTACGTGTTTGAGGGTTTCCAACCCTCGGATTTGCGCTACACTGTGTAGCGCACTACAGAGGACCCAGATCCATATGCTTTCTAACAAAAAAACATCAACATGATCAGATAGCTTCCATTGCTTCAACAAAATCTCTTTGGTAGCAGAGAAAGATGGCCTTCGTCTAATGAACTGCTCTACCAGAGCATTCTCCCATCTCTTAATACCTACTTTAGTTATGGATGATGTGCAGCAAGCCACTGCAGTACCTCCCCACTGTCTTTGGATTCACAAAATCAGGCTTCATACCATTAACATGCGCCGTAGATTTTGTAGAGAACAACCCAACCAAGTACTTAACTCTCCCCCACCCAGCATTTGCAATCTCCTTCACACCATCCGCAGACAACCTTCAACCTCCTCCTATATCTACCGAAATACCAAGAGTACCTCCATCAAAGGGTTGGATCTCCAGCCTTGATGAAGAAGATGGGCCAATATAGCCAAAGCTATTGGCCAAGTTTCTATGTCTTCCCTTGGAGCCTCATCAATATTCAGTATCAAACTTGAACTAAATTATAATGTCCTTAGGTTCATACTCCTAAGGGTAACATGCATTAACTATATAAATAACATAAGACAATTAAGTATGAATCGCATTCCATCATCTTGTACTCAAAATCACTCTACAAGATTTTCAACAAAAAAAAAAAACTTGATATTATAGATCTGATTGGTTTCAGCTGGAATAGCGCTGGAGTTAGAACTTTTATATGCAATTGTTCTTCCATAGCCATGCCTTTCCAACTAGCTTCAAAGTTTTTTTTTCAAAAAAATTGCAAAATCAAATATAAATAACGAGTTATATTGTATGATTGCACAAATGAAATGTGATATATTATGTTGTACCCCATAGCGATATCACACCACTTTTAGATTAATCGCAAAACTTATAACAGATTGTCTCACATTTGCAAGCACAAATCTTGCTCTTGGGACCCAACAAAGTTGCACTATGTTGGGCTTTTTGAAGTGGGTTGGTCAATAAACAAAGTTTTATATTAAAATCTGAATATAATGAAAAAATGAGCATTTAAGGCCAATAGGGTACCAATACCGATTCATACCGGAACAAGAAAATTAAAATGCGATATAGACCCTTCAATATGGTATCAGTCAAGAATTAGGTTATGTTTGATAGTCATCCGAAAACGTTTTTGGCGTTTTTTTGTTTTACACGAACAAGAAAAGAGAATCTTTCATTGTTTTTCCATTTTTTTAAAACAAACAAAATATTGGAATATGGTAACAATGTTTCAATATTTGAGTTTTGTTTCAAAATGAAAATTTCACACAAAAACAAAAAAAAATCTGATTTTAACACGAACGTCATTTCTGAAACAAAAATGCCACTAAACACAACCTTAAAATCAATCAAAGCTGATATTGATCCATATTGATCCGGTCCGATCCGATTCATCAATACATGCTAAGGAAACACGTCTAACATCATCAACCACCAAAACTAGGGCCTTCTCTGGTCAGTGCCCCCACACCCCCCCCCCCTCCTTTTTTTTTAAAATAATATAAAAAAAATCTTGAGATCCTAAAAGATCTACTTGGAATCCAGATCAAGTCCGTATACGATAATAGATGTCTGATTCATACTTAGAATCCACTTAATCAGTTAATCTCTCTCTTCTTACAAGAGATTAAGAAATTGAGCGAATTCCAGCTATGGATCAAGAACAGTACAACAATGGTTCACGAGGAACTTGATCCAAACTCCCAAGGATGTGGCATTATTGAAACATAAACTATGGTTCATCATTGATCCATTACTACACACCAAGCATTAAATAAGAATGATTCATTAGCACTGACATATAACCACATACTATCAGATATCAGATGATCACAGAAATGTGAAATAAAGATTAGTCCTTGATAGTAAGATCGCTGACCTGGTAGCAGCAGACAGATATACAATAACCAAAACCGTGCCCTGTCCCAAGATCGGAACTTTGCTCTGATACCAGTGAAGGAATCTAATCTTTATCGTACTGGGGAAGTGGCTTAGGTCTTGTACAACACAAGAAGATTGAAAGAGAAAAAGAAAAGAAAAGGATGAACTAGGATTTTGGGTTCCAATGAGAGAGATGGAAGGATCATTCACTATGTATCTTCCCCTTAGGATTACCCATTTTATAGAAAATATTTGGTTTACAATTTAAGATAACCATCAATTCATTGATTTTGGATTGATTCCAAAATCCCCTCCCCTTTAAATCTTCCCTTGCTATAAGTGGTTTTATCGTGTCAATATTGTCTTGCCATGAATGGAGCTGGCCACACCCTTACAAGCATTGCATGTTTCAACTCCAAATACATGATCAATACTGTATTGGAGGAACAATGTGGATTAGGAAAAAAAAATCGCTGTATTTCTGTCTTAATTCAAACAATCCAATACCAATCCATGCCAATACTATATCAGTTTTTGAGATGATTGATGTTCAATCCAATACCATGTTAAATTTATGAAATATAAGATACCTCTGAAGATAATAAATCAAAGGTGAGATACCCAACATGGGTTTTGAGATGATTTGTGTACTGACTCTAATCGAATTGTGTGGGATTCAGAAGTGAAAGAAATCACTTTATCTACTAATAGTGGACAAATTGGTGTATTATCCAAATCATGCCCCCATTCCAGCCTCCAGACCTCGTCCTCTGGCTTCTGTTGTAGAGTTC
>NC_056561.1:31876038-31890385 GCF_013358625.1 Macadamia integrifolia | reverse complement strand
GGTTTCGCTAAAATAGGCAATAACGAGATCATCATTTCAGTAAACGAGGGTGGTGAGATTAATCCACAAGAAGCTCAGCGAACTCTTGAATAGCTGAAGCTAACTTGAGTAAAGCTGAAGTTCAAGTTTCAACCAAGTTGCCAAGGGTGAATCAGTCAGTCAATTGGATCAGTCTCATCAGATACCAAGTCTACTAAGCTAAATCTATTCTATGAGCCCAAGTAGGGTCAGATTGTTTTTTTATAAATCTAGGTTAATATGACAATTTAAAGTTCTACGATCCAAGTTCATGTTTCAAATGATATAGAGAAGAGGAAGGTGACTCACTACTAAGGTAAGAAGAGGGTTCCCATGGCCTGAGAAGAAGATGACTTTCGAAATTGTAAGTTAATAACTGCCATTAATCCATTCAAGATTTTAAGCCCTAACCCTAAATACACTAGGGCAGAAAGAAACCTATATTTGAACATGACATATAATCAAAGCCATATTTTTCAGAGTATGGGATCAGTAACCAACACACCTATGAATCCCTCAAATTGTATCGAAGAAAAGTACATCCATTAAGCGTGGCAATTAAAGTTGTACAACAATAGGGAGTTAACATACTTTATTAATCAGAACTGGTGCAGATTTTGCATTACTCTCTAGCAATGTGGGAGTTCCTATCTTAAATGATCTAGAATACAAGAAGGACCAAAAAAAAAAAAGGCTGCAGAACCACCTTCAGAGTTCATCTTGCATGAGTGAAGAGAGAACCTTCAAAGTTCATCCTGCATGATTGAAAAGAGAATAGGCTTCAGAAGCAAAAAATGGTATATTACAGGGGGTATAACAATAGGACCAAATAACCCTATTAGCCAATGGAACCGAACCTACTTTTTGCTTCCAACCAATTCTTTGGACCCGACAAATAATGAGGTTCTGTAGGAGTCTTTCAGAGCACATCAAAATTATGTTTGTGGTAAAGAGTTTTGCCATTCTTCTAATTCTTGTTATTAACAAATTCAAATAATGGCGGGTAAGGTTTGGTGATCTACATCAAAGGCAGACCTGAAAACATGGACTTCAAGTGAAGACGAACCATTGACACCACAGCACCAGTGCCACAAAGGACTGATCACAGCCTAATATTTTTGCCACACGTATGATTAATATTAGGAAGGTAGGGTTTGAGCTGGGAGACCATGTTAATCTCCAAACAAACCCAACCCGTCCATTGAATAGATTAGAAGTGCCAAGTCAAAATATGTGTCATTGGGTCAAATCCAGGCCAGGTTGGTCGGCTGATGAAATTGCAGCACCTTTGTTCACAACAAACAGGCTCAACCAGAGAAATTTTTTTCAACACAGTGGAATCAGATAAAACGGTGCTAATGCTGCAGCCCCATTTGATCTACAAAACCTCTTAAAAACAGCTTGTTAATGGAAATGTAAATTGTAAAATATCTAGTGTGTTTGAAGGCTTACATGGTAGTCATCCAAGTAATCATGGCGACTAGCCTGCAAAAGAAGCCTCTCAAGTTAGGATTTACATTTTAACACACAAATGTATACCGAATTCATCACATAAAGCACGTCATGACCATAAATAAACAATTCAGAGCCTTAACAGAGCCAGGAAAAGTCCAGTAAGCTTTAGTATCAGAAACTCAGCAAGACTATTATCGCCACACCAGAAAATAGATTATCTAGATCCACAAAAGCTTTATTTTAATTACCTAGGGTCTGTATTTAGGAGGCAGTCAGGTGAAACTCTCAACAGAACACAAAATTGAGGTGAAAAGCCACTTGAGCCGCATCTACCAGTAGTTTTGGGTGGGTGGGGTAGAGGTGAGGATGGTATACTGGAATAACCAATATAGCATCTCCTATATTGTAACCTAAGGTAGCAAGAAAAAAAGCACTGAAGAGAATGCACGTAGTGTCTCCAGCAGATGGATTCCAAGACATATAAATGGTTCAGAGATTTCCACCTTAACCTGCTAACCAGATAAAATTTTAATGTGCATTGGCCAATTCGAAACAAATAACTATTTTTGGATTTCAGCATTAAGAAAAGCATGCTTTAAAAAGTAGTGAGCAAAAATTGTATGACACAAAGTAGTAAACAGATTCAAATACATTGCAATCATAAACCAAAATGAACGGGTAGGGGCCATCATATCACATAGTTCAATATCTTGACCAGTTTCTCACTTGTTCAGCTGATTTAGTAGTGACCACAAATTTGATTCAATAAATACAAACTAAAGTAATGAATTAATGCCTATACATGACATTTAAAAAAAAATGATAATAGCAACGTCACTATGAAATTGGTCACAAACAAGACAACTGGAGGTAGATTTGGAAGACAGCAATTAAGACATGACAAGTCAACACCTATAAAAAAATATGAGTACATACAGCTGGTAATAAAAGATAAAGCACTAAAGCCAATCAGATTCCATACCCGCTTGTATCTTTCCCTATAACGCTCTCTATCCCGGTATCGTCGATCATGACCTCTCTCCCTCCTCCTTCGCTCACCTTCCTCTCTTGCTCTTTGAGCTTCCTGCACACAGTGTCTATTATCAGTCAGAATATTTTTTGTTAATGTCGAAAAATCAATGCCTCAAACTACATAATAGGGCTGCATCATGGCCAGCTTAGTCAAGCCAAACTAACTCGACCCAGTCCAAAATGCTCACTAACATTTATTGGCCTCAAGTTTGGCTTGGCTTGAAGACAAGGCAAAAGTAACCCAATGATGCATGTTTTAGTATATGTTCTTTCCATGTAAGAATAGAAACTACAGAAATGTTTCACTTAGTAACAATATCAAATCATTCTCTGCACATTAAAGATGCATTTTAGGACCATATGGTGCTCTATTTAATTGCTTTTGGCTTTATATGTTATTGCAATGAAAGCCTGAAAACATCAAAAGCTAATTCACAAAATAAACCCAAGGCTACGGAGGGCACTGGTCAGTATGATTGCACAGTGCTTGAGCACCTGAAGTTATTTACAGGAGTGGATACAATTATGGATTGACCCTTTGGTTTTGAGTCCTGGACAGGAAATGCTGCAAATTGGGTAACACTGAACACCTAGGAAGTGGGGAACAACAATTTTGAGGACCGGTCAGCACTGGGAGGTAGTTGAATTACCCTTCACTGGGTTTTTCTAGGGTTGCTGGGCAAAGCCCGTTGGGTCAGACTGAATCAATCAATCAGCCACTTTGACAGTTTGATCCCCAATCCAGTACTAAAAACTCTGAGCTGGCTTGAACCAGACCAAAGCCACCAGAGTTTCATGCTTCCTTCATGGACAACTGCCAAACTGAGCTAATGCCATTGCACTCAATTAATCACCTCTTCTTCGCGGGCTCGCCTCACTTTCTCAGCTTCCTCAAAGGCCTCTTTTTCAGCCTGAAATTTCAAACAATCAAAATTCTGCAATTTAGACATCTGCATAACTCAAATTAAGCAGCAGGATATTCTTTACTATTTAATGTAAGAGATGTAGACTGAAAGGATTCACCTCCCTATTCTTGGCCCATATATCCTCCACAACTTGTTTGGCGTACTCAGGGTCATCACAAATCAGAATGTTATCAAAAACTGAACCAGCCTTAACCTGCATTCCATTGAATCATTAAACTCCAATTATGAGCAAGCACCACTAAATATTATTTGGCGGAGGAAGCTGACCTTATGGAGTATATTATTTCTTAGCACTAAAATACAAAAGAATTAGGACCAACAATGATTCCACTATTTAGAGGAATAAAGTAGTGTCGAACAGTATAGATAAGCCACTCTCAAGTGGAACTCATTACATTCCGAATCCAGATCCTATTCATGGCCATAAAATGTCCATGTATACGGTGTGCCAAAAGAAATTTAAGTACTCAGAATCTAGATTTCCATTTCTGATAGGATTTTTTGAAGTCATTCAAACTGTTTGTGACAAATAGAACTGATCACAACTTCCCACATGGTGGATATGGATATGTACTAGTGGTAAAGGAGATACTACCCATGTGGCCATGCCACTAAATATGTTTCAGCCCCAAGCAAGAAGGGGAACTGTCTCAAGAGTATGTGACAAAATCACATGAATGCCACCAGATTCCATAATCATGACCTGGAATTCTTTAACCACTTCCCATGCCATATCTGTTTTGGTAGGTTTATTCAGGTCCCATAGGCTTTGGGAATTCTATTAGAGCAGATATCTCTCACTCAGGATGGTTTTGGAATATGCTAGAAAGAGGGTAAGATAACAGTACCGCAAAAGGAGAATACCATTGCTTGGTTGGCTTCCAATAAAGATGCCCTTGGAGATTTGTACATGTTATTAGATGCACAAAAGCACATTGCTTCCAGGTGAATTATCGTTTCATGGGAAGTCAAAGTTCAGCTATGACATGGCAGATCTGTTGGCCAAGCAAAGGATTCATAGGTTAAGTTCAAGTTCTGGTTATTATTTTCCCTCGGCTGACTAATCTGGTTATGCTATAATTCTTGTTATCTTTTCTGTCTCCATTTGTTGAGGGTGGCTGTTTTCATTCCTTTTTGAGGGCTTTCGTACTTCTATTTCATAACCCTCTGACAAATTATTGTTGTTATTTATTTACTTTAAAAGGAAAAACCCCTCCTGACCAGTAATATGTGGGTCTCTGAACACTATCACCTGCACCAACCTGTATTTCTCGATGTCTACCATTGGCCAAAGGAGTGTGGCCTTGTGAAAATACTAATTGTCAAAAATAGTAGCGATGTTTTCTTCCTATAACCAAAAGTTCCCATTAAGTGTTAATTTCTACAACAGTTCAAGTACTGATCATTAATGTGTAGTCCAGTTCCTGTGATTGCGTGCCTAACAGCTGTCGTTATTTTGGTTGGCAACAATAAAGAAATCAATAAAATGAATAAGTTTCTCTTACCTGCCAAACATCAATGCCCACATATTTGATTGGCTTCATCACATAAAGATCAGGGTCATCTTCAAATTCTACATAAAATAAGTGAACCCATTAAAATGTGTTTTCCTTCTCTTCAAGTTTCTTTCCATTTCATTTCTACTTGGCATATCATATTATCATTCTTATTTTTCATTATTGGTGATGAAAACCTTCACCATTTGTCCCCTTAACTTCTCAAGAAAGAAAGACATACCTGGGTTGTCAATCCATGGAATCCTCCACTTGCCCTTGTAGTTGGGGTTCTTAATTTTCTGATTATCAACAAGCAATTCACTAATTAGGAACTGAATGGGGAAAAACTGCATTAATAACAATTGTCAGGTGCCTTTTTGCTTTTCAAAAAAGCATATAGAATATGAGGCGTCCCTTTTCTGTTACTTAAATGAAACTAATAGCATACTTTGGGCTTCCATGGTCCTTTGTATGCCGGGTTTGGTATCTTTGGCGCCTTCCATATACCATCCTCATCTTCATCCCAGTTGTCAGGCTGAGCAAAGACAACAAATTAAGTTCATTGTATGCCATATATTTAAGTTGAGGGTCTCGCATCCTAATTTTGTGTCAAATCTCTAACACAGGTTCAAGCCACTTAAAGAAGGATTCCAGAACCAAAAACCAGAATCACATCCCAGATTTCCGGAGAAATCTGATTGAGTTAAACCCCAGTTGAAGGTCTGAATATATAGACAGAATATTATACCAAAACTTCAGGGCAATCCAATGGCTTACTAAAATTCTTCTTTAGTAGGAAGTGGTCCTTAGTGATCATCCCACTTAAAAAGAAAAAAATTGTAAGTGATCTCACAATTCTGATGTGAGTCACAGCAGACTCCTACTGAGATATAAATCTCAGAACAGAATACCCGATGAAAGATTTAAACAACTAGAAATCAGCAATCAATCAAACACTTTAGACTGGAATAATAGTAATAGAATGTCAGCAGCTCTGATAGTTTAATATGCTGACTCCAAACTTAAATCAGAAAACCAGAAACATCTTCCTGCACTTACATCCAATAGGGCAAGTAGGAGTTTTTCTAGTATGTTCGGTTATTTTTGTAAGTTGACAAATAATATTTTAATTCTGTTTAGAAACAGTGAAGTTGAGTTTGTTTCAAACTCTTCTTCCAGGTTAGAGCACAAATAGGATTTTATTTTCTTTTCCTTATATATGTAAGCACAGATGGATATAGGATTTTAAATGAAGTTTTTTTAGTGTTGATGCCAAGAGCAGTGGGTGTGCATCTATATCCTCTCCTCTGAACTCCTCATTTGTTTCAGGTGTGATTTATCCCTATTCTCCCCTTCCTTCCTTCCATTAACCCTTGTTATTCTTCATCTTCTTTCTTTACTTCTTACTTCCTCGCTTCTTCCTAATCTGTTTTTCTTTGATTTCTCAGTTGAACTCTGTTTGGGTAGTACTTGCAGCCCCTTCAATACCAACCTCGTCTGGTTCTCATCAGATCAACTCCAGATTTTAGGAGGTGATCTTGGTGCAAGAAACAACCCAACTTGTAAATTCTGGGTTCAAAAATTTGGTCGCAATTGAAAGCTCTAACCAAATCTTTGAATCTGTTCTTTGAATACTACTCCTTCTGATATCAGAGAATTTTAATCAATCTTACAGTTGCTTAGTTGGCTTGTTGTTGGTTGCCCTCAATAGGATTCTGAGTTAGGAACCTATTCCCAGATTTTCAGCTTGACTGGGTTCCATATGAATTAGAACTTGCACCTGAAATCAAGAAGGGTGACTGCTGAATACTTGTGTATCATGATTCATGAGGAAGAAGACCTCTTCTTCTTAATTACTAGTAAATGCTGATTTATGGCATTTATTTACCAAAACCCCCTCCAATTTCTGATCCCTTTACAAATCATCCCCACTAAGGCATAAATCCAGATTGGTCCTTTCCCTTAAGTTTATCTACTATTCCATCCTAACTTCTGTTTGCTTCCCAAAAAGTCCTAAATTGTTCTGGATGATTATGAAATTGCCATTAAACGTTCAATTTGAGTTACTCATCAATCTTGTGGGCCTATAGCGACCCAAATTTAGGGTTCCATAACTCAAGGTTGCATCGCATCTATATTCTGAACACAACCAGAATGTAAAGAAATCCAATATCTGTACAAGTACAACTCAGAAAAGCTCAAAGGCTGGTCAAAAGAATAGAAAAAATAGAGTAACAATCCATTAAAATCTCAGCAAATTTGATTGTGGAATTGGGGATAATGAAGAATTCCACTTGAACATGGAAACTCAAAAAGCATGAGCATTTGATGGTCAGAAAATTCTGATCTTGCTGGAGCACTAATGGAGTATTAAGTACCAAAACAAGCAAATCAGAAACTGAAAAAATTCTGCACTAACCTACATTTCAGCGACTTAGAAAGATAAGAAGAAGATGGGAAGAAGGGAGGATATGAGGTGGGAATCACCACACAAGGCCTAGGCTGGAATCACCACCAACCAATTTATTAAATCACCACAACAGGGCCTGTTGAATCACCACAACAGAATTCTGATTCACCACAGAACTTGAGGAAGCAAAGCTCTCATT
Source organism: Macadamia integrifolia (assembly GCF_013358625.1). Lineage (NCBI taxonomy): Eukaryota > Viridiplantae > Streptophyta > Magnoliopsida > Proteales > Proteaceae > Macadamia > Macadamia integrifolia. Next base: position 31,882,849 of record NC_056561.1, on the reverse strand, counting down.
AATTGAATAAGCCGTGGGGGCTTACTAAGCCTTAGAATACTAATATAGAAACTGAAATAGGAAATAAAGAAGTAGGATACTCAATCTAAAGTAGGAATAAGTGTCCCACATAACTAAAACTCTATCTTGTCCAACGAGTATCTCACATGACTAAAACTCTATCCAAACCAAGACGAAGAGTTCTATTCAGACAAGACTTCATCCAACCTTTACAAGTAAAGAGAGAAACAATAAAGTAACGAAACAGAATTGACCCAAACTAAACTAAGAAAGAAAATCCCATATTCCTACCTCCACCCTATTTTAAGCCCATTAAAGTGGTTTATTACAACGAAAACCCAGTGGTTTCAAGGCCCAACCTAAGACTTATTTTTAATAAAACAAGCCATTTATGTCATTTATCTGCATCAATTTCCATGAATAACTGAGTATCCAATCATCATAGCTTTTCTTTGCAAAATATATTATGTCTCAAAAGCAATCAACAAACCTTCTTAGACTTTGGATCAGGAATTTCAGTTGGAATTGAACCATGTCCCTGCAGCATCAATACAGATTCGTAACACCAAGTGATTTGATCCAATAAATATTCAATGCTTTTAGAACAACCGAATGAAATACACAATACGATACCTTGGGCTTGACATCATTAGGATCATCAATATACTCCCTATCATCCCAGTCTGCAGGCTGTTAACAGAATTGTAAATTAGAACATGAAGCACTGAGATGTTGACTGTCCATTCTGCTAATGAAAATGCAAAAACAAAGAACTTTGAAAGCTATTATAGCTAGACAACATTTCCTAGCTTCTCCCTTCATCAATTGCTAATTGCCATCAGGCACCAATTTCTCAGTGATCATTTAAATTTGCAACTGCCAAAAATTTAGGAAGTATAAAGTCCAATAAATGGTCATAATATATCAAAGGATCTAGGTTAGAAAACTCTATATTCTAAAAGTCTAAACTCAAACCTTTTTTGCAGTGACGTCTTTAATTTTTCGAGGAGGAAGAATATCCCAGTCTGTGTACATGCTTCCAGATTCTCTTTCTCTGTTGTCAACCAGGATACTATATGTAGCATCTGGCCTAAGAATAAATGTATAAAAATGAGTTAATTTGTCTGTTTCACATTGCAGATCCTTCTTGATGGGATAATTCTGTCCTTGATAGGAAACTATAAGATGGAGCTTCTTCTTATCTGTGCCACATATATCTGGTCCAAACATTACACTGCATTAAGTAAAATCACAGGGTGAGGACTCAAAATTTATATGTCATGACAAATAAAACAGGAAACAAAAGATGGAACTGCATGGCTGACCTAAAAAAAAAAAAGGGTCAACAAATGGAAAAAAGAAATATCCCAAGGTCCAATATATTCATTTATGATTAATACAAATTACATTGACTGCTTTGTTTAGACAGGGTATTGACAGTCCGACCTTAGCTGTAGCGCTAGATAAATGCTTCAACAAATCCAGTTTAAGCATTGTAGGTGGAGTAGAATCCAACCTTGTAAGTTCAAACAGAATCCATTCCATGTCATTAAATAGTTTATGGAACATAGTTTCACCAACCTTGCCCTATCCTTTTCCTTAAAGAGTAATACTAGTTTAAGCAATCCTAGTGCTACCAGGACTCCCCTTTTGTCCAACAGAATTTCGCTTCACCTTAGCCCATCTGACTACTTTGTCTGGCTTGCGGCTACGTTGACCTAACTACCTGAAGTTTTGGAACTGTACCCCTAAATCAAAGTTGGAAACTCCAAATATCCAGTGGTTGCCTACATCATAGTCGTTGGTCAAGGTAGTGAAAGACCTTTTGACTTCAGACTCTGAAAAAACAGATGGACACGCATAGAGAAAATATAAGATATGGCTTGATGAAGCAGAACAGTGCCACATGATTGGTTTAGGCGACCATACAATTGATGGATAGGGCTTTGTTCACTTTAGTAGAGTTCAACCCAATAAATTTCAAATGCCGGCATTTATGGTTATCAAACTACTTCTAATACCATAAGTTTTCAAAGAATATCCTGAGCACCCCTTTAGGGGTCTAATGGAAAAATATGACACTTGGAGGTTGACATATGCTGATTCAAGTTGTAGAGGTTTCAGCATTTCTATAAAACTTTGTATATAATCTAGGGTGTATCTTAATAACTCATAAAATGTCAAGCAGAATAATGAAAAACTTGGATATTTTGCACTTGACATCCATAAATGCCTTTTAGATTGCATAAAGAAAAAAAACAAGAACAAGATGCAAATGAATCAAACTTGACAATGGTAAGAGAATAGGATCATGAGGTTAGATTGGTTCATTATCATGGGTAGCACCAGTATCACTTGGATAGTTGGGCGGCTTGGGCCATTTACACATCTTATGATGAAAGAATGTTCATGCGAACAAATATATATATTCCTACTTTAAGTGATTATGGATGTCATGCAAGGAGACAGTCATCTGGCTAAGTTTTCACTTTACATTTACAAATCAGAGTTATGGTCTTTAAAAAATTCAGTTTTGGCTAATCCGCAGAGCATTAGATAGGAAAGAATCAGTTAAGTTATTAAAGAATAAGTCTATAAAAATTCAGTTTTGGCTAATCAGTGGAGCATTAGATAGGAAAGAATCAGAGAAGTTATTAAAGAATAAGTCTACTAACACTGATGGTGCTATTAGAAAAAGTTGTGTGGACATCTTTTTTTTTTTTATGATTGCAGAGGTTATACTGAGAAGCTCTATGACATCCTTTGAGAGTGCAGTTCATGGATTGGTCCTCCATGACTCGTTTGGTCCTCAGTTTGTATGAAGGTTCATTGCAGATAATGCTACGAAACTTCACTTAATATTTGTTCCAGGGTGCTCAAATACCAGTGGCCCACTCAAATAGCAAAGGTGGTGTTATTATGCATCAAAGACTAAGAGCCACCACTAAACTGCAACTCACATAAATCGATTCTCTCTCCTTCTTCTTAGCTCTAATAGTTTGACTTCAGAAATATTTTTTCTGATATTACCTCCCAGAAATAAGAATGGGACAAATGAATTCCTCAAAGGATGACATGAAATCTGGTGATCTTGAAAATGAACCTCAAAGCCTACTCCAACCATCTTCTTCTATCAAATCCAAAACTGGCATATAAACAGGTGGAATTCTCTATTCAAGAGGTGGCCCAGTTGGAAATTTATTTAGATAATCCTTCTTCCATATTATATGCTGCTCCTTTATATTCTGAAGATCAAAATTTTGGGTGGGTTGTTTTCAGAAAAATAAATAAATAAATAAAAACTATAGAAAGTGAATGTTTACATGTCTCAAAATTAAAAATGTTTCTATTACATTGAAAATTATCTCCCTTTCACCATTGATCAGAAAAAGTAGACTTAGCACAACAGAGACAAAAATGTATCATATAATCATAGAGGGAAAAAAAGGAGAAGGAAAGAACAGGGGAAATTTAGGGACAAATCCCTACAACAAATATATATGTATGGTTATTGATCATAAGGGTTAGACATTTTAAGGGTTTTAAGAAAACCAAAAAAAAAATTATAATAAGATAAACCAGAAAAGATAAACAGCATGTAAACAGAAACATAGTACAAGAACAGAAAAACAATAAGTTCGTATGCCCTATTCAGTAACAGGTTCTCAAACCATGTTTGAGACACAGAAAGTTCCTAAAAGTTAACTCAAAAAGCCATATGGTAAAAAGGGGTGGTATAATTTTTCAGAACAAATATCAAACCTGTAAGGTGTATCACCACTAAATTTCTTCTGATTGACATAACCAGAAAGAAGCTTAATATAACCACCACCACATTCAATGTCCTGTTCAAACCTCACAGAATACTGGAGCACCAAAGTTCTGTCTTTGTTACTGAACTCTGGTATTTTTGCTGATATTGCAAAATGTCTGGCATCTGTTGACGTCTGGATACCTGCAAGAAGTATATCAAATAGAAGTCCTGTAACTACAGAAAACCAAGATACCGAGAGCTATTGATGGCCAAACCAAGATGAAAACTACACTCCGTTGATCATATAAACTACCCAATTAGCATTATTTGAGGATGGTGAACCATTCAGGAGATGACCCACCAATCCAAATCTCGAGATCAAGTGAAATACTAGTTGACCACATAGCTTATCATGCATTTGCTCACCTCTATCATCTGGATCTCCAGACCACTTCCCCGCTGTGTGCTTAAAATAACCAGCTTTGCCTTCGCTCCTTTTCCAGTCTGATTTAACCCAACGACTCTCCCAGCCATCTGTAGCAGTATTAGCAAAAATTAGGACATACACAAAATAGAATCTCGTTCTGGAACTAGCAAAAGGAGAAACCCAAAAAACCCAAAAACCCAAAAAAGAAAACAGCACAACTACAGGGAGAAGCTCTAATCATGAAGTTTCCAAAACCGGAAATCTCTAAACAGAGAACCCAAATCAGAGAAGTGAAAAGAAATGGAATGAGTGTGTGATCGTTGAAGTGGAAGGAGAGTAAAGCTCATCAATTACCATCAAATCGCTCCTCAAATATGATCTCTGAAACTGCAAAATCGATTAAAACACTGAAACAGAGTGTTGAAAATAAAAACAGAAGCTTAAAGCTAAGGGCTAGCTCCTGCTCCGCCATTTCCGGCAGCTCACAGAAGTGGCAATTGGGCGATAGGGTCTTTAAAGAAAATGTAGATTACAAAATACCCTTGGATTCAAATTAAATAAGGCCCAACTTATGTGTGGCACCTGTGTAATTTCTTCAAAAAGGAGAGGTAAATGTTTTCTTCAGCCATTGCGGTGGAAAAGCCTTGGAGTCTTGGGAGACTTGACGGACTTGAGAGGTCTTGCATTCCATTGACTATTCAAAGTCATCCCGGAGGAGTCTTTGCCGTTGTGAGCAAGGTGAAAATGATCGGTAGAAAACATGAATGGGCGAAAATGAGAAGAGAGCCCACCATGCTTCAATGCTATTGGATGATAGTACGTGGATGTATAGGAGAATGAATTCAATGAAGAGAAACCCTTATGATCAATAGTCAATGCTGTGTGCTCTGTGTTCAAGTTACACTTGAGTCCTTGACCTAAGAAAAGGAGTTTTTTTTTTGGGTTCCAGGAGATTTCCTAGCAAAGGGAAGGGAAGTACTAGCAGACTGCCTGTGCCTAGTATCGCCAGTCGATCTTTCCATTAATGAAAACGATAAATGATTGCCACACCAGTTCGTAGGTGATTAAAACCATCCATCTCCTGAGCAAAAATGTATCTAACAGGGGATTTTTTGGATGAAAAATTTAGGACAAATATAATCAATGAGCCTACAAAAATATAGCAATGGATAAAAGTTACTATATTATAGGGATAACATTATAGGGTTGTCAATTTCAGGCCTGATCTAACCCGACTGTTTAAAGCTCAAATCAGCCTGATTAATAAAGGTATCATGTTGAAGCTCAGACAGATTATAACCAATCATATCCCATGCAAGGCATTTACCCATTCGTTGCCCGATAGAATCGATCGTTTATAGGCCTGGCTTGGCCTGACCTAACCTGACCTACTTCAACCATTTAATTACTGCATGACATTCTCATTTTATCTCCAATGCCTATAAATTAAAGATTACGTAATGTTAAGATAAGTTCTTATTATAAAAGAGGACCGGGGTGGGGGGAAAAGGTTAATTGGAATATACCTTCCACCAAATGGTTGGGCTAGAGGTAGAGGATTTGTGCATAGACATGTTAAGATATGTTTCTATCACAGCGCAATTACATTTAATAAACAAGCATTTAGCTCAGTTAAAGCCTAATTAAGGCTCATTTAAGGAAGCCCAATTAAAGCCTAAGCCTAACCAATCGAATATAAATTGTGCCATGTTTGCCCAATGTAAACCCGATTAGATAAAATGGCCCAATCATAGTGCAAGGCTTTAAAGTGGTCAAGCCCGATTATGCTTGACTAAGACCAATCTGACCCAACCGATTGACACCCCGAGGCAAGAGAACCTTGTCCACTCAGCAAGTAAACCAATGGAAGTCATGCAGAGGCATCTAGGCCAAGGGCAGCGTGATCTTTTCGCGCCCACCTATGTCTGGGCATAGTCACGCAAGCGGGCATGTTCTTTTATCTATAAATAAATGGAGAAAGAAAGCTATCAAGTTGCATTAGCATACTCTAGTGCCTCCCTATTCTATTTCTCTCCTCTCACATATGAAATGATATATATGCCCCTTATTGTGGGAGGAGAGAAATAAACACAAAGAAGTGCAAGCATATGGTACGTATCCAAACAAGGAGCTCAATCCCATAATTAATTACAAGGGAAGGTTCCCTCCAACACCCATGTGTAGTTTCAGGCGTTTAAAAGAGGTATGATGGGGAACCTATCAAATACGGGGTATTTGGGACATTCTTGGGTGGAGGCATGTAGTTTGGGTTTTAGGTGGCGCGTTGTGGGGAACTTTAACCCCTAAGTCATAAATAGGGTTAGAGATTCCTACTTGGTCGCATGGCCACTGCTTTAACATAGGATCCAACTATGAGAGGGGCAAAGACATCCAATCTGGGATGGGCTGGTCTTTTAGCTACTCTTTGTATCTAGGTGTAGGGTGTGGGGCCAGTTAGCATTCTTTTCCCCTTATAAATATATACATTGCTAATGCAACTCTTTCTCTTTGACTTTGTTTGCATCATCATTGCCCTTCATAGTTAACACTAATCCTTTAATATTTTTTTTCTTTAAAGATGTTTCATTTTCAGACCTCCTGGTTTGTTTGTTTTTTTTTTCCTAAATATA
>NC_056561.1:31839225-31876018 GCF_013358625.1 Macadamia integrifolia | reverse complement strand
TTTTTTTTTTTTTTTTTTATATATATATATATATATATATATATACACACACCAACCACACTCATTATTTTTGAATACATCAACACCACTCATATCCTTTATGTTTTTAAACCAAGACCACTATGGCACCATCCACTTACCTCTACATCTCAATTCTAGTTCTATACATGAAGAAGATTCAAGCCAAAATATAAATAAAAGATAAAAAAATAAGAATGAAAACTATAAGTCATCCAAAGGTCACTGGAATAATCAAATACAAGTTAAGGCATATGATTGAAATTTGACCTCAATATTTTGAAGTCATCCAAAGCTTACAAGAATAATTCTACAAAAAAAAAGCTTAGAAGAATAATCGAATACAGTTGAGTATATGATTGAAATTTGACCTCAACATTTTGATATAAAATTGCTATATCATCAATCATGAATCAGGTTGAAGGTGTTGTGTTGCCAAGTTAATGTCAGGCAACAAGTATGTGCTACCATATTTTTTCCAAGGAAATTTGATGAATGAATCTACAAATTTGACTTGCAACAGATTTTGTCTTGTAACGCTCCATTCTTCTTCTTCTTCTTCTTTTTTCCTTGTGTTTGAAAAAAAAAAAAAACGATTTCATGTGAGAAGAGTTAGGATCTTAATGACAGATAATTGGATGTGTAGAATTATTGGATTTTTGGGTAAAAATTTGCCTCTGGGGAAAATAGTCACACATCAGTGAGAGAAGAAAAAACTGTGGTCCATATAAGAATTGGAATCCCCACTCCCTCATGAGGTCTTTTAAAATCATCTAGGTACTAGTCAACCTACGAGCCTCGAACCAAGATGCCTAAAGTGGACATTATCATGAGATGTATTACCTTACTTCATCATAATATCATTTTGTTACCTTTGATTGCAATAAGCAGCGAAACGATCACACCTTCAATATTTTCCAACTCGGGGTTTCTTACCAACATTTCCTCTTTAGTTTCTCCCTCTTTTTAATCTGTTTCAACTTTCAATCGGTTTTGGATTTTTGTTTTCTTTCAAATTTGTGTTTCCTATAGCTTTAAACCAAAGTTGTTCATCTATATTTAGTACTAATGCAAATATTCAGTAGTAAACCATCTTTGGAAACAAATTTATATAGTTCTTCCATTAAAAAAATTAATATAATCCTTCTTTGACAATGTAGAAGATTGTTGTTGTCACTAGGGTGAAGTTGAGTAAATCATAAGAAACCTTAAGAACCCTTTTCCCTTCTTTGCCTCTCTACATTGGTTAATACATACAACAGAGAGAGAGAGAGAGAGAGAGAGAGAGAGAGAGAGAGAGAGAGAGAGAGAGAGAGAGAGGAGAATGTCAATTTGTTGATGAAGCATTCCATTAGATTTGAAAAACACTGAAGTTATAAAAAGGCATAAATTGTAAGATCTACTTACGTCTTACTAATTATATAATGTTACTTGATCTACTATTAGGTAAGGCCAAAAGGAGATTTAAGTCCAAAATCTATCCAAAAAATCCGACCGACGAGACTCTACATTTGGGTCTTATCCCATCTCAAACTCGAATGAAGAAGAGTGACATTGAATTGCAGACCAATCAACATAAATCATACAAGAAAAAAATTGATTCTCCTACCAAAAAAATAAAATAAGACAAAAACGTGGGAAATAGGAAAGAGGAGATTATGGAAAGTAACTCTACTCCATAGAAACTATTTTATGGGTATTTATTACCATAACTTTAGAATTCAAAGGTGTTTTAACTAGCTATGCTCCAGCCCATGTTGAAGCAGCAAATTCAAATCCATGTAGAAAAGGTATGGTGGTCTCACACCCTTGAATCAGGTTCCCATAGTACTGGATAGAGCCCAACCAAAACCAGAAAGGATCTCAGAAAGAAGAAATAACCACTTACAACTCAGCTCCAATCGAAACCCTCTCCTAGCTTGTCAAGTTGTATCCAACAGAGGCAATTGGATTTGTCAATTTCCTGCATGAACCAATCAAACAAACCGAAACATACCGATTCAGCACGAATCCTATTGGTTTGGTTTCAGTGGGGTGTTATGAAATTGGTAAAATCCAACCGGATCGAACGAATAGACCAATCCAAACCAAAACCGATATAAAAAAACCCTGTTTGAATCAATAAAAAAAANTTTTTTTTTTTTTTTTTCCTGAATATATATACACACCAACCACACTCATTATTTTTTAATACATCAACACCACTCATATCCTTCATTTTTTAAACCAACACCATTATGGCACTATCCACCTGCCTCTACATCTCAATTCTCGTTCTATACATGAAGAAGATTCAAGCCAAAATATAAATAAAAGATAAAAAAATAAGAATGAAAACTATAAGTCATCCAAAGGTCACTGGAATATCAAATACAAGTTAAGGCATATGATTGAAATTTGACCTCAATATTTTGAGGTCATCCAAAGCTTACAAGAATAATTCTACCAAAAAAAAAAAAAAAAAAAAAAGCTTAGAAGAATAATCAAATACAGCTGAGTATATGATTGAAATTTGACCTCAACATTTTGATATAAAATTGCTATATCATCAATCATGAATCAGGTTGAAGGTGTCGTGTTGCCAAGTTAATGTATGGCAACAAGTATGTGCTACCACATTTTTTCCAAGGAAATTTGATGAATGAATCTACAAATTTGACTTGCAACAGATTTTGTCTTGTAACGCTCCTTTCTTCTTGGAAAAAAAAAATTGATTTCATTTGAGAAGAGTTAGGATCTTAATGACAGATAATTGGATGTGTGGAATTATTGGATTTTTGGATAAAAATTTGCCTCTGGGGAGAATAGTCACACATCGGTGAGAGAAGAAAAAACCGTGGTCCATATAAGAATTGGAATCCTCACTCCCTCATGAGGTCTTTTAAAATCATGCAAGTACTAGTCAACCTACGAGCCTCGAACCAAGATGCCTAAAGAGGACATTATCATGGGATGTATTACCTTACTTCATCACAATATCATTTTGTTACTTTTGATTGCAATAAGCAGCGAAATGGTCACACCTTCAATATTTTCCAGCTAGGGTTTCTTACCAACATTTCCTCTTTAGTTTCTCCCTCTTTTTAATCTGTTTCAACTTTCAATCGGTTTTGGATTTTTTTTTTTTTTTTCAAATTTGTGTTTCCTATAGATTTAAACCAAAGTTGTTCATCTATATTTAGTACTAATGCAAATATTCAGTAGTAAACCATCTTTGGAAACAAATTTATATAGTTCTTCCATTAAAAAAATTAATATAATCCTAAAGATTGTTGTTGTCACTAGGGTGAAGTTGAGTAAATCATAAGAAACCTTAAGAACCCTTTTCCCTTCTTTGCCCCTCTACATTGGTTAATACATACAACAGAGAGAGAGAGAGAGAGAGAGAGAGAGAGAGAGAGAGAGAGAATGTCAATTTGTTGATGAAGCATTCCATTAGATTTGAAAAACACTGAAGTTATAAAAAGGCATAAATTGTAAGATCTACTCACGTCTTACTAATTATATATTGTTACTTGCTCTACTATTAGGTAAGGCCAGAAGGAGACTTGAGTCCAAAATCCATGCAAAAAATATGACCAACGAGACTCTACATTTGGGTCTTATCCGATCTCAAACTTGAATTAAGAAGAGTGACATTGAATTGCAGACCAATCAACATAAATCATACAAGAAAAAAATTGATTCTCCTACCAAAAAAAGAAAATAAGACAAAAACGAGGGAAATAGGAAAGAGGAGATTATGGAAAGTAACTCCAGTCCATAGAAACTATTTTATGGGTATTTATTATCATAACTTTATAATTCAAAGGTGTTTTAACTAGCTATGCTCCAGCCCATGTTGAAGCAGCAAATTCAAATCCATGTAGAAAAGGTATGGTGGTCTTACACCCTTGAATCAGGTTCCCATAGTACTGGATAGAGCCCAACCAAAACCAGAAAGGATCTCAAAAAGAAGAAATAACCACGTACAACTCTGCTCCAATCGAAACCCTCTCCTAGCTTGTCAAGTTGTATCCAACAGAGGGAATTGGATTTGTCAATTTTCTGCATGAACCAATCAAACAAACCGAAACAGACCGATTCAGCACGAATCCTATTGGTTTGTGATGCGGAAAAAATTGACCAGACGATCTTCCCTGCGGTTCCTAGTGCTTTGGCCGACCTGCACAGAAGAGATGACAGGGGAGAGCCGAGCTAACCCGACGGGGGACTCTCCAATGCCTAAGTTAGATCTTTCCACAATAGATGTTCAAGGGAGCTTTTCCAGCAAGAGAAATGAGTAATCGATCCCCTATGATGGAGGCTTACCTTGGTATTTATAGGTGCTGATGGAGGGTGAGTGGGAGACGATTGTGAAGAGTCCTGTTTAGGCATGGAGTCCTCAAGGGGAGTGGCTCTGTGATTCTGGGAATATTCCTGGAATATTCCCCTCTTAACTCGAAAGACCAACCATGTGACGTCTATGATGACGTGTAGCGGATAGAGTCCTGTCCTCCGGAATAAGGATTACGTTCCTTGAATATAGGGGTGGACGAAAACACGTTTCTAGAAATCTTGTTGTTGACGTCGGGCCGAGGTGACAGCACTGCCTGATGGAGGTCGAGGAGGCAGCACGGCCTGCTGGAGGCCGAGGAGGAGCGCGGCCTGATGGAGGCATAGGTGGAGCGCGGCCTGATGGAGACTGAGGTGATAGCGAGGCCTGATGAAGGCCGAGGTGATAGCGAGGCCTGATAGATGTCGAGGTGATAGCGCGGCCTGATGGAGGCCGAGGTGGAGCACGGCCTGATGGAGGCCGAGGTAGAGCACGGTAAGATGAAGGTCGAGGTGGCAGCACGGCTTGATGGAGGCTGAGGTGGCAGCACGGCCTGATGGAGGCCGAGGTGTCAACACGGCTTGATGGAGGCCGAGGTGGTAGCACGGCTGGATGGAGACCGAGGTGGAGCACAGGCTAATGGAGGCCTAGGGGGCAGCACGGCTTGATGGAGGCCAAGGTGATAGCACGGCCTGATTGAGGCCGAGGTGGACTCGGAATGAAGGAGGCGAAGTAGCAGCTCAGTCCTATTCAGTTTTGTGTACATGCTTCAGCCGTGCTGAGGAAAGTGACATATTTTGCCTCATCACCAGCTCCCCGCTCTAGCAGTTCGAATCGACCTGCTAGAGCATTTAATCCGATGCGAGATGCACTGCTTCACTTTCTCAGCCGAGGCTACTCAACAGTTCGAGGACGTGGCTATCATTTGTTCGAAGGCAAAGGAGGCAAAGCGCTTTCATGGGGGTCGAGAAGAAATGGCCCGATCTGAGGAGGACCGTCCCAATGATATCGAGTTGATAACTAGAGAGCCGGAACAGGAGGTTGCTGGAGGCGAACGAGGTGGCTGAACCCTTAGCCCTATCAGAAGTGGTTGGATGATGTTAACATTTCTTCGTTTCAGGTCGGCCGAACGATATCATCTTGTTCCTTCAAAGTAAGATGCCAGGCTACAATCTGACGGACTATGAGCGGAGCATTCCCATCCATGCTACTCTGGTGCAGCCTTGCGGCTCAATCAATGTTGGTGAAGAGGTGATCCGACACAAAGGATTTTCTTGTGCTAAGCTAGGCTCGTGGATCAACCCCTCGAGATTAGCCTCATATATATAGATCCATAGTTATGTAGATGTCTCCCTCGGTAGTGATGTATTTTGAGGGCTCGTGGATTAGCCCCCCATGCTCGGTCTAGTTGTTGCCAAGCTGGAGCCCTGTCTTTGTGCCTCATTGGTTAAGGTCTTTGAGTCGCCAGACTAGGGTTTGGACTTGTGGTGCCGAGCTGGAACTCAGTCTTAGATGCTATCGAGCTGAGGCCCAGTCTTTGTGCCTCATTGGTTAAGGTCTTTGAGTCGCCAGACTAGGGTATGGTCTTGTGGTGCCAAGCTTGAGCTCGGTCTTAGATGCTGCCGAGCTGGGCCTGGGTCTTTATGCCTTATTGGTTAAGGTCTTTGAGTCGCCAGACTAGGGTCTAGTCTTGTGGAGCTGAGCTTGAGCTCGGTCTTAGATGCTGCCGAGCTGGGGCTCGGTCTTTGTGCCTCATTGGTTAAGGTCTTTGAGTCGCCAGACTAGGGTCTGGTCTTGTGGTGCCGAGCTTGAGCTCGGTCTTAGATGCTGCCGAGCTGGGGCCCTGTCTTTCTGCCTCATTGGTTAAGGTCTTTGAGTCACTAGACTAGGGTCGGGACTTGTGGTGCCGAGCTGGGGCCCGGTCTTTGTGCCTCATTGGTTGAGGTCTTTGAGTCGCCAGACTAGGGTCTGGTCTTGTGGTGCCAAGCTTGAGCTCGGTCTTAGATTCTGCCGAGCTGGTGTCCGGTCTTTGTGCCTCATTGGTTAAGGTCTTTGAGTCGCCAGACTAGGGTCTAGTCTTATGGTGCCGAGCTTGAGCTCAGTCTTAGATGTTGCCGAGCTGGAGCCCGGTCTTTGTGCCTCATTAGTTCAGGTCTTTGAGTCGCAAGACTAGGGTCTGGTCTTGTGGTGCCGAGCTTGAGCTCAGTCTTAGATGTTGTTGAGCTGGTGCCCAGTATTTGTGCCTCATTGGTTGAGGTCTTTGAGTCACCAGACTAGGGTCTGGTCTTGTGGTGAAGAGCTTGAGCTTAGTCTTAGATGCTGCCGAGCTGGGGCCTGGTCTTTGTGCCTCATTTGTTAAGGTCTTTGAGTCGCCAGACTAGGGTCTGGTCTTGTGGTCACGAGCTGGAGCTCAATCCTTACCTTGGCTCGGCTCGGCTTCATCTTTCCTTGGCTCGGGCCAGTTCCCACTATATTTCTGCTTCAAATACTGGTTGAGGTATCCGACCTTGATGAGCTCATCAATTTTCCTTTTCAGAGACTTACAGTCTTTAGTGTCATGTTCATAGTCTCGGTGGTATCGGCAATATCGGTTGGGGTTCCTCTCTTCTGGTTTACCTGCCATTGGCTTGGGCCAGTGAAAGTACTTCTGACTTTAGATCTCTAAGAGCAGGTTTGCTCGAGAATGATCAAGTTCATATCGCTCAGGTTCAGCTGTGTCAAGAGGTCGATCTGTTCTGTTTTCTTCAGCTCATGAGAGTCGTCCCTAGGTCTCAGAGTCCTTTTCTTCTCCTTCTCCTCCTGATCACCCCTGTCATCTATTCCTCGGGCGGCTAGAACTTCCTCCATGTTGGCATATTAATTGCACCATCTCAACAGTTCAGGCATCGTTTCCGGTAAGTCAAACACCAGGGACTGAACCAGATCAGGGTGTATTACCCCGTTGCACAACGTGCTATACACCACTCCTTCCTGTAGGTTTTTTACCTCCAATGTCACCTTGGTGAATCGGGCAAGAAACTCCCTTATAGTCTCCCTCGCTCCCTGCCTCATGTTCATCACGTTTTGCGTAGTTTGCTTCTGCTTCATACTTACTTGGAAACGTGTGAGGAACGCTCTTGTCAGTTCTTCATAGCTACGGATGGATCGTCGCCGTAAGTTCAACATCCACACCAGTGCAACTCCTTTTAATGAGGCAGCGAAAGCTCAACAGAGAATGGCGTCTGACTTTCCATGAACTGCCATGGCCGAGCTATAGTACAGTAGATGATCGTATGGATCTCTGATGCTGTCATATCCATTGAAGACAGGTATCACGAAATTTGAGGGCAGCTCGGCGTCAATCAGTTCGTCGAAAAGTGCATTATGGGCTGGGGTTATAGTCATGTCTGGCGGGAGCCCCTGCCTCTGCATTCCCTCTATTCGCTCAGTGAGTCGCTGAATGTGGCTCTCCAGGTCGTCTCTTCTCCCCTCGGCTCAGCCATCTGGGGATCGGCTTGCCTCTTCGCCTCTTTTGGGGCTTCTTCCTTGGCCTTGGTGACCTTACCATGGTGCACCTCTAGTTGGCTCGATGGGCGAGCTCTGACCCGGATGGGGTCGATCTTGCCGAGCTAGCCTCTGGTAGTTTTCACGTTCTTCTCTGTGCGGACGTGCGCCTCTACTGAGTCTCTGAGGCGACAGTTGGTGTCTTCTTACCCGGGGTGGGGATCTGTGAGTATCATGTGTCTCTGGGCTCCGATGATGTTCAGAACAATGAGCTCTCCTGATCTGGGTAGGGACGGGACCTCGCCTGCACCCCTCAGTAAAAGAGCGCGGTGGTACTGAATGAACAGTGCGCGAAGTTCTACCCGACCCCCTTCTCGTTGTTGATTGAGGGGTGACGCTATTGTCAGGAGATTCATCATTGGAACGTCTGCTCGGAATAGGCCTAGGCAGCTGAGCCGAACTAATTCTTGGCACTGGAAGTGCTGAGCCGAACTGACGTATGAAATCCCTCACCAGTGTGTTTGTAGCTAATACCTGCAACTGCAAGCTCTGCATCTGTTCTTCCATGTTCGGGTGAGTTACCCGAGATGATGGGACATGGCAGGATAGCTGAGGGTTCTGCTCGCGCTGATCCCCATCTCCCTGGGCAACTTGTGCATCGGGCCCAATTTGTTGGGGTCCTTCTAGAGGGGTCTCTGCTAGGATGTTTTCGTGCTCTGCCATTGGTGGTGAATGGGAACGTCCAAGTGGTACTTCGCGAGTGGATCTTGCTCGCGTTGTCGTTGAAGAAACGACCTTCTCACTCCTCAATTGCATTGGTCCAAGGTGACTTTTTGTAACAATTTCCCACAGAAGGCGCCAATCTGATGCGAAAAAATTTACCGGACAATCTTCCCTGCGGTTCCTGGTGCTTTGGCCGACCTGCACAGAAGAGATGACAAGGGAGAGCTGGGCTGACCCGATGGGGGACTCTCCGATGCCTAAGTTAGACCTTTCCACAACAGATGCTCAAGGGAGCTTTTCTAGCAAGAGAAGTGAGTAATCGATCCCCTATGATGGAGGCTTACCTTGGTATTTATAGGCTGCTGATGGAGGGTGAGTGGGAGACGATTGTGAAGAGTCTTATTTAGGCGTGGAGTTCTCAAGGGGAGTGGCTCTGTGATTCTGGGAATATTCCCCTCTTAACTCGGAAAGGCCAACCGTGTGACGTCTATGATGACGTGTAGTGGATAGAGTCTTGTCCTCCGGAATAGGGATTACGTTCCTTGAATATAGGGGTGGACAAAAACACATTTCTGAAAACCTTGTTGTTAACGTCGAGTCGAGGTAGCAGTACTGCCTGATGGAGGCCGAGGAGGCAGCACGGCCTGCTGGAGGCCGAGGAGGAGTGCGGCCTGATGGAGGCCGAGGAGGAGCGCGGCCTGATGGAGGCCGAGGTGATAGTGAGGCCTGATGGAGGCCGAGGTGATAGCGAGGCCTGATGGAGGCCGAGGTGATAGTGCGGCCTAATGGAAGCCGAGGTGGAGCACGGCCTGACGGAGGCCGAGGTAGAGCACAGCAAGATGGAGGACTAGGTGGCAGGACGGCTTGATGGAGGCCGAGGTGGTAGCACGGCCAGACGGAGATCGAGGTGGAGCATGGGCTGATGGAGGCCTAGGGGGCAGCACGGCTTGATGGAGGCCGAGGTGATAGCGCGGCCTGATTGAGGCTGAGGTGGACATGAAATGAAGGAGGCCGAAGTAGCAGTTCAGTCCTGTTCAGGTTTACGTACATGTTTCAGCCGTGCTGAGGAAAGTGACATATTTTGCCTCATCAGTTTGGTTTCAGTCGGGTGTTATGAAATTGGTAAAATCCAACCGGATCGAACGAATAGACCAATCCAAACCAAAACCAATATAAAAAAACCCTGTTAAAAAAAAAAAAAAAAAAACATAATTTTCAGTATTTGTTCAATGCATATATATGGAAAAGCTTACCGAACTTGTAGCAGCCCAATCAGAGCCATATGATTTAAAAAAAAATCAGACCAAAACCAAAACCAACCGAAACCGACTTTTGACCTGGTTGAGACACCATTGTGCAGTAGATATGCAATTTAACAAAAATTGGTGAATCCGATATCGATTGGGATAAGTCCCGATTTCTGTTGTTTCGAATCAGAATATTTTCATTAAAATTTTCTTAATTAGTGGATTTCAATTCAAATAAACGGTTCTAGGGTTTTGGGACCTATTTCCGCTAATCTCAAATCGATCTGAATCATAATCGATAGGATCGATTCTTATTTTTAAAACCCTAAATTTAACTTATTGAAATCCTCTAAAGCACAGATTGACGTGTAATGCATCATCCAAAGGGCAAGAACATTTGGACATGCCGTCCAAAGCGCAATAGCACAGCCCAAGGCATTCCAATAGATAGCTACAAAAGATCTCAATCCGAATTTAAGCCGACGGAATAGGTTTGAATCCCTTCCCCAAACTTCGTCATTCATTATCCTTAGATTTCTTTATTTTTTATTATTTTAACAGTCTCACTAAAAATTTGACTTTGGAATACATAATTCAGAAAAGATTACCACCTCTTGTGAATCAAAAATCCATATTAAGAATTCCTAAGGACTATGACCTGTGTGGTCTGTAAAGGTTCAATGAATGGAAGACTTAGGATAAGAGGGGCATAAGGGACTAGGAATTGAATTGTGGTTGTTAATCGGTTCAGAATCTATTCGGTTCAAGGCACATTACGCACACACCAAACCCAATTGCAAACCAAATAGATTTACAAAAATGTAAATTCAAAATCGAAATAATTCAATTCGATTCTAATTTGGTATCGGCCAAGACCCATCCTCGATTCTAATTTGATCCATACCAATCCATTAGTAAGGTGTAAAGGTTGAATGGTTCTAAGCACTAATTTATTAAATAAATAAATAAAAGTCCAATCCAATCCATATTGATATCGGTTGAGAGTCTTGAGACCAATGGTACGTATAATTACTGCCTTAATTTCTTCTTGCAAAACAAGCAAGTCTCTCTTCAAGAACGTACATCTGTTTTAGACTTTATTTAATTTCTAGGTTGAACCAATAACCGGTTTGATAATCGAATCAATAACCGTTAATTGACAGTAACCAGCTGTTAGGTATATATACTGATATAGAAGTAGCCCTTACTGTACTCGGCTGCTCATTCCTAGAATGGAATGGAATGGAATCAGTTTTGGTCCCTTTCTGCCCAAACTTTAGTGTTTTAAGTTTGAAGATGAACAAGAGTGAATCATGCACAAACGCTGCAAATTAAGTGGTCCCAGGACGACGACAGAGACACGCAATCTCTAGTTCTCTTTTTCCTCCTCCTCCCCACTCGATTTCTCTTTCTGATTCTGGTTCAAAACTTCATCCAATTTGCCGTCTTTCTCCCTCCTTGAGCCAGGACCAACTAAAAGAGAAGTCGGGTAGGGATGAGGTTGGTAAAAGAGACCTATAGAGAGAGAGAGAGAGGTCTGTTGTAATTTGTATCATCTTCATCCATTGAAGTCTTTTTTTATTTTTTCTTGATTAATTGTTAATAGTGTGGAGTTATAGGTAATCTTTATTTTTGGTTTCTCTTCTTTTCCATATTTTGAGATGGGTTATTGCCTAACCAATGTTTCATGTTTCATCACAGATTCCATCTCACATAAAAGAGTTGTTGATTGATAAATTAATAACTTTCTGCGTCTTGCTGCATTCCTCTTGCTTCTTCTATATTTTAATATGTTCTTAATTTTTAAAAATGGTTGAATATGTGAAGGTGACGATCCTCGGATGGTGAAGACGAGATTGAGAGGTTGGTGCAGCAATCTTGGGTACTAATTTCAGGCGAACAAACCCTACATCCGTTACCACCAGATTTGGGATGGCAAATTTAGATATGAGAGATTGTTTCCAAGTTTTCAACCTCTAACTAACATGTTATAATAGTGCAACTTAACCAGCATGACTGATTCTGTCCATTTTATTTGGGATTGGAATCCATTAAAATGTTATTCAGCACTCACACCAGCGCCAATGCCTAAAAGCGTCAATAGGGTAAACATTTTCACCTTTCAGGGGGCTGGACTACCATTTTGCCAGCATGATCTATGTTTTGGCCCAGCCTTTAGATTCCCGAATAGAGTTCTTTTTCCGTACATTTAGCTTTCCCTGTGCCTTGAGATAAAACAAGCTTTTTTCTCTGGTATGGTATATATGGTATAATTCTAGTATCTACCATCTGTTTTCTATATCCTACCGAAACTATACCAATATCCATATACCATACCGATTGACACCCTTAGGTCTAGCTGATGGGTACTTGGTCTAGCCGGTACCAATATTCCACTTGTTGACCCTAAATCCACCCAGCCCAACAACAAAGAAACTGCTCCAGCCCACTCAGCAATGTATCATAAAGGTCAAGAATCAAGTTAACAACCGTTGTTGGGGGACAATTATCCTCTGCAGTGAGTGTGGCGTGTAGTGAGCATCGGATAACTGAGGTCGCTGCACGACCGCACTCACTGCAGAGGATCAGATTTAATAGTGATAGAGTCCACCCAAACTGAAACCCCTAGAACGGATCTCGTAAGAACAAATGATTAACCACTTAAAACTCAGTTCCAACCCAAACCCATTCCATGTAAAGTCGTATTCAACAAGGTTTTACAATTTACACCTTACTTATTACAATTATAATAATAATTAATTATTTATATATGGGAATTAAATTAAGGTTGTCAATCGGTTGGTTTCTATACATTATGCACGAATTATTGCTTTTTTTCTTGAAAAGCAAGAATCTCTCTTCTAGAACATCTGTTCTAGATTTTATTTTCTAACAAAAATCCGTTTATTAACGGAGTCAATAACAATTATTTCAACTGAATCAATCTCGATTGGTTCCTATGAATATCTCACCGCAGAAGCTGGGAATCGATTACCGTAAAAACCAATTAAAAAAAAAAAACAGTGAATTAACAGAGTCAATTTGATCTGAAGCTTACACCAAATCTGTAACCGTTAATTAGCAAATCAATCCGATCTGAAGAATCAGAGGGCCACTGGTGCTGTTTTGCAACTCAAAATACTGATACTAATTTTTTTACCATTTTATCCTTCCTTGTTTGATTGATACCAGCACGAATCAGTCCAGTCCAATCCCGGTCATGGTTTCAAGTATAAGTATTGTAATGGCTTTATCGTATAGATAATGGTTGAAATCGATACCCAATACCTGATACTTGAATGATTTGGATCGAATTACCCATATCATTTCAGTTGTAAAACAATTAAAATATATACTTTTTTCATAAAGCAAAGCAAAAGTAGGGGTGTCAATAGGCCAGCCCAACCTAACCCAGTCCTAATGAACCCTGATTAGGTCCTATTCGGGCTCAAGGCGGGTTCAGGCTGATTGGGCTTTTTTAATATCTCTCGGAAAAAGTGATCGATACACATCAGATATCAATACTGATACCTAAATCTACGGTCCCAATTCCCCAACTAACAGCACGTGGTTGCTTAGTACATATCGTTGCCTTTTTTCCTAGCGAAGCAAGAATGTCTCTCTTCTAGAACATCTGTTGTAGACTATAATTTCCAACAAATTAAATTAATAACCGTTAGTGAGAATGAGTCCGAGTTGGTTCCAATTAGGCTAATTAGTTATGTCCTCCGTTCCTTTCACTTTTTTTTTTTATATGAATGGTAGCAGGACGTACGTATTGCAATCTTATTTTTACTTTCTTTTAATATTAACTATCCATTTAATAGTAGATTAATCTAAACCATCTATTAGTTTTTTATATTGTAACCGATTCCTAGTTTTTAGTGCAGAGAGATGACGGGCATGGTTACTTAACTTGTCTAATATTTTTTTTATATAAATAAAAAATAAAAATCCAATATAAGCGGACTCCTCCTTCGATTCTACTAGGAAATCTCAATTCTCTCTCTCTCTCTCTCTCTCTCTCTCTCTCTCAGAATATGATGAGGTAAGAAAAAAATCAACATAACTATTTTCAGGCACTGAGCATATGAGAGACATGGCCACACATATCCAAATACCATGTTTATATATTAATCATCAGGGAAGGAATTTGGACAGTAAAGCTTGCATGTATGGTAGAGGACAAATTTAAATTAATAAAATAAACAAAGCTGTTGAATATCTAGGATTTTATTATTACTTCTTGGGTAGATATTATTAACCTATGAGAATTTACCATGGATGCAAATCTTTAGTGAAATTGGTAAACAAAATTTCAACTAGATTGGAGAGCACTGAAAAAGGAAAAAGAAAGAAGGAACAGCCTTGAAGAAGAAGCAAGGAGAGAGAGAGAGGATTGAGATTTCTAAGCGGAATCAAAGGAGAAGTCTGCTTATATTGGATTTTTATTATTTATTTATTTAAATATTAATAATATTAAACAGAGTTGTAACTGTTTACAACTCTGTTAGTAGGATTAACATATTTAACACGTGTCAATCATATTACTTACGTGAACATTTACCGGCTCTGGACGTTCCGCATTCCTATTTTTCTGCACGTACTGCGACCATTTTGAACTGAAGATAACACACATCGCCTTTAAACCTGCGGAGCTACACCTGGGGTGTTATGGGCTATGCCTTGTACTCTGCTTTTTTCTTGATGAATTTTTCATTCATCTGAAGAAAAAAAATTGACTGCAGAGACCCATATTAAGAATTCCTAATGAATAGGACGTTGTGGTTTGCAACACTTCTTTGTATTTCCCATGGCTATCAATCCTAACCACAGTAGTTTCTTTAGATATGTAGCCATGGTCTATTGGCTCACTATTCTGTTTTCCTAAAACCACAGCCTGTCGGGCCCAGATCTGGTCCTGACTCAAAGCTTAAAAAATCTAACCTTAACCCGACTTCAGGGTTGGGTTGGGCCGATCCTGAATGGCCCTAACCATATAGAGGGGGAAGAGAGATACAAGGGCTGGACTGCAGCGGGCCGGGCCTATGAGAAGAAGAAGATAATGATGAGGCTGGGCTCAACTGGATGTCTCAATCTTGGCATGATCCAGTTTGGATTCAGGGCCAGAAATTCCCAGCTCTGATCCGTCCTCAGGGCCAAGGTTTTGCAACTCAAGCCTGAGCTGACAGGGCCAAACTTGCATCCCCAGTTCTAACAGAGCTCTTTTTTTTATTTTTTGGGTGGGTGGGTGGGTGGGTGGGGTTGGTGGAATTCTATCCAATAGATCACTAATATATACAACTTGGTCCTACCCAAAAAAGATATATATATATATATATATATTTAGTGGTAAGAAATGCACGTACAAATTCACGTGTGGCGAAACATTGTTTTAGTATGTGTTTATTTTGACAACAAATCTCACTTTCATCCTACTTTCACTTATTTCTGGTTGCTAGCTATTTCAACTATTTTCCAAGTGTCCAACAACTCCTACAAATATAAATTTTATAAGTTTTACTCGTAATTCTTGTAATCGATTTTTTCCTCAAGAGAGTTGCTTATTCTTTAAAAGCAACTATTTTAGAGCAAATTTGAGATATAAGTCTGGACTCTGGATTAGGAAGAATTTTTATATCAAAACATGGATATAAAGCATTAGCTTTCTTTATATTCGTATCAACATAAAGAGTTAAGCCTTCCACTATAGTGACTAACCTCAATATTAATGTGTAATATTCTGATGTTTATGAAATCAGTATGATAATACCGTTTCTAGCATATTGTATAATTTTGTCACTTTAGATAATAAATATTAAAGATGAAAAACAAATTTAAAATTAAATCAAGTATGTAATTGATAAATATTCTATTGACTCAGATTGCAAGATTTACAATAACCGCTTACAACTGAAAACCAACTTACAAATTTAAAATCATCCAAAAGCCATAATCAAAATTTCAAGAAAATATAATAATTGTGTAGGGAGAAAGAGGAAATGGCATTGCTTAAGATTTATTATATTTTTTGTTTGGATACTATTTCACATCTATTATTTTGTTTTTATCTGTTTTTTCTTCTTTAACTGCAACAATTTTTCTTAACGGACATTCGTGACTGGGGATACCAACTATGTTATCCCTGATTATACCTGATTCTGAAGTAACTATGAATGTATGAACAAATGGTAATGATGGGCCAAGTTCACAATCACTTCTTCCCCACTTAACCGGTGCTCTACCAATGGATATGTCCATTGCTACACCTCAATGCATTGAGCTTTGGGTACACAGCATTCACCCATTATTATAGCTAGGATCTTCAGCAACTTTAAGTTTGGAATAAGACTCATCTATTTTCTCTACTTGTTATGAATTGGAAATGGTACTTTTGGGGGGTGTTTGGTTCATTAAATCAAATGGTGTATATATCGGATATGAATGTCAATCTTTTGATAGACATTCTTCTGAATTATGTTTCTTTCCGAAAAATCGTTTGGTTGCCTTGAGGTAGGGGTGTCAATCAGTCGGTCCGACTCAGTTTCGGTCCAGGTTGAGTCGGTTTCGGTGTTGGAAAGCTGAAACCGAAACCAAACCAATAAGAAAATTCCGATTTCGATTTGGTTTTGGTTTCGGTGCGATTTGGTTTCGGTTTGTCTTCGGTTTCTTAAATCGATTTGTAACCAGATTGGTTTTGATTTTTGGTCCAGTTTGGATTCGACTTTCCATACAAATGTATACAAAACTATGCAAATTTTAATTTTTTTTAATGAATTTTGGAGTGTTTCGATTTCTTACCGGTTTGGTTTCAGTTTCGGTCCGGGTTTTGAGCCAATTTCGATTTGGTTTTGGGTTCATCCGATTTTCGGTGCGGTTCGATTTGGTTTTGGGGTTGCAATACTCGAAACCAAACCGAACCAATAGGCTTTGGTCCGGTTCGATCGGTGTTGTTATCGGTTTGGTCCAACCGATTTTACCGATTCGGTTTAGGAATTGACACCCCTACCTTGAGGCTAATACATGTTTCTCGCGAGTTGAGATATTAGCTTCCGTAGAGAACTTCTTTCTGCTTTCTCCTTTTATATTAGGTGTTAAAAAGGTTGCTCAAATCTGAGTTTAAGTATTGAGGTAAACTCATATTTGGAACACATCCTTTGTAATATGGTCATTCATGGGCAGTAGGGTGCTCACTTATGAGGGTCAATCTAGGAGAACCAAACATCTCCAAAAATTAAGAATTATCATTCTAAAGAATGTCAACCCAAAGATTTACCGAACCAAACACCCCCTTAACTTTCCTAATATCATTAACTCATGGTGGATGAAACAAAACTCATCATGTAGGTTCCATGAATGAGAGCATTGTTTGTAACTTCACTTGGTTTAAACTAATTCTCAATATATCTTCATGTAATTCAGAAGTTCTAGTTAATTCTTCCTTTTACACAACAACCATATATCAATAAAAATAAATTCCAATGCTTCCAGCTTCAATTCCATATTCATCATTGAGCCCTACAAGTTTAAAGCTTCCTACAAATCGTCCCTTGTGAGACACTCAAATAATTGTCGAATAAGTAATACAATCTGAAGAAAGACCATTTCCTACCATTTCTATAAAGAACTCAGCAACATTCTGAGTTCTATGAACTTTATAGAAACCTTGAATAAGTATAGTGCTTGTTAAAGCTCTTTAACCAATATTCTATTCTTCTGCACAGTTTTGACCACATAGACAAGAATCACGAGTGAGGTAAGCATCAAAACCAATTAAATAACACTTTAGAAGACATCAACACCACTACCAACAATATATTTTTGAAAACATCATTAACTGAACAAATTTGCGACCGACCCCTTTATTATAAACTTTACTGGACTGACATCAAATTTTATGTATATTCTTCATCTTTAGGACAATACTCTCAAGACTTGCAAGAAGGATACACTTGATCCAATGGTATCCTGTAGAAAAGTTTTGAGAGGAACAATCATGAGCACAGAATCATTCCTCTGAATGACTCCCATTACATTGACAGTGTCGGCCTCCTTGATGTTACCCATCAAGATCCAAGAGTAAAAAGGAATGTGTTTTAGCACATCTAAGAATGCATGTTAGAGATTCAATTTAAACCAACTCGATCTGTAAGCTTTAAATATTGTTAAATTTAGGGGGGTGGGGGTGGGGGTGGGGGTGGGGGTGGGGGGGATACATTATTTCAAATCTTTGTATGTAAACCATTGCATCAAACCTTGAAATACAAAACATATTTCAAATTAAAGGGCTTGAGTTCTCACCATTCTTCTACCTCGAACATAATTTGACCCTAACTCTAAGTCTATCTAGTTCTAAAGGGAGTTAGGATCAAATAATGTGATCCCTCTCCAATAAAAGCATGTGGAAATCATTGTTTGCTCAGACTCAAAGCCATAGCCATCAGAAATAATAAGTAAAATATATCGACTCATCCTAGTCTATGTAAAGGAAATCCTAGGTATTTAAACTGAGCCTAAACCAGAGAGAGAGAGAGATTTTGGCAACAAACCTTGATAAAATTGATACTATAGCAGAAAACACATGCAAAACAGAAAATGAAAACAGTTAAAAAAATTAACATAGCAATTGTTTTGACAGATATTTGAAAAAAGAGAAGCAACTAAGGGTTCAATTCTTTCTCAACTACCTCTCCAGAGGACTGCCTTCCATGAATCAAATCAATCTTGACATTACTAACAATGAAATCATCTTCTCTTAGAGGGGCTTCACTACTTTTCTGCATTTAGTTGCATTTACTAAGAATCTCAACAATATATGTTATACACTACACGATAAAGAACAAATTTTAAATAACCTGGGAAGAAACAAAATCTTAGATGGTGACAGCTTTGAAGTGCTCTAGTTTGTCACTCAGAACGGCAAACTCACTACAATACTTCCATGAACAACACATGTAAAGTTAGGAAACAAAATATAAATTAGTTGGCAAAAAATAAACAGATATACACCAGTACTAAGTTCCTCTCTTTGGACACTAACAACAAACAGAGGTAAAGAATCAGAGAACTTCAATACCTGGTGCAAATCCAGTCTACGGATGCATTGAATCAAATCCCTTGAATACGTTCAAGTATCACTCTTCCATGCTTATTTAAGTACCCACTCACACAGTCACACTTAAGACTATAGAGAGGTGTTGAAGATGAACATGCATTGTTTTCTGGAATTCCATTTATGTGTTTTACTCATGTGCAGAACTTGTAGCACAAAGCATCATGGAAAGAATCTTCACAAAATGGGATAAAAAAAAAGACACAAGAACATTATCTTATTAGAACTCAAATTCAATAAATATTCTCTTATAAAAAACGTTCACTTAATATTCTCAATATGAAATATCCATTAGTTTTCAATCTTTGTTCACCACTATCTGATTATGTAATGACTGAATAATATTGCTAATCTCATCTAACATTACAACCATTCCCATTGCCTATAGATCAATTATTCCAAATTAGAAAAAAATATATATATCTAAAATAATAAGGGTAAAAGGTAGAATAAACAGAGCGGTCATACATTCTTTCTCTTACGCTGAGCTACTACTATCTGGCACTGCCATTGCTTTTGCTTCTTACTTTCAGGGACAACATTTCCAGCTGACGCCATGAATTGAGCAATTGGACATATTTCATGTGGGAAGGGTTGCCTATTAACGTACACAAAATTTCATTGTTAATTCACTCCAAAAGTTAGGATTTATACAATAATTAAAGTAACTGAAAACAGTAGTACCTACAATCATATGAAAATCAATGAATTGCAATAAATAAAACATTCTTCCTCATCAAAAAGTAAATAATCAAGATGAATATTCTCAGTCGTATTTTTTTCATATTTTTTGGCTGTATTTTCTAATATTCATCTCTTATTAAAATTCTTCTGATCTTCTAGCCAAAAAAAAAAAAAAAGCATAAAAGAAAGAATTGTGAAAGCAGACTTAAGAGAGTTTATATAACTCTTGGCTTCTTCTAAGAACTCTAGGAATATTTTCATTTATATATTCTACAAATAAAAGTTAGATCCACCCTAAGGAATAAAAAAAAAATGTTGCATATGATTCTTAACTTGACTGATAAAATAAAACAGAAACATGATACAATAGGATGGTCAGGAAGAAGAATCAAATTCATAACCAGAAGAATATCATCAAAAAGAAGATTTGATGACACCAATAATAAAGTACAAAACTCTTTATTAGGATGGATGTATAAAACATATCAGTGAGGCTAAAGTTGATCGCAGAATCAAAGATCCAATATCTTATTGATGATATGAATGAAGCTAATAGCATCCCACCCAATCCAGTGGAGTTTAAATTATAGACCAATAGTTAAATAATTAACCGAAAAGTCTATTAATATAGGAGCTAAAGACTTAAGTCCCAACTTCGTCCAGCATGCAGGAAGGGGGTGAGTACTCAAATTAGAATATTAATACTTCAGGATAGCAAAAAGAATATATTCATCAGTGTCCAATTGATGTACAGGGATGCGGTGGTAATCCCAATTCATTTGATGCGTATTTAGAAATTTATAAGGTGAAACAAAAGCAGCACAATTGCTTAGATTATGTTTTCTTATATTTCCAGGATTACATTAAAAAGGAAAAAAGAAAAGGGACATATTACAATTGGCATTCAGCTTTTAATACTCTTGTAAGGGCTAATAGCACAAGCGTATTTGAAACCAAAATTTACAAGGTAAATTTTCTGCTGCTCCGTTGGAATAAAAAAGAGAATCATGCAATTAAAGAAACATAACAGAGATGGAAAAACAGAGAAAATCAAAACCAAAATTTACAAGGTAAAGTGCCAGCAATAACTTGAGAATAATGAGAAAGTAATAATTTCTTGCTGCTCCTTCATCTATTTTCTTTCTTATAAATTTTGTTAAAGGGAGCTGTTGCTGCTTCTCAGGGGAATTTATTTCCAAAAGTGGCATATATATATAATATATATCACACTGATTTTAAGTCTCTAATGGCTTCTCTCCTTTGTTCTGTTTTTCTTACTCTAAATCAGATCCTGTAATGCTTCGTCGTCGTCCTCTTCTAGCTCCAGCGGAATGCGGCAATGATGTCGTCTCTGATATCTCATCTACTCCAACTACTGTCATGAAGGTGAAAAGCTATGTAAAGGTTTAAGGTTTTGTTAATGGGGGAATATTGCTGAGAACATTGGGAGACAAAAATGAGTATTTTAGTTCAATGGGAAAGGGTTTCGAATAATAGAATTTCCGCTTATTAAAACTACAGGTCGAGGGACTGGGGGAGTAAAGTGACAAAGCGTAGAGAGAGAGAGAGAGAGAGAGAGAGAGAGAAAATAGACTACGTACCTCCTTCACTTCTTCTCCGATTCATCCATCTTCGTTCTTCTCGGCCCTGCAATTTCACTGTAAATAGTATGATACAACAGATGTAATTTTGATAACTCAATAAACTGCTGCAAGTGCACACTTTATGCTTTTTTTTTTTTTTTTTTTTTCCTTTTTGCTATTTTTTTAATTTAATAATATACTGTCATTCCAAGAAGATCTGGAGCAAGAATCAAAACTCTCATCAGTGATTTGTGACCAAAACTGATAGAGCTCCTCTTTGTTGATCTTATCGATCTTCAACCTTCTCCATCGGTTTAGAGCATCGAACATCTCCAGCGCAAATTCCTTGGAACCCTTCATTCCTTTTGAAACAAAAAGAAAAAATATGTAAGAACAATTGAGGAAGATGCCATTATTGAAGGTGTTGCAGGCTGAACTGAAGAGAAAGAAAGGTAGAGAACCTATGCATTGCGCAAAATCTGAGGCTAAAGGAAACCGTCTTTGGCAAACTTCTTGAAGTTGCTTCCCATTTGGCACCTGCTCCATTCTGATAGGTTGAATTTTTTTTACGATGACCCAAGAGAACCTCTGAGAGAACTTCTTCACCTTCGCTACAGCCTCTGCCTTCAACTCTTGTGAGAACTGAAGTACCCGATTCGACTTACTTCGTATCAAAGGGTTGGCGATTGAAATGGAATTAAAATATATGAAAAGATTTTTTTAACATTTATAAAAATGTTATATATTTACAAAATCTTACTTCATTGGTTGTAACTTTCAAGGATATTGTGAAAGCTCTACAGAGCGTGACCTCTGACTTGGCGTGTGCTGTCATGGCCGAGCTGTAGTACAATAGATGATCAGATGGGTCTGTGGTCCCGTTGTATGTCTTGAAGGTAGGTACAATAAATTTCGAGGAAGCTCCACATCCATTATTTCATTTGACAAGGCATTGTGAGTAGGAGCTACTGTCAAGTTCGTCGTTGGCCTTTGGAGGCTCTCTACCTTTTCTGCCAACTATTGGAGGCGCCTCTCCAGGTCTTTCCTCTCTTGATCGATGGGGTCAGCCGCTGCTGGTGTGGCTGAGGTGGGCTTCTATGTGGTTCCCTGTGAGAGTTTTCGCGCCCTAGGTGCTGGTAGGTTGCCTGTTCGGTGCCGTCTTTAGTATGTGGCAGTGTGTGAGTGGGCCGACCACTACTGGTCTCCATAGGAGGGAAACTTGACTCATAGGCAGAATGCCTTGGATGTCGACCTGGCTCCACAGGAGGAGTCACACTATTGCCATGTGGCCTCCTTGCACGTGGGCATTCATTAGGCTCAAGTAGGGAATTCTACAATGGCTCCTGTCGGTTTTCGCGCTTACGAGGACTAGTCAAGCCAATGCGACTTCGTCTAGGTGCCGGTGCAGTTCTATGGCTTATGGGTGGATCTGGAAAGGTTGATCCGAATTGCCTGATGAATGTCCCTCATGAGGTTGTTGGTCTTGAGCATCTGTCTTTACAGATCCTGGAATTGTTCAACGATCTCCACGTGCTTAGAGACAGAGTAGTTCCTCACAGGGTCGCCTTGAGTGGTTGTTGCCGGTGGTCTTGCTGCTGGTCCTTGCTCCCCTATGGCACCCACTGTGGGAGGCGGTGCTGGTCCTTCTATTGGTGTGGGATGTGTTGGTTCTACCATAAGGGAATTTTCAGTGGCCTATGAACATCGAGACCATCGAGATCTGGTTTCAGGGGCAGTGGGAGACACAACTCGTTTACTGTGCAGATGCATTAACTTCTAAAGCTTTTTGTTTCAAGCTTCCCACAGACGGTGCCAATCTGATGTGGTAAAATTTGACCGGATGATCTTCCTTGCAAGATTGGGTACTCCACGCTAGTCCTGCACAAGAGAGCAGACAAAAGAGAGCCGGACTGACCCGAGGGGGGACTCTCCGATGTCTAAGTCAGAATTTCTCCACAACAGTTACTTAAGAAAATTTCTTGTCAAAAGAGTGGTCGATCCCTTCTCTAGGGGCTTACCTTGCTATTATAGGCTATGACCCTAAGGTCTTGTTTGCGGAGAGTCTAGCTTTGACTAATAGTCCACCTCGCCTGATCCTGAGAATATGCCCAGATTCCAAGAAAGATCCTGTGTTTGGGACTCATGAGTGAGCGTCATTCTGAGTTTTAGGTTTGGTTGGACTCCTGTGTGCGAATTTTACGATTAGTTGTTCCTAGTTTTCCATGTTTTGCTGGTCGTGTTGCAGTGGGTTACGGCTTCTGCTAGTTCATGGCCACCCTGGAGATTGTTGAAGGCATGAGCTCGGCCGTAGGGGACCGAAGTGGGAGTTTGACCTTGAGGAAGACCGAGGTACGAGCTCAGCATCAAGAAAACAGAGGTAGGAGCTCGACCTTAGAGATTCTGAGGTAAAAGCTCGGCATCAGGGAGTCCGAGGTAAGAGCTCGGCCCTTAGGAGCCCGAGGTGGCTTGATCTTAGAGAGTCCGAGGCTAGAGCTTGGCCTAGATGCGACAGAGGTTAGAGCTCTGCCTGGATGAGACCGACGTTAGAGCTCTGTTTGGATGTGACTGAGGCGAAAGCTCTGCCTGGTTGCGGCATAAGTGAGAACTCGGCCTAGATGTTGCCGAGGTGAAAGCTCAGGCAAGTGGCTTTGACTCGCTCGTGCTAATGTGGTGGTCCGATTTTGACTCATCACCTCCTAATTCTGCTTGCTGAGATAAAATCAAAGCAACATAGCGTTAATTAGTAGAAACATAGTGTGAATTAGTAGAATTTGGAGAAGGTGAGGCCCCTGTCCATGCTTTGACATGCAGTCAAAAGTTTGGATCTCATCGGCACGGTCAAAGAAGACATCCACACCTTCACCATAAAGGCAAACAAGAACTTTATGCTCCCTTGTTTTTTCCAGCTAGTTTATTTGAAAAACTTTATTGGTTATTGCACCCTTTAATGGGATCACTTGCAAGGATTTTGATCTCGTACTCTTAGCCTTTAAGACTTTTCAATCCACTTTAGAGAGGGAGAGAGAGTATGTGACACTCAAAAAATACGACAAATACCATACCTGCATGGGAGATCGGGTGAGGTGTCTCACCAAGAATACAACAAGTATCAGGGGGTTTAGAAGATCGGTGAGAGTGTATAAACTTTAGTCCCACATTGTCCAGAGAGTGATTATTGAGCTAATTAATAACTTCTATCCTCCTTAATATGGCACAACACGTTTTAAAACCTTGAGGTCCATAAGTCAAAAAAGACAATATCCTTCCAAAGTTAATGGAACTAAGATATTCCTCTTCATTCATTCCTATAAATCATCATTTTAGGCATTATTTTATGTGCTGGTCACATAAAATTAGGATTTACGTTGATATCATGTGTTAGATTATATAAAACAACTTAGTTTCAGCATTTCATATATTAGTGCACTTGTCAGTTTCATAAAACAATAGTTAATTAAATCCATTATTTTTTTAGGTTCTATCATGTCATGTGTTTCTATCATAGGTTTCTATCATTTCATGTATGGATTTTTATATATGTTTATTCGTCATTTCATGTGATAGTGTATAGTTGTTATTTCATTCATGTGAGTTTATTTTCCATATCAAGCATGATGTCATCTGAGTATACATAATGCATGTACGTTGGCCTAAGGTTGTTATGATTTTTAGGGGAGAATATTCAAAATTCAAGCATCTAGTAGAATGATCGGTTTTACCAAGCGAGGTGGGCGCTTAACACATTCCCACTCTTGTAACTTGACACAAACTTGTATCTTCGATGAGTAGACCAAATATAAAGTCAAACCTGAGAGGTTTGATCCCTTAGTCGAAATTAAGCCCCCCATTCGAGCTTGATTCCTTAATTTGTATTGAGCTTCCTAATAAGGTTATAGGCCCTATATCTTAGGTGGCAGCTCCAAAAACCATTTATTCCCCATCCCCCTTAGTCATCAAGTAAATTTAGAGACATCACCTTGCAAAGCAGACAAGTGAGGGAAATAAACAGGGAAAGATAAAGAAAATAATCCCTCAAGAAGGAGAGAGGGAATGTTGAGTCCGGGAATAGGGAATGGATGGGCTAACCCTCGATTTGTTTGCTATTCTTACACAATGCTTAGTGTTTTAGGTTGGGCGAGGTCTCACCTATATGATAAAGTCATATTACCATTTTTTTTCAAAATTCATTCTTAACCATTTTAATTTTTTGGTTATCCTAAGGATTTGAAACACTACTAAAGTCATAAGGAACCTCTAAAATTATAAACAATTGAATCCTACAATATTTCGAAAATACCTTGATTTTTCATCGCCTAACATACCCTCTACTGTGACAAAATAAGGTAAGTGTCTACAGGGCCTATAGATGCAAGCCAACATTTGCAACCATAGTGATGGATATAGAGTGTGGATCAAGTTCTTGTATGATTTGATCCGCACACATGGATACCACCACATGACTTTTTCTTTTGTGGATTTCATGTGTGTGGATAAGATGGTACGAAAATGATTCTTATCAATCCACATAAATGGAATCCACCCAAAGATCCATGTGGATCAGACCATACAATAATGATTCTCGTACCAAAACCTGATCCACTATTCCAGTCTCCATGGATAGACCCAGTGGATCACAGTCTTAGCCGAGTCAGTTATATCAATCAACGGACCCCATGGTCAAGGATTACCACCCCCAATTCACGGCAAATTGTTAAATGGAGCTCTATACATACGTATTGCTTTGACACCTCCCCACCAAGCTCTAAACTCACATGGGTTCGAGTTTATAGGAAATCATAAACAACGGATAGATTACTAGCGTTGTGCGTCCGCTGTTGCAGATGCCATTGACGTCATAAACAAAAATCAAAGCAATGGAGGTTAGATTTTGTAATGGTTCTCCGCTAAAGTTACTGTTACTCATAGTTCTGTAAAACCCAGAAGAAATTTACTTTCAATCTTGATCATCATTTATATCATATCATATTTAATACTCATAAAAAGCCAACCCACTTGATCGCTTCTTTAAATTCTCCACTTTCTCACTTTACTCTTCACTCTGGTTTAGCTCACTCCTTCAGCATCTGAGACAGCCATGGCGATCCCAATTCCATCTCGTCAGCTCTATATCGATGGAGAATGGAGGGAGCCCCTCAAACGGAAGCGGATTCCCATCATCAACCCCTCCACTGAAGAGATCATAGGTTCCACTTCCCTCTCTGCAATTTCTGCCGGATTTTCTTTCTTCTCTTTGATCATTTAAAATAACAGTCTCTTTGAGTTTAATTTAAGTTTGAAATATAATTTTGTGGAGTTGGGTACTGATTCAGGGGATATTCCTGCTGCCACCGCCGAGGATGTGGAACTAGCCGTCGATTCTGCTCGCAGGGCCTTCTCCAGGAATAAGGGAAGAGATTGGGCTTCCGCTTCGGGGGCTTACCGCGCCAAGTATTTACGTGCCATTGCTACTAAGGTATTTATTATTCCCATTTATTCTGTCTTTAGTTTATACTTCGTCCTGGTGGATTTGAACTTTTTATCATATTGGGAATCGTGAATCGTGAATCGTGAATCCTACGATTTTGGAATCAATCTATTGTGATGGGTAAAGCTGATATCGAATTATCATTTCATCTTAAATATTATGATTGGTTGCTTATGCTCTGATCGTTCAATACCTTTACAAAAAGTTAGATTGCTTTATGGTCCAAGTTTTATAAAAGCCAAGGTTTTGGCCTTTAGGGGTTCCATTTCACCTAAACGACACTGCTTTCTATGGTGTTTAATTCAGATTGCAGTATTGCACCACATCTTATATTAGCAAAGGATACTCAATTAGCTTCAGAGGTTTCCAGTGCTAAGAATTCCCTAATTATTCTTTCTTGGTAGAAGATGTGGATTCTAAATCTGGGTTGCGAAGTTGTTCGGTTATTTTCACTTTTCTCTTACATGTGATGAGGATTTCCATTTTTCTAACCGCATGTAGGTTTTAGAGAGGAAGTCTCAATTGGCTAAGCTAGAAGCTCTTGATTGTGGAAAACCACTTGATGAAGCTGCATGGGACATGGTATGCTTGTGATGTCTTTGCCATTTAGGTTGTTTAGTTATCAAGCATATCATTCTTATCTATCTATTCATGTGATCCAGGATGATGTTGCAGCATGTTTTGAGTATTACGCAGGACTTGCTGAAGATTTAGATGCAAAACAAAAAGCTCCTATCTCTCTTCCTATGGAAACATTTAAGTGCCACATTCTTAAGGAACCTCTTGGTGTTGTTGCGCTGATTACCCCTTGGTATTTGAGAGTTCCATTTCCTTCCTGATGTTCTTGTTTTTCATTGTATTTTTATTTTCTAATTTTCTGATTTCAGGAAATTGAGTTGAATAATTATCGATTTGGAAGTTCATCATCATTTGCCGTATGGGTGTCAGTAATGATTTATTGAACTGTTATAGGACTTATGTTCCTTTTCCATTCTCTTTAAACTGTATTATTTGCCTGAAATTTTGTTCACTATTTACTCTGCCATTCTTGATTAGTTGTATGATCTAAAATCCTATTGGAGTCGCTAAGTGATGGTCCCTTTCCCCACTCCCTCCTCAGATACTGGTATTAAGTAGTGTTGCTAATGTAGGACTAGATTTGAAGCTCAAACTAGACCCAAAACTGCAGGCAAGTTTAAACCAAAGAACAACCAATAACCACCGAATACCAGACAGCAACAACAGTCCAGAATAATCAGTCAACAGTCCTTGAAAAACCAGAAATTGTCAAATCCAGAATCTGGAAATCCAAGAACAGAATTTGCACCAACAAATAGACCATCCAGCAACAGAAATAGAATATTGAATAAGGTACGATCAGAATCAAAACATCACAGGAATAGCTAAACCAAATCAGAAGTCAATTCTGGACAGCAGGTTCTGAAACCTAGCAATCGATCCTAATATCTTCAGGAACTTCAATAGAAGATTATTAAGGAGCAAGTAATCAAATATAATTACTAATTAGAAGGTCCAAACCATCAGGAAAATAAAGGCAGCAATCAACATTAACAGGCATCACAGATTAGACAATAATTTCTGGGCAGAATCCATTATCGGCCAGGACTGCAGAGTACTACACATGAGCTGAACCAGTGGTCTGATCTGCTTCAAAATTGGATCGAGTCCTATTCTGAAAGGTACTAATCGACCAAAATCACAAGGCCATCGGGTGGCCAGAACTCCAAAACAGAATAGGAGGATAGAAAGGGAAAACAGAGATTCAAGAACCCAGAAAATTTATGCAGAAAATTCAGAGTACTTACTTGTTCTGCTGGAGAAGATAACCCAATAAAGAAAGCCAGAAATAATAACAACCCACTCGGACTTCTCGCCGCAGAGTGTCGACTGGATCAAACACCAGTCCCTAGGCCTTGATCAAACACAAGGAGCAGCCATGGAAACCAGTGGCAGCAGCAAAACAAGAGTCTTTTTTTGTAAACATAAATCGTGGGCTGTAGTGTGCCCTCCTCTTTATTTATAATAATGATGGGGTATTGCTTACAAAGTAGAAACTTAAAAGCTTCTAAATACTGACTTTCTAAACTACTAACATGTAGTTACTAAAACTGGAAATTGTAAACAACTTAAATTAGAAACTAACAAGGACTGAAATTAGAACTAATTTAGGACTTAAAAAATAGAAACTAAATTATGACTAATTAAGTAACTAATATAACCCCATCAGTAGCCCAACCGTGGGCTATCTTGGACCAGATCTGGTCGACCCAGTCAGCCACTTGGGTCGACCCTCTTGTTCCTCCTGGTGTAGACCCTCGGTACTGCATCAGTTGCGCTGTATTTAGAGTGTGGATTGCAAGTTGTTTGAGAGTGCGGCTGGGTATTATGTTATGGGTAGTTCTATGGTGAATGTTTTCACCATTTTCTGTTATCGGAAATTTGAAATGTTACCTTGATGCTATTATTTTATGGTTGTTGGCTTCACACATCTAACTACAATTTGAACTGATGCCTTTAGAAGAATCTATTAAAAAAAATTAATAAAAAATAATAATAATAATAATAATAATGCATATATTAGCTTAGAGCTACAGGTATATCTCTCATTAAAAAATTCTGGAAGAATAACTATTTGCCCGAAGTGAATCTGAAGTGTGACCAATTATCTGGCAAGTGGGAACTGTGGTCAAAGTGCTTTTCATGAGCATAAGCATTGTAAAATCAAGTAGATGTCAAAAAGAAAGAGAGGGGGGGGGGGAGAAAGAAAAAGAGCTGGAT
Organism: Macadamia integrifolia; assembly: GCF_013358625.1. Classification (NCBI taxonomy): domain Eukaryota; kingdom Viridiplantae; phylum Streptophyta; class Magnoliopsida; order Proteales; family Proteaceae; genus Macadamia; species Macadamia integrifolia. The sequence continues at coordinate 31,846,569 of NC_056561.1, read as the reverse complement.
TGATAGGTTAGATTTTTATTTGTTTTCTCTACATGCATTTGTGTCTGAATGGATGTTTATGTATTTCATTGTATACCTCATGTCTCATGAAGAAATAAAATCCAAGATTTTTTGTCTGGTGTGCATGTATTCTGATCTGAATGTTTGATGAATTATTATCAATTGTCTCATTTTTCATTTTTTATTTATTTTGCTGAAGGAACTACCCTTTTTTGATGGCTACATGGAAAGTTGCTCCAGCCCTGGCTGCTGGGTGTACTGCTATACTGAAGCCATCTGAGTTAGCATCTGTGTGAGTCCATATATGCTTTCTTTCTTATTTATTCATCTCTGGTGGCTGGCTGTTCCTTCTGTAATTTTTTTTTCTATGCACCTCTCATCGTACGTGCTTTTCAGGACTTGTTTGGAGTTGGCTGATATATGTAAAGAAGTAGGTCTACCTGCTGGCGTTCTAAACATTGTGACTGGGTTAGGCGTAGAATCTGGCGCTCCTTTAGCGTCTCATCCTCATGTTGACAAGGTTCAGTTGTTTTTTCAGTCATCTCTTGCATTAGAAGTTCATGAAGTCTAGGGGCTTTCACTCATTCACGATATCATGGTATGTTATTGATGAATGTCTTGCTAGTAGTAATCGTTTGATCATATTCATCAATCAGATTGCATTTACTGGAAGTAATTTAACGGGAAGTAGGATCATGGCTTCTGCGGCTCAAATGGTCAAGGTATATTGGAGACTTGTCTTCTTAGGATTTGGATTTCTACTAGTTACACCTATTCCAAGCATTTTAACTGATACTATGGTTGTATGCCAGCCTGTTTCAATGGAACTGGGTGGTAAAAGTCCGATTGTTGTATTTGAGGACGTAAACCTTGATAAAGGTTAGTGCCCTCTATGTCACATGGTGTTAATTTTCTGAAATATCTTTCCTCCCGGAACAGGTTATTGGAACTTCGTTTGCATAAGCAAATGCAAATTGCACTAATCTGTCAACTCTTTCAATGTAGAAACTGAATCAAATTTATTGATATATTCACACTTTGCCTAGTCATTCAATACAGCTGCTGAGTGGACTACTTTTGGTTGCTTTTGGACAAATGGGCAGATCTGCAGTGCAACATCACGTCTCATAGTGCATGTAAGGATGTCATTATTTATGATTTAACAGAATTGATAACCTCTTGATAAAGTAAAGTGATAGAACAGGATTCATTTCCCTTGATAGTTCTTTCTTTTCTTTTCTTTTCTTTCTTTTCTTTTTTTCTCTCTTTTTTTTTTTTTTTTTTTTTTTTTTTTTTTTTTTGTTTCATTTTTTCATTTTTGGGTCTTCCATCCTCTCTGTGGGGGATAGGTAACAAGAGATTTTATTGCATGAGGAAATTGATTGATGTAGTAACACTTGACTGTGGTTGGATAAGCATGACTGGCTTTGGAAGCCCAAACCTAGACAGAATTGGTTCAAACCGGGTTTTTGGTCCACTAAGGGCTGGAAGTAGTTTATTTTATTTGGATAGGATACCTAGGAGATAGGCTACTGTTTTATTTAAACTCTATTTTATTTTCAAAGTTGGATTAGGATTTAGTTTCAGTTTCATGTTCCAAATAGGATTCTTTTGCGTTCTGTTTATTTAAGATTTATAACCCAACGTTGGAAGTAGTGAATTTAAAAGAAAATTTGAATTGGGTTTTGCTCTGAGTGAGAGTGTGACCATCGTATGATTTCTTTCCTTCCCTACAAGTCTGAGACTCATCTCAGAATCATTCCCTTCTCCTAATCGGCTCTCCACCAGAAAAGTACAGTACAAAACCCAAGTATACCACCACGACAAATGGAGGCCAAAACCCAGGGACCCAAGTAGGGACTACTCAATCAGATACATGCCCAGATACAAGGAATCTCTGTTAAACCACCCTTGGGTGAGTCATCAACAATGGAAGTGGTTGAATGCAGTCTTCATGAAAAGGAAAAATCTCCTTGACTCTGCAAGAATCATGCTTTCCTAATTAATGCATGTAGCTCCAGCTCTGATTGAAGGATCTTCAAGGGACCTAATGTCTCAGAAAGTAGCTACAGAGCCTAGTGTCTCAGAAAGTAGTCAATTGAAACGGCCCTTAATAGTTGGGATATGGGCTCTCTCTTTGATCTGTCGTAGCAGCCTCTTTACATGAATATGCATGTTACCTAGGTGTAGGAAAAATTGAAATCTAACGTAGTTGGAATCTGTCAGATGATGAGTTGTACCATACAAAGAACGATTAGTGCATTTGAAATGATTTTCAAATATGAATGAAAGAAATGATAAAATTTTTATGTATAAAAATTAAAGCTCGTAATGGGTTGGTGTTAGATCTTCTCATATGTTTACGAAGTGAAGTAATCATTGTGAATATGAAGTCCAAAAATCGAGATTCACCAGTCAAATATGTTCACTCTCCAAAGATACTTGAATCGCAGTTTTTTTTTTTTGGGGGGGGGGTGGGGTGTGGGGGTTGGTGAGAATTTTCAATCATAAATTTGTTATACATATCCAAACCTTAACACTTACACCTTGCCCTTTTAACAAGTGTACCACCTCATCTCATGCCATTCATAGTTGTTTGGAAACATCAGTGCACACAGGGCCTCACAGAATTTACTTATATGGAATATGCTTATTGGGTTGTTGGATATCTCAGAAGTACATTTCTCCTCGGCATGGTGTGTTCATGGCCACGTATTCTCTTTAAGAATCACATTATATTGTTGGATGTCTCACAAGTACTTACTGTTTGGATTACATCCAGGATCAACTTTAAGCTTGTATTTGTTTGCGTTCATCATATATCGTTTTGGTAAATAAAACAAAAGTAGAGATAAATGCGAAGCTGGAATTATGGAGATCAAACATAGAATAAAAAGAATTTCAGATAAGTAGAACAAAATCAAAGCATATGATGAGTAATTTTTAGTAACAGTAAGACTGAAAGTGGGGTAGTGAAAATTGATAATAGGAGATATCGCAAAGTGAAGATTTTGGGTACTTAGGTTCAATCATAAATAAATGAGGAGATATAGAGGATGATGATACACAATGAATTAGAATAGGTCGATAAAGTGGAGGGATGTGTCAAGAGTGTTATGTAATCGACTTGTTTCTTTAAAACTCAAATGAAAATTTTATAGGATAGTTAAATAACCAGCAATGATGTATGGAGCTGAATGGTGGAGAGTGAAAAAAATACATATAAACAAACAAGATATTGCTAAACTGAGTATGTTGAGATGGATGAGTGGTAAAATTAGAAAATATAAAATGAGAAACAAACTAATTACAGCTAATTTAGGATTAGCTCCAGCACATGATAAGTTGTGTAAAAGTTGTTTGAGGTGGCATCGATATGTGCAGTGGAGGTCTTTGAATGCTCCTTTACAGAGGGGTGATTTGATTCAGATTTTTTGGAGGAGCTAAAAGAGCCAGGTCTAAATGGCTCTAGGAGAAGTGGTGAGGAAAGGTAGCTTCGGACTAGTAAAAGTATAATTTTGAATTGAGTTGATTAGAGAAAAAAGATTCATTTAGTCGACCCCATTTAGTTGGGATAAGGCTGAGTTGAGTCAAGTTGTTTGTCCCACAAGTACATTTCCCTTGGGTGTTGATGTGCTCATGGCCACTTGTTATTTTCAAGAACCCATCTCTAATTCAATTTTCAGGATTACATGGGGATGCATTTGTTTTTTCTTTTGGGTGGAGGTGGGGGTGGGGCGGGTACATGTTCATTCCATATCTCCTGCCTCTGTAGTAGCCCAATAATTAAACAGTGGAATTAGGCACTTAGTAATCTGAGTTTGTATCACATTAATAATGCTCCTCGAGGCCTTCAGACTTGAAGCCTTACTTCACAAATATTGCATTTCCAATAAGTTGATAAAGAGGGGAGGGGGCAAGGTCTTTGCAATCCCTACAATGGATTTTTCAATTCCTTTTTGTTTCTTTTCTTCTAAGATTTTTGCTTTCAAATGTCTTCTTCTCAATTCCAGTTTGGTTCTTTTCTTCTAAATTTTTGCTGTCAGATGTCTTTCTTGGTCTCGTTTCAACCAAATTTTATATGCAAATGTCTCAGGAAAGGATTGCAGCAAAATTTCTGGAGAAACTCATTGACTGGACCAGAAACATCAAGATCTCAGATCCCTTGGAAGAAGGTTGCAGGCTTGGACCTGTTGTTAGCAAGGGGCAGGTAAGGAAGCTGTGTAAACAATTGCTGCAAGTCTTTCTTCTTTATATATAGGGTGGGGGTGAGTTGTTCATCAAAAGTGGTGGAAATTTCCGTACTATAGTTGCATTTTTCTATTTGTATTTTCCTGCACTGCATTAGCTTATTAGTGTCCAACTCAATTTTCTAAAGTATGGCTTGTGGAGCTAAAATATGAGGTACATGTATTTACTACATTTATGTGGAGGGAAATGCTAAGTGTCTCTGCTATAACCATTGGTATGATTGCATTCATATAATGGCAAAATCAGCTATGGATAGAACTGGATTGTGTATGTTCCATACTCAAGTACTCATATGATCATACCTTACAGATTAAATCTAAAAGCACAAAGCAATTTTTCCGATATGAGTCATGAATGCAGTGCACAATATTTTCCAATCATCTGCCTATCATAGTTGCGAGGCAACTCCTAGGGTGCTTGATCATCACCTTTGCTCGCCTTGGTGCCGTGACATATTTGCTGGCCAAGTGGCCATGAGTCTATGACAGACACATGTGGGAGATGACTTCCTCAGATTAAGTCATTTTCTTTCAGCAGCTGTCTGCAGACTAGAGCAAGATGGCACATCAGTTCCAGTGCATGTCATGCAAATAAATGGCTAATGTAGCCTTCCAATTTACACTCTCCTAAAATTCCTTCTGTTGTTGTCCTTGAAAAAAATTCCTATAACCTCCGTCCTGTATCTAATTTCTCAGTTAAAATGGTGATTGTTGATGTCTCTATTACAGTACTTAACGATTTAGTGGGTTTGACTGCTTTTAATATGCTGTAAATTATTAAAGAACATAGAAATACTGTCTTCTTATTTCTTCATTGATGTTCAATGGAGCCAGCTAATATATTCTCCACTTCCTTCAGTATGAGAAGATAAATAAGTTTATTCAGACTGCAAAAAGCGAAGGTGCTACTGTTCTGTGTGGTGGCGGCCGACCTCAGGTAAAATCCTTTACGGATCATATTCTGTAATGCTTCAGTACTGATGCGAGGGATCACTAACTAATGTGACAAATGATTACAGCATTTGAAGAAAGGTTTCTTTATTCAGCCAACCATCATAACAGATGTGGATACATCCATGCAAATTTGGAGGGAGGAGGTCTTTGGACCTGTTTTATGTGTTAAAACATTTAGTAGTGAAGATGAAGCAATTGAACTAGCAAATGACACGCAGTGAGTACACTATTTATTAGGAGTGTTTAGCTGAAACCTTTTCAGATATTTACCCCATGGATTGAGTTGGAAAATTTGGTTAAGATGCTTTCTAATTCTCTCGCAGATTTGGCTTGGGTGCAGCTGTGATTTCCAATGATCTGGACAGGTGTGAGCGTGTGAGCAAGGTATGATTAACTTCGAAGTTTTACTTGGAATTAATTGACTATCAACAACATCAACAACAATCTCAGCCTTAATCCCAACTTAATGGCGTTGGCTACATGGATCCAATCAAAACATAATAGGAAAAAAAGTCCAAACAACAGAAATGTCAAGATGAGAGAAGAGAGAAGAAGGGTGAGAGTAGAAAGATGAGAGTAAGAGGAAAGAGGTACAGCCCAACAAGTCAGGAAAATCTAGCTACATGGGGTCGGGTACATGGATCTATGCCCTCCAGTAGGCTCTATCCGAGGTCATAATTAGATTCACAGTTGAAGTAACTGGCAGAAAACATATATTAAGTAATTCCTAAGTCCACGGGCATGAATCATCCATATTACAGGTGGTGGTTGAAGATGATTACTGCCCTTCTTTCATTGATTGTATTCCAAATTCCGATTGTGCATGGTTGGATCATTTTGGGACTAACATCTGGGGGCCATCTGCAAAATTTGGCCATTTTGATCCTATTCATACACTCTTTGATGCTCTACAAACATTTACTGGTCAATTGACTGCTGAGTTCTGATGCACAGACTGTCCAAATATCATTGGATCTGGATGTGCACGCCGTTGAAAGAGCATTAAAATTTGCACATAGGGCCGGGGATGTTTTAGTATCAAAGTTGCAAATACCCACAGGGCCACAGACTACAGGCTTCGCCGGTTGCAATGCTTAATCATCATATTAGTGTGATGGCCTTTTGTATTGTTATTTGTTGATTATATTTGTTTATTCCCTCAGAGCTCTGAGCATTTAGACTGTATGGTTGGACTGTTGAACAGCCTGGTGCTAAGAGAGCAGTCCCGCGGTCCCGTCTCCTTTAAAAAAAATCTTATTTTCTTTCCGTGGTCTCTGGGGAAAAAAAAAAAAGAAGATCATGGAAAAGTTTAAAATGTGTTATTTATTGCTTCTCTACAGGCTATTCGGTCTGGGATGGTGTGGGTGAACTGCTCACAGCCCTGCTTCTGTCAAGCTCCATGGGGAGGTATCAAACAAAGTGGTTTTGGGAGGGAACTTGGTGAATGGTAAGAGTCTAGGTCTCTGGCTATAACGAAATACAAGAAATTGCTTCACCAAACTCACGCTGTCATGCCTGTCTTTGTTTTTCTATAGGGGGCTTGAAAACTACTTGAGTGTGAAGCAGGTTACGCAGTACATCTCAAATGAGCCATGGGGGTGGTACGTTGTGCCTAAATCAAAGCTGTGAAAACTGCCATAGGACTTTGATGGACTCCAGAAGTAGAATACATCTTATAGAAGTTAGAAAGATCTTCAAACATGTGGGTCTCTAGAATAAATTTAGGAGGATTATAAAGTTGAACTACATGTAATGCATATCAATCGCGGGACACGATATTGAAAATGAGGCACTGGGTTAGAAATTAATGAACAGAACAGGTGTTTTTGATCACTGAAATATTTTGGGAAACAAGGCCCCAGAACTTTTAATTAGATAGACACATCAACTGGCTTCCCACCCACTACTGTAGTTTCTGGATTAACATCTCTTGGACGCTACAGATTACAACTTGCAGGAGTCTCTTGAATGGGAAAAAAATTCTCCATATTTTGTCATTAAGTCTCCGTTTGGTATCGTTCTAAAAAAACATTTTTGGAGTTTTTTCATTCTATTGGAACGAAAAAACAGAATCTTCTGTTTGGTGCACTTATGGTCCGTTTCTGTTTTTTTTTTTTAACAAAAAGTGAAAAAAAAAAAC
>NC_056561.1:31837811-31839180 GCF_013358625.1 Macadamia integrifolia | reverse complement strand
AAAAAAAAAAACTGAAAAAATGAGATTGGACGGAACTCCAAAATGTTTGGAGTTCCGTCTTCCCAGTTTCGTTCCATTTTACAAAAAAAAAAAAAAATCCCGATAAAAATCTGAAATTTTGAAACACCATATTTTCGTTTAAAAACTGTATTTTGACACATAAACTGAAATTTTTGTTTTTGACACGAAACGGCGTTTCTGGAACAGAAATGATACCAAACGGGCCCTAAGTTTCTTCATTCTTTCTTGGCCAAGTCTCATTATATTTCTTGATCATGCAAACTTCTCCATTAAACTGGAAGTTTTGCCTCTGCTAGAAAAGAAATTTTTAGTCTTGAAAGTTCTCCGTTAAACGCCCTGAAGCTAACTTAGTAAGAGAATCATGGATGCTTCCGGTGATTAATAATGCCAACACATCAAACAGTGCTTGGTAGGATAACATATTAGATGTGATGTATAATATGTGATGTTACATGGAGTTGAGAATCTCAACCCCATTCATCCTTCCATCTGGCACAACTAAGTGTGGAGACCATGAAAACCTTACCCATATATATGAGCATATATCAATTTCAGGCAGCTAGATCAGTATATGCCTTATGCCCCCTCTCTTTTAGAAGCATGCAAGGAATTGGAAACCCCTAAGGATACCAAAGAGAAAGCAAGTGGCTGCAAATACTTTCCTGCTCTTGAAGTTGATCTGTGAATCGATCAATAGTGGGAAATTTTGTGACTTGACTAGATGACCTTTATACTCCTTGATGGAGACAATTTTTATTTAATATTTATTTATATTATTGGAGAGAGTTGGGCATGTCGCTAGTTTTCTTGGAGCTAGTAACCAGTTGGTGCTTGGAATGCAAGGGGCATGGAGGTCATTTTCAAAGGAGAGGAAAAGAGAGTGACATAGGCTTGGGATCCAGCAGCTTGCCCAGCCCTTTCCCCATGTTATATATAAGGAAGCTTCTAAGAAGTATCTCTACTTCTATCACATGATAGATCAGACTGTGCTGAAATTTCAGACATATAGCTCCTAAGGTCTTTGGCTCACATGTCAATTTCAATTCAACTATAATTCACCATTTGACGAGGTCTCTGGTTAGCATGTCAATTTCAGTTCAAATGTAATTCACCATATGACGAAACAAAGTACTGAAAAATCTAAAGAGATCTGATTGGGATGGCAACAGATGTGCATAGACATACATGAGAATGCATGCTATTATATGGGGGTAAATGTTTGACTTTGGATCTAAAATTTGATGTTTGTTTATCCAATGGTGGGATTCCACTTGGTGGTATAAGGTCTATTGAGCGGAAACACCATTACTTGGTTACACACACAAATTGTTTTTTTTTTTTTTTTTTT
>NC_056561.1:31731708-31837791 GCF_013358625.1 Macadamia integrifolia | reverse complement strand
TTTTTTTTTTTTACTTTCTTTTATTCTCTTTTTTATATTTTTCCTCAAATTTTTAAGGTAAATTAAGACATTGTAGTATAGTTCCATGGCATGGTCAAATCACATAGTTTTGATTTAGGAAAGGGTTTTTCAAGGCTTCAATGTGGGGGAATCTCCAATGCCACACCAATGACAGCAAAAAGAACAATAGCATCCACAATTCTACATGGTCAGAATAAGATGGATTAAGAACAAAAACCAATGTACATGAGAGTGCAATGATACACTGGCGTCGGGAAAAATTCAACTTGGTGTCACTCGTTAAGAAATAAACAAATTTCTTAATCGGGAGAGTTTTCTTCTTCCAGTGGAGTAGCTGCAAACATATTTCCATCAACAATCACTTTTCTTGCAAGACCAATTCATCTTTATTTCAGCTACTCATCTCTCAGCCTGACAAAGCATTCCATGGCAGATCAGAGGTGCATATACAACTATTTAGGGCTTTTGTTCAGTATTTGGTGTGTAGTAGACCCAAACAAGGCTGTTAGGTGTTTGGTGTTTTGATGTTGAAGTTTTCAGTCCAATACTCAAATTAAAGGAGGGTTCCTCACACTGCCAATGTGAGGAGGAATCTTTACACCACACTAATGGTTGTCCGGAAGAAGGTATCATCCACAAAGCCCACATATTCAAAGCATGTGGGACAAAATAGTAAAAAAAAAAAATGGTGAAAAAATAGTAAAAATATTCATTTTAAAAGGAAACCGCACTTCGGTGTTGTGGGGAAGGTTTTCTCCAAATTAAATATCCTAACTAAAGTAAGTAACATATACTAAAATTCCCTTTAAAGTAAGGATCAAGTTTTCCTTCACCAACAAAGACAAAACAACCTCTTAGATCATCACATCTGTACCTTGAATTGAATATGCATGATAAGAGGTGAGGGTTTAACTAAGACACTCGCAATCTAGAAATCCAATTATAAGATCACATCATAGTAGATAAGAGATTTCTCTCTCTCCATCCTTGACAACAAAATTGTTGTCTTTACATTAAAATTGATTCTTTTTTTTTTTTTTAATTTTAAGAAGAATGTGATAAACCTTAAAAAAATGATGCCTCCCTTTCAATGGTAAGCTAAACGTAATCATTGGCACTTCCACCATAGTATCACTTGGTCCACCTTCTTGCTCCCACTACTTGGCATTTAGATCCTCAAAAAAGAAGCTTTGTCCTCATTAATCCTCTAGAAAATTTTTTCTTTACCAGAAAGGAAAGCAGATCGATAGGAAATTTTTAGATGCCTTGGTATATTAGGTTATGGTAGCCAATTACAAAATTACCCTTCAGATTCCCTGTCAGGTTCAGTGCGAGTCAAGGCTTGGCCCTATGTTATCCAATTATATATGCAAGGCCGGGCTCAACCCAATGCCTCAACCCTAGCTTAGGCTTAGCAATTTCAACCCTAACCCATCTTTCAAGTTGAAAAGCTTAATTGAAGCCCCACGGGATTCATCGGGCCAAATTTGCGTTCTTAGATGCACTCGTGGTAGATCTTCCACCCCCTGAAATTATAGTATTCAAAAAAGAAAGAAAAGGATGGTGTCCACAGCTTCACTCTCATTTTCGATCTCCCTGGCAAATGCATTTCAACTCTCAAACCCACCATTATTATTTGCAAGGTGTGAGCTCATGTTTAATCTCAAAAACGTATTATTTACATAAAGGTCATTGTCAAATTTGTTGTCAACCTTATTGTCCATCATGTAAAATATGTTTTCTCCCTGTTTTAACAATAATCGTAAAATTTTAAACCAATCAAGTAGTATTATTAATTTTTGTTTTTTTTAGACATTTTTTTATAAGAATATTTTGGTACGATGAAATTATATTTGTTTTAACTTTTAACATATGATTGGATGATGATATTGATATATCTCCAAAAGTCATAAAAAAAACATACTTTCACCTGGAAGCTATCCATACAGAAACTTATAATAAAAAATATTAAGGGAAAACTAAATTGCATTATGGGTTGTCTCTGGACAGGGGTGTTAAATCCTAAACCGAATTGCTCAAATCAATTTAAAAGTTCAATTCTAATCAAACCGATTCTTTACAGGGTTGGCTTTAGTTCGGGATATTATGGAACCAATCAAAAATCAGATTGAAATGGATATAAAATCAATAAGACGTTGATACCAACCTGAAAACCATAAAAATGTGTGTGTGCTCATAATTATGTATATATACATGATAAATCGAACCCTGAATTCAAACCAATAACAACCTAACCCAATAAGAGGAAACTGAACTAAAACTATATTGAAATTGTATCTGACTTTATTAGTTTATTTTTTATTCTCCCATTCTCACATTAAAATTGATTTAACTTGATCAAAACTAGACCAAACTGAATAATTAACCACTCTACCCTGGATGCTCTCATTATTTTATTTTTTGAAAGGACATTAGGCAAGGCAAGCCCCACAAAGAGGCCAGACCAGTGGGCCACACTTATTACAACACTAATTACTACTAATGTACCGCTGCTATTAAATATTTCAAGAATGTGGAATTCAGGAGGGCCAAACCATGAATATTATGATAGTCTAGTGGTGGTAGCTTTGACTTTTTGTGAGTTAACACTTAGGGAAGGAGTTCGTGGGATCGAACCCTATCGTACACATTGTGTGAATGTGTGTGTGTTTTCTTATTTATTCTGTACTGACCTTCCATGGACGACCGATTTTACATGTCCCAAGAAAAGTTTGACGTATCAACTGTATCGTATTGATTTCGATCTCATAAACTTGGAAAAGAAACCTAATTTTTTTTATGAAAAATATAAGTAATAATGATGATCCAGACCGATGTCTTAAATCATTATCGTATCAGTGTCAGCCGAGATCGATACAGATATCGATATCGATATCGATAACTAAATCCTCCACTCCTACTGCTTTACGTTAGAGAGAGAGAGAGAGAGAGAGAGAGAGCGAGAGGGAGGAGACGGTGGTTCCAACTTCAGGTCTCGCTAAACTGGGAGAAGTTGAACGTTTGAGTTAAAAGAAAATTACAAAAAAGTTCCTGTTTAATTCACTCTGTCTGTACTATCAAATTGTCCTTTCTCCATTATTTTCCACGATTCATTTATTCTCTTCTTCAATCCTTCTTCGTTCCGGTTACCGAATAAACCGCTTTTATTTCTCGCCCTTCTTTTCACTGTCCGTGCGAGGAGCCGACTCTTTATCTCTGTGCTTCGATTAATTTCCTTTTTTTTTTGGATGGGGGCCGGTTGATGCAAAAATCTCCTCTGGGTAGCTTCTAAAATCGGTTTTTTTCTGTCGCTTCTGATGTTCTGACTTGATTGCTGGAGCTATTTGATGTCGCAGGTAATTTCTTTGTTTGGGTCATCTTATATTGTTTTCATGACTTTGATGGTGATTGCCCTGTTTATCTGTTGTTGGATTTTTGGTGTTTTTCCCTATCAATATTGCTTCTTTTTTTTTTTTTTTTTTTAAATCTTATTTAATCTTTGCTTTTGTTGGTTATTTTCGTTTGAATTTGGCATTCGCCTAGGTCTCTTAGCTACTGAAACAAGCTGCTTTCTTTCAATTATTGTACTTTAGCCACTGGGGTTTCCGGAGTTAAAGTCATATGTTATTGTTTCCTGGTCCTTGATTGGCACGGTTGAATTGTTCAAAAAAAAAAAAAATCCTATCTTTTCTGACCCTCGCTTTTTTAATGGTGCTTGATTCCTTTTATTGGAACTCAGAAGTTCCTATTATTTATTTTATTCTGGGTTCTGAGATTGGTTATTTGATGACTATGTACAGAGGCCCTGGACCAATTTTGAGCTTCTACAATGCACAGTCCAGACCCAAATTCCAGTATTGTAAAGCCGACTCCTACCTGGTTAGATAAAGTGAATGTTACTATTTAATTTTGAAGATGAAACGGATTGTTTCCCATCTGAAGTCTTAAGACTACATTAGCGGTATAACCAGTGAATAGTGTCATCGATTGTGTTGGACATTTGTGCAAAGTTGGGCTTGGTTTCTTCAGTACCTCACTCATTGGGTGTTCTAATGTTAGTGTAAGGCAGAATAATGGTGTACATATAGATTATATGAACACCATTTTTAACAAGAGTTAAGGCAGAGCTAACACAAATACATCCTTGAGCGCCTTAAAATTTCCTGCAAATTTGTGCGAGTAAGATTAGTCTCTATGAAATAAATTGAGAAAGGGAAGCTCGCATTCTTGAATTGGATGAGAAACCAGAGCATTACAATTAAACTAGTGGTGTTGGCGTCTATGAGAAAATCATTTTCAATGCTGGCTGGTGGAGTAGGTATGATGTTTAATGAAGATGCTGGTTTAAGAGAACAGGGCCCCTATTAGTTTTAGTAAAAACAGCTCAGGAAGCAAGATGCCCTGGTGTCTGTCATATATCAGCTTATATTGACAGGTTTCTGCATGTGTGGTTATCACAGTTCCATTAATACCTCTCCTGTAGATCTTAAGCATCAAAGGTTTTCATAGCCTTCAGTTTTGCTTTAGTTTTTGCCCTGGGGAGATCTGTTTGAAAATGTAGTGGCCACATTACATTTTTTGTCCATGCCAAGTGAGTCGTAAAACAGCCAGGGACCTTATGTCTCACAGTCCATTCAGTCTTTAAGTCCTCATGGTTCATTCTCAAAACCTTTCTCCTCTGCATTAGATGGAATGAGCTATTCATGAATGCCTGGAAGCTGAATGTAGCTGTTTGATGATCAAAGGTTTGGATGTATTAGAGGCCATTTTGTTCAAAAGGAATTGATAGTTACTAATATTATGGTGACTTCAATTTTCATTTTACTCAAACTGTGAGCTAACCCAAACAGGGGAAAAAACGAAAGGAGAAAAAAAAAGTGCATGCCTCTATGCCAAAGAAGAATAACGTCAACACTTCAAATATTCATTGTTTCCTACACTGCCTCCCATTTTTGTTCATATTTATCAATTTATAGGTTTCACTTTCTTGCAGGATAGGGGAAAACTGAACAACTTCATGGTGGCACTAATGACTAAAGGATTGTTTGGATTTCGGACGTTGACATTTGATGAGGAATTTCGTTATAATTCGTGGAAAGGTTGAATTTAGAAATCCTTGAATGTCAGATTGCATATTGAGAAATTTGTTAATTAGCCTGATACTATTTAAATAAAGGTGATGAAAAGCTTCCAATATTGATGCTAGAAATTATGGAAATAGGATTGTGTTTTCCAGATTTAGCAAAATTTTTGAGTATTTATTGGGAATGAACACATAAAAACCCAGAAGGAAGGAGAGATTATTATAAGGAACTTTTCTTAGAAATCATTATTATTAGCTTAACAATGAAAGGTGATGTTTCCGGAAATCACAATATAAATTTTAGCCTCCATTTTTACTCCTTTTTTTTTTTTTTTAATCTAAGCCATTTGCTCCCACTTAGAGTTAAGAAAGTGCATAGTAATGTCTAGATTACCGATAACATGTGTAAACATACACAGGATGTGTGCGAATACAACATGGGGTATTTGATTGAATTAGACTTTGATGGAGGACCTCGGCTCAATAGTAAGGTTGTTCCATTGTGGCCTAGTAATCGCAGGTTCGTGTCGGGAAACAACCTGATGCGGAACCGAATTCCAATGATCGAAATCGGATCACTTAGGGCCCACAAGAATGGCTAAGAAGCTCAATGTAATGGTTGAGGGGTATTCTTGTAATTTCAGAAACAATTTTAAGAGCTTAAAAGAGAGGAAAATAGGTTTTAGGGTCAAATTGAAATAGAAAAGTAAAAGAGGGGGTATTCCGGAATTTAAGTTCAGATTAGAGATAATTAGAAACAAAAGTTTAGAAAGAAGTGGGCTTTGTGAAAATGACAAAAGATCTGACCTCATGTGAAATTTCAGCAAGTGTTTTAGTTGCAAATAAGTGGTTGTTCATCTTCAACCTTAGGTCTCGACAGAGAACAGAACCAGCGATAACCCAAACTTGTTGGTTATCGATTCTCAGCCACAAGCTCCAACTGAAATCTTCACAAGAAATCGCAGCAACAAATTTGCTTCCACTCTAGCACCAGCAAACCTCGAGGAACAGCTGTACCTGCAACTCAGTCCAGCACAAGGCGTAGAACCAGATCTGAACCAGGTTCGAATCTCTTGATAGAAGGATCCTTTGGGGATGAGATTCTAGGATTAAGGTCGCCCAAGTAGGGGAAACATTCGATCAAAACTTCAGCCCTAACAGATCATACAGAAAAGAAATCGATGTGCATCATGAGGGCTGTAATCTACCGCCCAGAACAGGGGTTCAGCCAGCAAGAGGAAAATAAGGAGGAAAGAAGAAGAAGAAGATAAGGGAAAAACCAAAAGAAATAGAGAGGAAGAAAAGAAGAATTTCAGAGAAGAAAACCACCCATGGCAGTCATCGATTCAAACCAAAACATATCTCTTCAAATTCATTAAATTTTTTTTCCATCTCAGTTGAGTTCAATAATCCTGTTTAAAGACTGAAAACAGTCCTACTTTCCTATTTGAAACAAATATTGCATCTAACTAAAATAGAAATAAAATTCTCACTCAAAGAAAAATCTACCATACTAATTCTAACTCTAAAAAAGGAAAGTAAATAAAAGATATGTTAGATCCATGGCCAAACTGCATCACAACCTCTCTGCAAAGCGGCGGTAAGGCTGCGTACATTATCACTCTCCCTCATGCACTAGGTACACCCTTTAGACTTTGAAATTTGACATGTGGCTAATCTAGATCATGCACTCTCTTTCCAATGGTTAGAATAGGCATATCGTTTGTCAATGTGGTAGGATAGATGCCTTGTGACATTTGAATAAATAACAGACCTTTGTGACAATAATAATTTGTGTTATTATTATTATTATTGTCATTATAATGTTGTTGTTGTTGTTATTCAGGAAACAACCTCTCTGTAAAGCTGGGGTAAGGTTGCGGACTTTATGATCCTCCCTAGACCTCGCAATGGCGGGAGCCTCGTGCATTGGGTACGCTCTTTTTTATTATTATGATCATCGTCATCATTATTTATTTTCATCTTAATCCATAACTATCATGTGCCAGTCGTAGAAAAATGCAATTCATGCTTGGAGTTTGCCCCTTTATGCTTGGTGGTATTCCCAAGAAACTTGATGGTTATCGAAGTTCCCCTTTAACCTATTTGTTGTTTCAAGTTTCTAATATGGACCATGAGGATAGACACCCGACTGTTACATGATGGATTGAGTGAGTCTCCGTACGAGAATAACAACAACTTAGCCTTATCGCAACTAGATGGGGTGGCTACATGGATCCGTGCAAATGCAAAATATTAGTAATAATAGTAAAAAGGAAAAAACACAACATCAACAACTCAGCATTATCTCACCTAAATGGGGTCGGTTACCTGGATCCTTGCCCTCCAAACAGCTCTATTCTATGTCACACTTGAGGCAAGACCTAAACATGCATGTCTTTCCACATTCTCATAGTAAAGATTCTAGTTATGACACGTGCATCAGGTTGATAGAACTTGCCACCATTAAGGAATTGTAACAATATCAATCTAATAAAACAGCAATCAAAGAGAGGAAGAAGGAGAACCGAAGGGAGAAGGGAGAAGGGAGAAGAGAGAAGGGAGAGAGGAGAGAAGAAAGGAATCTCGGCTAGGAATGGAATGCCTAGCCAATACCCATACTGTATTATAAATATTTAACTGAATGTGCAATTACAAGTAAGGAAATAACTTGAACCAGCTAATTACAATACTACCATAGTTCACTACGTGCTTACCCTTAGAATAGTGGTAAGTAGTAACACCTAATAACACTTAACAGTCCCCTCAAGCTGGAGCATACAGATCTCCTATGCCCAACTTAGAACAACCACTAAGGAAGGAGGGCCTAAACAACGCCATAGTTAACATATCACCCAGTTGATTGCTGGAATTAACAAACGGGGTAGAAATCAGCTTTTGCATGACAACATTCCACACAAAGTGACAATTGACTTCTATATGCTTTATCCGTTCATGGATCACTGGATTATTTGCAATATAAATGGCTACCTGATTGTAACAATACATCTCCATTAGTTTAGTGATTGAAAAACCCAAATCCTAAATGAGAGCTCTCAACGACTTCAATTCCAATGCAGTATGTGCTGATGCCATATACTCAACTACCTCGTTAGACCAAGCCACTGTAGTTTGCTTCTTACTCCTTTAAGTAACTAGATTACCATCAACAAATGTGCAATATCCAGTAGTAGACCTGCGATTGCAGTCAACACCTACCCAATCAGCATTAGAGTAATCCACAATATCAGTATGTCCATGATGTCGATAAACAAGACCTTCTTGGGAGCACCTTTAAGATATCTCATGTTAGCCTGCTTAGGATTCTTCATAAACTGGTTAATAACAATTGCGATAAGGGAAATATTTGGATGAGTAGCTATCAAATAAGTACTTTTTCCAACCAGCCTCCTGTACTGATGTTTATCCATAAATTCTTTGTCATCACTTGCCCTAAGTTTTAGATGAGGTTCTGTAGGACTACCCACAAGCTTAGAGCCCAACATGCTAGTTTCAAATAAAGGATCGAGCACATACTTCTTTGAGACATACTGAGACCATTATTATTACGAACAACTTCAATTCCCCCAAAAAAAAAAAATTTGGGCATCCTCCTTCATATGAAAATACTAATGTAATATGCCTTGACATCCTGAATGCTAGGAGAGATTACTAGAGATAATAATGTCATCAACATACACGATAAGAACAACGACAAAAAAATATAAAATGATCAGAGAAGCACTGAGTGAATTCATAACCACCAATGACTTTACCGAACTTATCAAACTAGGCATGAGGAGAATTTTTCAGCCCATAACTAGTTGTGAAGAATGCAAACCTTGGGTGCATTCTCCACTGAGCAACATAATCAGGAGTTTGTTCCATATACACCTCCTTAAGATCGCCATGGAGAAAAACATTTTTTATATCAAGCTGGGACATAAACGGAGTTAAGATGAGCACTGTAGAAAGTGTCTCAAAATGGTCTATGCCATAAGCCTGAGTGTATTTGGCAATCAAACGAGCTTTCAATCACTCAACGGAACCATATGGGAGATACTTGATAGTGTACACCCAACGACGCCGCACAAGCTCCCTCCCTGGGGCAAGTCAGTAAGGGACCATGTTTGAAGATCCAACAAGGCATATGTTTCGACATTCATAGCGTTCTTCCAACCAAGATGCGAAAATACTTCCTAGTACTTCGTATGCACAAACACAGTAGATTAAAACAAAGCAAAGTTGTAAAGTAATGGTGGAATATGAGAAACAGTAACAAATTTAGAACTATAATAAGCATAATTATATTCTTGACTATAACATTGAATACTTTTACGAAGAGCAACTGGCAAGTTAGTGGAGGAAGATTCCCCGGCAAAGGTTTTGGTGAAGTAGAGGGCGGTATTAGAGGATCAACAAAGACTGTTGAAGTCCTCTTAGGACGATGCTCGTATATCTGCAATTGCTTAGGTAGAGTAGTAGTAGTAGTGGAGTCGGTTAGAGGAACAGGTGAAGGATTATGAGGATACAACCTACGACTCAGCAAAAAAGTATGAGTAGCATCCGCACTAATAAATTGCTGACGCATCACAAGATCATAACACCAATAAATTTTTTGAGTGCGAGCCATAGTTTTAAGTTTCGATCAAAACCTTTAGTTTCAACATGGTCAAGATGAAATAATGGGTCAAAACTTCAAATTTACACTTTGGGATTTTGCATAAAACTTACAGTTTTTTGCCAATTCACTTTCTCTTTTTTTTGGTACTTTTTTTTATTCTTCTACCCAGTCAACCTTTTAAAGCTTGGATTTGCGTGATTGGAGGTTGAAAGAAATGTTTTTTTCCTAATATGGCTAGTGTACAGCAGCATTCAGTGTACACTAGCAAACTTGGGTCCACCACAAGTAACATTTTGGTTTTTTATTTTGTGAAACTAATTAGTGGAACATGTGTAAATGGTAAAATAGGCAGAAAAAGGGTTGCAAATCGTTTTTTGGGCCTTGAAACCTAGATTTTGATTGGCCTAGAAAACTCCTCCCTCTACCCTCTAACGGCCATGCCGGGGTGGTCTAGTCACCCGGAGAAGAGTTGCACTAAGTTACTTAAAGACTTTTTCTTCTCTGAAGCATCTCATTTTGAATCAAATGCATTCTTTTCAATACAATAGACAAGGAAAGATGAATTAAAGCGTAAAAGTTCTAGTAGGAGAATGAACGGTCTAAGCCCAAAAGAATGAATAATATGAATATTGGCCAAGTAAGCTTGCCAGTAGACACTCAAAAGTTTTAAACACGAGATGTTTGAATTTTGGCCAGGGTAAAAACCTGAAACCTAGAACCTTGATGCGAGCATACCGTAGGAATACATACGCTTGGTGGAAAGTGGAGATTATTTGTCAAGACCAGGTGGAAGGTTGTGAACAAAATATGTACAACCAAACAGAAAAGATTGGGGAAAGACGCCAGAAAAAGGAGATCAGTTGTCAATGACAATAGATGGCATATGATTTATTAAATAGCAATAAGTCAAAACAACTTCACTCTAGTAAAAATTTTGAACATACAAATGAAACATTAATGAGCGAGCAACTTCTAGCAAATGCTGGTTTTTCTTCTTAGCAACACTGTTTTGTTGGGGAGTGTAAGTACAACTAATTTGATGTATCATGCCATGAATAGTTGTCAAGGCGTCGCCTAGGCGACGACTAGGCGTCCAGGCGGTTTGCCTGGGGCCTAGGCGACAGCCGTCTTGTTGCACTGCATGTCGCCTTGTGTTTTGGCACTTATTTATGCCAAATATCATTCAAGTAAATGTTTGTAATATTTGTAATTTACTTAATATATTATTCATAAATAAGCAAATACCCCCTATTTGAATCCAATAAAAATAGTTTAAAAATCAAATTCCAAAAGGACAAAAAGTCAATCCCCCAGTCCAAGAATAAAAACTGGATTTTGGTTATAGGGACGATTTTCAACTTTTAAATGCTGGGGTTTTTCTCAATTATGAAAATTTTATAAATTCTATCATATTAAAACATTGCTAAAAACCAAAAGTCCGGTAAAATAATATTTTGTTTTGATTTTCATAAAATTATTTTTATTCAGGCGATTTTAACAATATTCGCGCACTTAAAAATAAGTTTGACTGAAGCATAACTTTGTCATTGCAACTCAGATTTAAGTAATCTTAGACTTGTTAGAAAGTTGGTTTTATGTTATAACTAATACAAAAAGTCTCATGTAGAAATAAAATCATTTGACCAGTCAAACTTATTATAGAATAAGAGCATTTATCTAAATGTTGATTTTTTATAACTTAATATGACTTAATGTTAATTTTTTATGATTTGATGTGGCTAAATGGTGATTTTTAATGACTTGATTTGGTTAAACTTGATTTTTTATGATACAAGGTATATATAACTTACTAAATAATTTTAGAAAAATAGGAAAAATAAAAAATAATACTTGTTCGCCTTAAGGTGGGCGCCTTCTCGCCTAAGTGCTTAGGCAACTCTCCACCGCCTTGGTTCGCCTTGGCGCCGTGACAACTATGATGCCATGACATAACAAAATGCAGACATTTTAGGTTAAGTATATTCTAAAGCATTATCAGAATGAAAAACTTCAATGGGCTCACCATTACACCAAACTGAGTCTTTATTTTATGACTACTTAAAAAACGATAAAAATTCAAATCGATCTTTTAACATATATAGCCATGTCATTTGAGAATGATTGTCTACAAAAGTAATAAAATATATTAAAAAAAAAAAACTAACTTTTGACACGACATGGACCCCACACATTAGATGAACTAAAGAAAACAAAGAATTTCAATAGACATCATGAGCGGGGTACAATAATGCTTTCGAAGCTCACACGCTTCACACTCAAGTTGAGAGATAGTCTTACAGCTGGGAACCATATGTTGGAGTTTGGAAAGGGAAAGATGTCCCAACCAGTGATGCCACTGAAGGGGAGAGGATATACTAGAAGTAACATACAAGAACAATGACATCAAAATAATATAGGCCTTCCTTCTCATGCCCTCCACCAATCATCTTTTTTGTTTGGAGATCCTAAAAAACACAAGTAGGATGGAAGGTAACTGAACAATTTAACCATATAGTTAGTTGACTAACAAAGAGAAGATTTAAAGGTAAGTTAGAAACATGAAGAACAGAGTTTAACATAGAAAGAGAAGGTAAAGAGACAACCAGAAGCAGACACCTGAGTAGAGGAGTCATAAGTAAGTATGACAATAGAAGAGTGATTAATCTTCTGAAAGGAGGAAAATATATGGGACTCACCAGTCCTATGAGAGATGACGCTAGAGTTAATGACCCACGGTGTAGAGGAAGATGAGGCAAGAAATGCGGTAGTTCCTGAGTGAGCAATAGTAGTAGTAGATGTAGATGTTTCAATTTTCTAAATACGCTTTAGTAATTGATTTAATTCATCTCATAATGGATAGACTTGTGGACTACCTCCAAATGTAGACGTAAGGCCAAGGTTGGTGTCAGAAGATGACACTGCTGTAGAATTCTGATAAGAAGTAATAGTGTAAGAGTTGCTAAAATAGTTGTCACAGTGCCTAGGTGAACCAAGGCAGTCGAGGGGAAAATTTTAAGGCGACCAAGGCGCTAGTCTAGGGAAAGCCTCAGGGATGCCTAGGCGACAACTATGGTTGCTAAGCCCACTCAGGTTTACCATGTTTTCCCTACATGTATCAATAGTATGGTTCATCTTTCCACAGTAACTTTACTAACACATGCCTTGATTTGATGATTGTCCTTTGCCTCGATCACCACCATGGCCTCGGCCTCCCCTTGAATCTCGACCTCTGCCAGGAAAACCAGCGCCATGGCTTTGGCCCCCAATATTTGAAACAAGAGCTAAATTATCCTTAGATGAGGTCAATTCAGATTTGGTGAATGAAGAAGACACGGTATGTTGACTTCGACAAAATGCCTCATTCATGGATGGTATCTTCTTGCTTACAAGAATATGGATTTTGACGGGTTGAAGGTCAGAGTCTAACCCAGACAGAAATTTAGCAACCAGGAATTCCGCACGTTGAGATTTAAGAACTTTAATATCAATAGAAAGAAGTTGGTGCACATTGAGTTCCTCCCACATGCCTTTTAAAGAATTGTAGTAGTCGCTAATAGATTCATCATTCTGCTTAAAAGAGAAGCACTTTTCATATAAATCATGTACTCTGGACATATTCTTATCTTGAGAATAGCCTTCTTTGAGATCATCTCAAACACCTTGGTTGTGGTACGAAACATTACATTGGCAGCCACAGAAGGCTCCATACTATTCCACAGCCGACAAAGTACTGTGGCATTCTCCGTTGTCCACACCTTATACTCAACAGAAGTCATAGCAGGTGGTAGCTTAGTCAAACGGTCCATCTTCTGTTTGACAATGATATAAACTCTAACGGCATGTACCCAGAGAAGATAGTTGGATGCACCATTAAGCTTGAAAGATGTAATTTGGACATTGAGGGAGTCCACTGGGGGTTTTGAATCGCCCATTACATGTATAAAAGACTAACAGCAGCTTTATATCAATGGAATCACCACAAACCAACAGAACAAGATCCCAAAAGATAGCCAATTAAATAAGGATGAACGTCCAGCAGTGTCTCGACAATAAATACAATCTGACAAATATCGAATCCCAATTGGAATCAAAATCAACTCTTGAATAGAGCTACAATTCTGATTGGAGATTGTAGGCCAATAGAACACCACAAAAAACCCCCCAAAATAGAGATTAATCCAACAGTTAGATAAAAGTCATAGATCAAAACTTCAGAATTTGAGGATGCAAACCTAGAATATGGGAGATTTTATGTATCAGAAAATCAGTCTCTGTCTAGGCTCAAACATGGATCAAAGGGGGCCTATATCTGGGTCTTCAGTGCCCTGAAATATCATAGGGATCTGATGGTCAGATCTCTATTCTGCCGGAAATCTCCAAAAACAGGGCACCGCCAGGTATAGAAGATTAATAATCTGCAATATATTTGAGGCTTGGATCAGCCTAAAAGATGGGTTGAAGGGCCTTACCTGAAGGGCCAACAATGCCCTAAAACTCCAGGTTAATCAGCCAAATGCAAAGTAGGAGCCGAAAGAAATCTAGAAAACAAAGTACCGCCAGGAGGGAAAACAGGAGCTAACTTGTTAAAATTCATTCTTGTAGATAGATAACCCCATGGAATCACTGTTTCAAATAATCTTCTTCATATTCTTGACTACTTCTATGTAAATTCAACTTCCCAGTGATCCATGCAAAGGAGAAAACAAAGGACAGCATATTCGAAGGAAACCCTAGTTTATTTCCATATAATCATCAACTAGGGTTTCATAGAATAGATATGGCATCATAGGTTGCTGCGGACCAGAAGGGAATATCTCTAATAGACAATCAAAACAAGAATTGAAGAGGTAGAAGGGTGATTAATTAGGCTCTGAATCTCTGATACCATGTTTACAGTATCAACCTAATAAAACAGCAATTAAAGAGAGGAAGAAGAAGAACCGAAGGGAGAAGTCTCGGTTAGAGAGAGGAAGAAGGAGAACCGAAGGGAGAAGTCTCGGTTAGAGAATAGAATGCCTAGTTGATACCCATAGTGTATTATAAGTAGTTAACTGAATGTGCAATTATAAGTAAGGACACAATTTAAACCAACTAATTATAATAGTACCCATAATTCAGTACACTCTACCAAAGATACCCCAAGAATAGTAGCACTTAATAGGAATGATATGCAGTTTCAAAACAATTGGGTAGCTACTTTGATTTCCCGTGTCTTTCAGAAATGGCTGTCATTTATAGCATATTTTTTTATAAGATTACTGTCGCAGGAAGACATCAGTGAAAACTATGAGGCATTTGTTTTAGAGAATGTTCCACAGAGTAAACTATGAAGAGTCGTCTCTCTTTTGTTTTCTTCTTTTCTGTTCTGATAGATCATTAGCTGTAATTGCACTACTATAGCTGTATCCAAATGACTGTCATGCATGATAATCACTGCTCTGGTTGCACTAGTGTAACCCTATTTGTAGAAAATAACCATTTTATGATATGTATGTTTGTGTTGTTTTTCTGTGGATGCTGATATTTTCCTATTTATGTTGTTCAAAATGCTCTCTTTTTGAAGAGTATATTGTATCCTTATAGATCAGTCAAATCATTGAAGAGGTTCTGGAATCTCGTTTGAGATATCCAAGGTTTTGCTTCATATATTTATTAAACTAAAAGTTTGTGTAGCCATCCCTTAGTGGTTCGAATAAGGCTTGACGTGGCCAGTTATGGATCTACTATTTATTGCTGTCCTGTTCTGCGTGAACTTTTGGATTTCTTGGAAATATATTTGATTTATTGTTCTTCCTCTTATTTTGTTCTGACTATATATGTAGTTAATGTGATTCTTTTTATTTTCTTTTAATTTCACATGTATTCCTTTTTCCATGTTTTTCATTCGCTCATGCTAGTTCTATCTTGCAAGGAACCTATTTTATTACTGTCTTTGAGATATAGGCAGTTCATGTTCCCCTGTTTTCTGGGACATTCTCTCTTGGAATAATGTTGGTTTTATTTCTTCCCCTTTGGTTCCAGCTCATCACATTAATCATTGGAAGTAACAGTTTGAGGAATGGACTGGCCACATTTGCTTGATCTGTGTGTTTGTGAATGATGTCCAGTGGACAAAAAGGTACACATGCTTCTGGCGTATTCAATTGGAAATTGCATGGTGAATCATCTTTAACAACAAGACTGCTTAATGGCGTGCCCCCTGAGATTGAGCTATCTGATTATCAAAGGCTGCCAAGTTCTGGTGGTGAGAGCCCTTCTGGGCTTCTCAGGGAAGGCTTGAAGGTAGAACCAATTGCTGATTTAGACCTATTTTTTGAAAGACTATATAACTACTACTGTGAAAAAGGGCTTTGGTGCATTATCATCAAGTGGGTGGTTGAACTGCTGAGCCTGGGTTTCACCATATGTTTCTCGGGATTCTTCCTGTTATTTGTTGATTGGAATGGCCTTCGAAAGGTGAAGTGTGGGATAGATGCATTTGGGTCTGGAAAGAACTGTGATCTGGCTAAGGAGGCTCTTCATTCACACCCATTAACTCCTTTCACACTTTCCAAAGGTATCATTGTTGGATATCTGGGAATATTTTCCGTCTACTGGATCTTCTGTTTTTTGAGGTTCTTTGCCCAATTGAAAGACATTTTGGAGATCCGCCATTTCTATTATAATAGGTAATTTTGATGGTTTATTTTTTTTGGAAGTGGCTGGTTTTCAAAGCAATTAGAGTGCATACTCACCAAGTTTATGTGCCTTCTTTCTTCCACAGTCTCCAGGTGACTGACCGTGAAGTTCAAACTACCTCATGGGCATCAATTCTTGAGAAGGTTGTTCAGATACAAAGGTCACAGAAACTTTGTGTTGTGAAGAATCTCTCAGAGCATGATGTGGTAATGCGAATAATGCGCAAAGAGAACTACTTAATTGGGATGCTGAACAAAGGTGTCCTTGCTTTCTCAATCTCTCGGTGGGTCCCAGGTGCTGGTCCTGCCGTGAACTCTGGAAAGGATGGAAAGAAAAATTATTTAATACTGACAAAGACTCTTGAATGGACCTTGAATTGGTGCATACTGCAGAGTATGTTTGACAGGTATTTTTTTAGTGATTGATTTTCAAAAAGGTGCATTGAATACAGGTTAATCTTTTACGTAAGAAGTGGATGATGTTTTCACATTCACTCTTTTGAAATTCCTGTCCTATCTATGAACATCTTCTAAAGAGATTAGTCTTTAAGGAGTCGAGAATTTATCTAGGTTAGAATCTTAGGGCCCCTGTGATGTAATACTGTAATTGAGGAAGTTCAAAACAGTACCAGGGTAGGATCTCTTCTCAAAGAATAAAGAAATCCAGATTTGGAAGTAGATGCTTGCTGAAAATCTGTTGATAGAAGAAGATGATAGAATAATAGATAATAAAAGTAACACCCGGGCTTCACACCACAAGGTGGGTCGACTAGATCAAACACCAATCTACCTTGATCAAACACAAGGGATTTCTTGATCAAACACAAGAGATTCTTGATCCAACACAAGAAGAGAGTTGCATAAGCAAACTTTGATTTCAAATTCTGAGTTGTCTCTGAATGCTTACAATTGATCCCTATTTGTAGGACCAATTCAACAAAACATTACATACCCAACTTCCAACTAACAATAGTAGAAAGTCTTCACCTATTAAAGTTGGGATAGGAAAGTCTTCACCTTCCAACTACTAAAGTTGAAAAAGTCTTCACCTACCAACTGCCAAAAGTGAAAAAATCCTCACCTCTTAAAGTGGGAATGGGAAAGTCTTAACCCCCAACTACTAAAGGTGGAAAAGTCTTCACCCATCATCACTTACAAAAGTGAATTGATCTCTCCCTTTTAGAAAAATAAAAAGTAAAAGTAAAAGTAACTTCTAACCACTTAAACTGAACTAACATTGGACCAACATGGACCATGGTTCAATTAGACTAAACTAAGACATAAAGCATGAAATAAAAACTAAATATAAAAATTAAAAAGCATCAACAAGGTAAGGCCACATGCTAGTTATTCTTGTTGGCCTTTTTCCTAGGGATGTAGGTCTTCAGATCCGCATCAGCTCCTCCCGACTTGAAAACATTTGTCTCCGACGAATGGGTGAAAGACATGTAGTGCTCGTATAAGTCAGGATCAAGTCTCTTGAAGTCATCAGCATGAATCCAAGTGCAATCAATCCATGGTTGTCCCTTCCATTTAACAAGAAAAGTGTGATAACCGGTGCCACGACGAGTGGTTTTGTAAGTATCATCCAAAACCTCTTCAATGACATCTTCAAGAGGTGGGTGTAAGTTGGGGCAGCCTTAGTATTTGTTCCATGTCACCATCATCTGAATGATGTCCCACATAAAGATGGAGGTCAGCTACATTGAAGACATTGCTTATGGTCATTTCCTCAGGCAATTGAAGCACATAAGCGTTTGGTCTTACACGTTTCAGCACCTTGTAGGGACCCATCTTCTTTGGATGGAGCTTTGTGTTAACACCAGGTTGGAACCTCTCAGGATTTATGCGAACCATAACCATGTCTCCTGGTTTAAACTCCACATAACATTGATGACGATCAGCTGTAGTCTTGTAGACATCATTACTTAAGGCGATACGTTGTCGCACGTTTGCATGCACCTCTGTGATGTGGTGCAAGAATTCATCAGTTTCAAGGCTGATTCGAGCCTGGGGTGGGAGTGGAACAAGATCAATTGGGCGTTGTGGCTGAATTCCAAGTAATATCTCGAATGGTGTGCCCCCCGTTGTCCTGTTCACTGAGCTATTGTAAGCAAACTCAGCTATGTCGAGGATTGCTGGCCATATCTTTTCATAATCTCGGACTAAGCACCTCAACAAGTTCCCCAAACTTCTATTAACAACCTCTGTTTGACCGTCAGTTTGTGGATGGAATGCGGTTGAAAACTGTAGCTTTGTGTTAGTTTTCAACCACAATGTCTTCCAGAAATAGCTCACAAACTTGACGTCACGATCAGAGACAATAGTACTTGGCAACCCATGCAATCGAACCTCTTTGAAGAAGAGTTTTGCAATATGATAAGCATAAAAGGTCTTTCGACATGGAAAAAAGTGAGCCATCTTAGAGAAGCGATCTACTACAACCATGATGGAGTCGTATCGTTCTCTTGTAGGTGGCATCCCAAGTACAAAATCCATGCTAATGTTAAGCTAAGGTGCATGAGGAACCGGTAGTGGGGAGTAGAGGCTTGTATTCTGCTTGGTGCCCTTAGCAAGTTGACAAACTCGACACCTTTGATGACATGATCTACGTCTTTTGCAATATGTGGCCAGTAGTACCGATCAATCACCTATATGATGGTCTTGTCCTTGCTGAAGTGGCCTCCCAAACCTCCTCCGTGTAACTTCCTTATGATGTGATGTCGTAGGGAGGAGTCTGGAATGCATAATCGCGTTCCAAAGAACAAATAACCATCGTGGACAGAATATTTAGGGTGTTGCCCACCTTGCTGTAACTCTGCATATAGGACTCTGAAATCCTTATCAGACGCTCATCTCGTATCTGATCAATACTAACGGCATGTGGTGAAAAAGTATTGATAGTGATAACTTTTCGGCTTAAAGCATCAGCCACCGTGTTCTCTTTACTAGCCTTGTATTTCATTGCAAAGACGAACTCTTGTAGGTAAGCAACCCACTTTGCATGCTTCTGACTGATTGACTTCTGAGAATGGAGATGTTTAAGTGCTTCATGATCGGTGTAAAGAATGAATTCCTTACCAGTAAGATAGTGTCTCCAGTGGCGTAACACTTGGATGACAGCATAGAGCTCCAAATCATAAGTCGAATAGCATTGCTTGGTATCATTGACTTTCTCGCTATAGAAAGCGATAGGGTGCCCTTCTTGCATTAGCACACCTCCCAACCCAATATGTGAAGCATCAATTGCCACCTCAAATACACAGTCAAAATCTGGCAGGCGTAATACTGGGGCCTCCGTCATCTTCTTCTTAATAAGATGGAAGGCTTTTGTCGCTGATGTTGTCCACTCAAACTTGCCTTTACTCTGCTTCATACATTCGGTAATAGGTGCCATGACTGCATTAAAATTTCGAATGAATCTCCTGTAAAATGAGGCTAGACCGTGGAAGCTACGGACTTCAATGATTTTCTTCGGGGCATGCCAATTGGTGATGCTCTTGATCTTCTCTGGATCAGCTTCAACCCCTTTGGATGAGACAATAAAACCGAGGAATACAACCTTGGGCAGCATAAAGGAACACTTCTTGAGATTAATGCATAGCTTCTCCATACGGAGCACCCTCAAGACTTGCTTTAAATGGTCGATGTGATCATTTGGATGCTTGCTGTAAACTAAGATATCATCAAAGTATGCAACCAAAAATCGACCAATAAATGGACGAAGTACCTGTGTCATAAGACTCATAACTCGCATGAATGTACTAGGTGCATTCGTCAGACCAAAGGCTTCTACTCGAACAGTCCATCCTTGGTCTTGAAGGCGGTCTTCCATTCATCTCCTAGCCGAATACGAATTTGATGGTAGCCGCTTCGAAGGTCCAATTTTGAAACGACCTTTGCACCGGACAGCATATCTAGCATATCAAGGCGTGGTATAGGAAACCTATACTTAACTGTTATTTTATTGATTGCTCTGTTGTCGACACACATGCGCTATGAGCCGTCCTTCTTTGGAGTAAGCAATGCTGGTACAGCACAAGGACTAAGGCTCTCAATGATAAACCCCTTATGTAGTTCATCAACTTGCCGTTTGAGCTCAGTATGTTTAGTAGGACTGAGATGGTAAGCTGGAAGGTTGGGAAGCACAGAACCTGGTACCAAGTCAATAGCATGCTGAATATCGCGCATAGGAGGGAGCTTATTAGGTAGCTCGTCAGGTACTAAATCAGCAAAGTCTGATAAAAGCTCTCTAATAGGCTGTGTGAGCTGAACTGCCGGCGGTGGAGTGACCTCTCTAGTAACCAGGGCTAATATCATGCCTGTATTATGGCTGGTTTGCTTAAACTGCTTTTGTGGAACAACTAAGATCTTCTTCTATGGAAGGACCAGCATCTTGTTGGTATCGGTGTTGGCCTTCTGGTTAGTCCTCAATGTTTGTCTCTTGCGCATCTCCTCTGGTACGTTGATAGGCTCAAGTATAGTGCGCTGCCCTTTAAAGGTAAATATGCACTGATTCTTCTTTCCGCCAGTGAGAACATCATTATCATACATCCATGGCCTCCCTAGAAGAACATTAGTTAGCTTCATAGGAATAATATCACACCATACCTTTTCTTTATATCGAGAAAGTTGTAATGGACCAGAACATCGCTGATTGACCTCCAAAGTATTGCCATTCAGGAGGGATACTTTGTATTGCTGCGGGTGTTTCTCTATCTTCAAATGTGCCTTCTTCACAAACAATTCAGAGACAACATTAACGCAGCTGCCACTAGCAACTATCACCTGTACAATGCGATCAGCTGAACACATGCGGCTGTACAATATGCAAGTACGTCACCAATCCTCGCCTTTGGTTTCAGCCACCAATATGCGAGAAACCACATGAATTCCATAGGAGTCATCTTCATTTGCTTTAGCCCCATCATAATAATCAGCATTTTCGTCTTCCTCTTCCAATGGAATTGGAAAGATATGGGAATTATCTTCATCAGGAGTATCGTCAGCATCAACCATCACTGCTACTTTTTGACGTGTAGGACAATTTTTGGCATAATGTCCCCTCTCCTGACAATGAAAGCATTGCACTGTGGAAGTGCTAGGCATAGGTGCTTTCCCTTTGTGATCAGCACGTGGAGAAGGTGTGGTACTTGGAGGATAAGAAGTAGGATTCTTTGCTGGAAATTTTTTTTTTATCACCCCAGCTTGATGTCCAAACCTTCTACCCGTAGGAGCTAGTAACTCCTCTGCATGTACTGCCTTCTCGAAGCATTCCCTAACATTGGATACATCTATTACGCCAATAGCATGATTTATATCAGATCTCAAACCCAAACGAAAGCGGGAAAGTACCTGTAATTCATTCTCCCTGATGCCAGTGTGTGAATAGAGTGAATCAAACTGACATACTCCCTTGACGAAGAGTATTCAGCTTGTCCTGCAACTGCGATCTAAAGTTTTGTGGTAAGTATTTGGCACTAAGATCTTCTTTCATCTCTTCCCAAGTAATGGGAGCTCTACCACGATCTTCTAGATCCCTTTCTTCAGTTCTCCACCATTCGCGGCTGAACAAACTAGCTTAGTACACGCTAGTCTCATCTTGTGTGACTTAGATAACTCAAATCAATCAAAGTAGTCATCTAAAGCAGCCAACCAATCATAAAATACCTATGGATCATGCTTGTCGTTGAACTCCTTTAATTCAAGTTTGACCTTCTGTGAATCATCAATACGTCGACGGGGTGCTTCAAGATCACCATTGAAATAAGATCTTATATGGTCCTCGAAGGTAGGTGGTGTTGTAGGGGTTCTTTGTTGTGCCCTTTCAGCACTTCTCCTATGTTGACGATGCACAGCAAATTGCAGTTGATACCTGTCCTCCCTTTCGAACAGTACATTGCTGCCTTGTATTGGAGTAACACTTTGGTTCTCAAGTCGCAGTAACCTCTCACTAATAGCTTTTTGATCAGCAGAGAGTTGTTGAAACATTTCAATGACTTTTGCCATTGGACCAGGTGGAGGCGGTGGCCACTGTGACTCATTCTCTGCCATGCTCTTATACCAATTGATGTAATACTGTAATTGAGAAAGCTCAAAATCAAAACAGTACCAGGGTAGGATCTTTTTTTAGAGAATAAAGAAATCCAAATTTGGAAGTAGATGCTTGCAGAAAATTTGTTGATAGAAGAAGAGGATAGAATAATAGATAATAAAAGTAACACTCGGGCTTCACACTGCAAGGTGGGTCGACTGGATCAAACACCAATCTACATTGATCAAACACAAGGGATTTCTTGATCAAACACAAGAAGAGAGTTACATAGGCAAACTTTGATTTCAAATTCTGAGTTGTCCCTGAATGCTTACAATTGATTCCTATTTATAGGACCAACTCAACAAAACATTACATACCCAACTTCCAACTAACAATAGTAGAAAGTCTTCACTTATTAAAGTTGGGGTAGGAAAGTCTTCACCTTCCAACTACTAAAGTTGGAAAAGTCTTCACCTATCAACTACCAAAAGTGGAAAAATCCTCACCTCTTAAAGTTGGAATGGGAAATTCTTCACCCCCCAACTACCAAAGGTGGAAAAGTCTTTACCCATCATCACTTACAAAAGTGAATTGATCCCCCCATTTTAGAAAAGTAAAAAGTAAAAGTAAAAGTAACTTCTAACCACTTAAATTGAACCGACATTGGACCAACATGGACCATGGTTCAATTGGACTAAATTAAGACATAAAGCATGAAATAAAAACTAAGTATGGAAATCAAAAAGCATCAACAAGATAAGGCCACATGCTAATTACTCTTGTTGACCTTCTTCCTACGGATGTAGGTCTTCAGATCTGCATCACCCTGATATCATCGAAAGAGAGAATTACTTGTGGAATAGTGCCTTCACCTTTTTCTGTTGCTCCTTTGCCACCCCACCCACTCCCCCCCCCCCCCCAAAAAAAAAAAAAAAAGAAAAAGAAAAAGAAAAAGCACCATCCACAATTTCAAGTAGTTGGCTGTTTGAGCCATGTGAAAGGAACAAACTAATATTTCTCACCGTCCACAATTTCAAGTAGTCAATTGTTTGAGCCATGTGAAAGGAACAAACTAATACTTTACACTTTTTGTACCCTCTCCCCTTAGTTACTCTCCAGTCTTTTGTATGAGTAGTATATTCCCTTGGTCTCTAAAAATATCTTAGTAATGTTTCTCTTTGGTTCAACTTTGAAGTGCCAAATGCAAATCTTATTGGCCATTTAAAGCATAACATTCATGGTTTTTCATCCTCAAAACATTATGTCTAAATGCTTTTAAATCCAAGTGCATATAGAAGAACTCAAATAGAGAATACTGCAATGATAAAAGAGTGTTCATTTTTTTAGTTTTTGCTAGGTTGCATTAGTAAAGATTGAAACTTGTTTAAAAAATAGTAGAGCTCACTTGGGTCTATTGCTTCTGCATATTACTAGACCACCATTCATTTGTAAGAGATGGGCCCCAGTTGGTCATAGTTCATATGGAAATTCATTTTACTGAACTTTTGCTAAGGTTTTCTAATTTGAAAGGACTATGATATAACTTGCTGTCTCATCATGTTAATGATTATTCTTCTTGGTAGCGGAGATACACCGCATCTTTCTGTCATTAGATTTTCCTATTCTGGAAGGAATGCGATGCGACTGTTGTAAATATATCATCAAAATATACAGCTGCATGCTAGACGAAATTATCATCTGAACATATGGTTTTTTAACCACCGGTTTGGCTCAACTTGTTGCTTTTAATCTATATGTACTAACTACAGCTGTTGAATCATTCTTCTTCTTTTCTTTATCCTTTTTTTTTCTCTACATTGTTTCCACGGTCCTTTTCTATTCACTTGGCAGAATATGGGATTCCTTTGATGTCATAATTGGTTATTTTTATAGATAAAATAAAAAATAACAGAATTTTTTTTTTAAATAACATTAGGGAACCATAGAAGTTGAGCAGGTGATGAATAAATTTCACATGTTCAGAAAATATAGTGAGGCATGAAATGGATTTTTTTTGTTTTGGCTCCTGATTGTCATCCTTCTTGTTTTGGTTCACCCCCACATGTGGTGGAAGAGATTCCTTGTTAGGTGGTTTATTTATTATCTGTATGTTCATACAATTTCATTATTTGTAAATGAAGATTCAATATCTTGAAGCTTTTTTTTTTCCCCTTTTCATGGAGGGGATCAACATTTTGCTCTCATGATTTCAGCATCAGAACATATAGCATAAAGTGCTACAGAAAAGAAATTGGGTACGTTTGTGTTTTTTCATGTGCTGATGATCCATATTCTGGATTCGCAGAAACTTTTGCGTGCGAAGGGACTTTATATTGAACCCTTCTTCGTTAAAAAAGAGGCTAATGGCAGTTGGGCTTGGGATGCTTCTACTCTCTCCATTTCTTGTCATATTTATGTTGGTGTATCACTTCCTGAGGCATGCTGAACAGTTCTACAACCATCCAAGTACTGCATCACTACGAAGGTGGTCTACCCTATCAAAATGGATCTTCAGGGAATTCAATGAGGTACTAGTATCTCTCTCCCTCCCCCCATGCCCATGGATTGGTTCTCAATTTAAAATCCATCTTTAAATTCTATGTTCCTCTCCTGTTAAGTAATCCTTGATGGTGACTGACTGACCGACTTTGTTGACCTTGTAAGTTGTAACAAGTGTTAGAAAAAAATATTTCAGGTGTTTGATTATTTCTATCTCTATGGCTGGATAGGTTCTCCAAAAGTTGAGATCGGTTCACTATGATTCTTGTAGCCATAGTAAATCTGGTTACAGCTAACATGCATGTACTATGTTAAGTTTTATCATTTGTATCTGATATGTAATGATCTCGTAAACAAAGTTACATAGACTGATTGGCCTGAAGTGCGAAAACTCCGTTGGATCATCCCTTTTCGGAATAATATTTTCAGACACCAGTGGCATGATTGGTAATTTCTATTACCACAGGTAACATTAGTGATACATCTTTTTGTACCCTTCAGCGTAATGACGGGTTTCCTTTCCGGAGGATGAGATGATGAGATCTGCTAATTCTATTGCAGATGGGTTGGTAGGGGAAGATGGATAGGCAGTCCTTGTATGCGGGTTTATTCCCTATGATGCTGCTCCTCCTGTGGGCCTAGGCCTATTGTTGCATTTCATATCCTGTATTGTTGTTATTCTTTTAACAATAAAATCACTTTGTTATCTATGAAAGGAAAAAATATCTCCACTATATGAGAAGAATGGAAAAAGAGTTGAAGCAGTCACTGCTTAGGCCACAATTCCTTGATGGAATATTTGGGTAAGACTCCTTGATGACAAGGACATGGGTACAGGCACCAGTGTTCAACACTGGCACCCAAGTTTCCAATAAGCAGCTGCTACCATTTAGGTCTATATGGAAAAGTGTCAATGCCAGAATAGACAAAGAGTCAAGAATTTTGAAAAATTAAGGGTCCTCGTTAAGAGCCTCATACAAGCACTTCCCCCCTTCCCCCTAAACTCAGCCTTTCCCAACTAAATGGAGTTGCTATATGCACCTTCTTTTTCCAATCAACTCTTTGAAAGGGTCCTCGTTAAGAGCCTCATACGAGCACTTCCTCCCTTCCACCTAAATTCAGCCTTTCCCAACTAAATGGAGTTGCTATATGGACCTTCTTTTTCCAATCAACTCTTTGAAATTTATACTTGTTACCACTTACCAGTCCTAAGCTATACATGTCGGTCCTCGCCACTTCTCCTAGAGTCATTTTAGCTCTACCTCTGGCTCTTTTAGTTCCTCCAGTCTAGATCACATCACCCCTCCTTACCAGAGCATTCAATGGCCTCTGCTGCACATTTCCATACAACTCATAATGACTATGTGTATGACAATAAAATCCTAGAGAATTTCTTAAGGATACTTTTTATCTCAGCCATCCATCTACATTCTACAAGTCATAATCGCAAGTTGTGAATCTCTAGCAACTGTGGCTAGATTGGGAGTGCATAAGTATAACCTATGTGGGGTAATTATGGTGTGGGAATTAGGCTGGTGTGACTTTTCTTCTATCTGTTCTGTCATGGGGCTAGATGGCTAGCTCCCATCTCTGATTTATTATGTGCTTTTTTCTTCCAAACCTCTCTGAGTTTTGTGAATGCTATCTTCGTTAGAATGTCAGACTTGGACAAACATTGATGGTTCTATGTGATAAGAAGGCCCTACACCCCATCTCACTAGCAAATTTCTGCCCAAAACAAGCATGGGAAGTTGTAAAAAATGAGTCTAAAGTTTCATAAAATCACAAGAATGCCCTTTCATGGTAACGGAATCTCGTGGCAGTCATGTAATTTTTTGTCACTTGCTCATTGTTAGATGATTTGGAGAGAGTAGTAGCATAATATTCAGTAGTAAATCATCCTCAATAAAAGAAGGGATTGAACACTTAAATCTCGTGGTCATGGTTTCTGCTGCATGTAATTAATTGTTATGTTTTCACTGGAGATTAGGAGCACCTAATATCAAATTGTTGGTCATTCTCTCTTTGATTATTCTTTGTATTTTTCTGCTCTTCTTTGTGCGTAAGTTTATATATATGGAAAAAATGTTTGAATTTAAATATTTCCTTAAACCTTGATCTTATATCGTCACATTTGTGCACATCAGGTTGACCATTTGTTCAGACACCGAATTAATAACAGTGTAGTACATGCTGCTGATTATCTGAAGCAATTTCCGTCCCCTATTGTTTCTACTATAGCCAAGTTTATCTCTTTTGTGTCTGGTGGTTTCGCTGCTATTTTGATCATAATTGCATTTCTAGAAGAATCTCTTCTGGAGGGCCAGGTAATCCTTATTTTTGCCACTGACAGTTACTGTGATAGGGTTATAATTTCCAGGTGAATATGGTTTTTTGATACTTATTTTTCTCTTTTTGTAAAAAAATAGATTTATGGCCGCAACTTGTTCTGGTATGCTGCGGTTTTTGGAACTGTAACAGCTATTAGCCGAGCTGCGGTGACTGATGAGCTTCAGGTCCTTGATCCACAAGGATCTATGTCTTTGGTGGTCCAACATACACATTATATGCCAAAGAAGTGGCGTGGTAAGGAAAATACAGATGTGGTCTGGATGGAGTTTGTAACATTATTTCAGGTAAACCTTTTGTGGGTGCTTCTTAATGCTATGTTTCACTTTAGTTACTTGTTTATTATGATTAAGTTGCATCCTTTTAATGGCTGAGCTTCATTTAAAAATTTACACTTTCCATTCCTGTTCTCATGCTTCTTGCCATATTCTCTGTATGTGGAACTCAGCCTTATTATGCTTTAATACTTTGGGCTATAATTATTTTCACGGGTAACCATCAAACTACTTCAAATAATCTCACTTGAGGACAGATCGAAATGTGCCTGAGTTGCTTGTCCAAGCTGACTTCAATTAGATTTTATTGCTACCTTTTGAACTGTAGAAAATTCCCAAGAGATGGACAAACTGGCCTGATAACCTGGTATTCAGTTTTATCCAGTCTACCACCTTCTGGTACGTCATGAGGGTGCTGAAGTCCATTTCATAAGTTAATTGTTAGGGAACTGCACCATGGACCATCTATCAAATCACATAAACTATAAAATCATGGTTCAAAATTTCGATCGAAATATCAAAATTTTAGTAAAATATCTCAGTTTCAATGGGCCTTGAAACAAAATGACATGTGAAATACAAAGAATACAATATTTCGTTGAAATGAGCGAAACAAAATGATAGAAATGTTGAAATTTTGGCCAAAATAATGGACATGTCACATTTCTTCATATAAAAAAATATGAATCAATATAAGTTGAAATTATCAAAATTGCTAGAATGCTTCAAATGTCTTGAAAAAGTTAAAAATCATTGAAGATTCAAACTTCTCCAAACTCATCTATGTTCCCACGAGAAGATGCAAAGAGATATTTGGGTTGAAACTTCAAAGAAGGTGATATGTCCCTAAATTTTTCCATCTTGGTTCACTTTTTTGCTGGATTATATTTTGAGAAATGATATAATATGCTACGTTATACATTAGCAACCCAGGGTCCAAAGCCAAACTACTACTTTGCCTTTCTTTCTTTTTTTTTTTTTTTTTTTTGGGGGGGGGGGTGGGGTGGGGTGGGGGGGGGGCAAACTATTATTGTTACAAGGGTCTGTTATTTTTCCAATGCATCTATTGACTATTCTGCCACGTATAAAAATGAAGTGTCCATTTCGACCGTTGGATAGAGAGGACACAGTCTGAATTAGCCACATGTTAAATTTCAGAATTTTATTCAATCAAATACCCCTCCATGTATTGGCATGCATCCCGTGTATGTACATGCATATGTACCATCTAAGCATTTTTGCATTCTCTCTACACTGAGTGGGAATAAACGGTTTTAAATTAAAAGAAACATAAAAATGAATGGCTCATATTTATCTTGTGATTTTCATGAATATCACATTTCATAACTATCCTTTTTCTTTCATCTATTTATTTGAACATGTATAATCATGCGTAAATAGGCACTTCCTAGAGTTTCAGGGTAAAATTCCACTTTTTTGGGGACTAAAATGGCAATTTCTCTCTGTCAACCAAGGTGGAAGATATTTTGGTGTCAATTCAACCATTTCGCTGAAATATTTTGGTTTTAGCCGAATGGCCTTCAAAATCGAAATTTTGAACCTTGATAATGAAAATTCAAATATTTTACCAAAAAACTTCGTTTGCCTTGCCAATCAGCAAGCTACAATGACTAGTCACATACTCGTTGACTGAAAATATTTCTTGTCATAAAATTTAATTGTAGGTTATCATCCTTAGGCAAGGACCATTGAAGTTCATATTGAATGCGTTAGTCCTAACATCAGTTGATCTTCATCTTTACGTTGACAATATTCACCTCATCGGTATTAGTAGTAGTTGTGATGATGAGACAAAATCAGGGATTATCTCCAAGTTGGAGTTATGGAGATCAACCTTAGAATCAAAAGGTTTTAAGTTAAGGAGAACGAAGATGGAGTATATGGTGTGTAACTTTAATGAGATGGTGAAAATTGATGAGAGACGTGTTTCAGAAACTGATTATTTTAGGTATCTGGGCTCAATCTTAAATAAGAAAATAATATAGAGGCTGATGTTTCACAAAGAATTAAATTAGGATTGATGAAGTGGAGAGGTGCGTTTGGAATGTTGTGTGATCTACATATTCCTTTAAAACTTAAAGGAAACTTTTATAGTACAATCATACGACCGGCTATCAAGGATTAGAGTATCGGTATTGGTTCTTGTATCGGTTGGCTAAATTTAAGATATGTATTGGAGGGTATCGTATCAGTATCGGAGATACTTTAAACCATGCCAGCTATGATGTGTGGTGGAATGTTAGGCAATTATGAAGCATCATGTAGATAAACTCAATGTAGTAGAGATGAGGATATTGAGATGGAGGAGTGGTAAAACTATGAAGGATAAAGTAAGGAATGAACATATTGGAGCTGATTTGGGAGTAGCTCTGATACATGATAAGCTGGGAGAAAGTTGGCATAACCATGTTCAACAGAGGCCTTTGGATGCCTCTAATATGGAGGAGTTATTTGATTCAGATTAAAGAAACTAAAAGATCTAGGTGCAAACCTAACATGACCTTAGGAGAAGTGGTGAAGAAAGACATGCATAGCTTAAGCTTTTTATCAAGTATGACTTCGAATAGAGCTGATTGGAGGGGCAAGGATCCGTGTAGTTTACCCCATTTAGTTGGGATAAGGCTGAGTTGTTGTGGTGGTATTAGTAGTAGTTGAAGTAAAAGAATGGGAGAATGATTCGGTTTGTCTAATATGACAGAAGCCACCTTTATTTATAATGTGAGATTAGGGTTAAAGCTAGCATAAGGCTGAGAATGATTCGGTTTGTCGAACCTAGACACCTTAACACTCCCCTCAAGTTGGTGCATATATATCACGCATGCCCAACTTGCAGAGTAAAGAATGAAAAGCTTTACAATGTAAACCCTTCGTGAACACATCAGCTGGCTGATTCTCTAAGGTGACAAACGGAATAGAAATGGAACCTTATTCCAGCTTCTCCTTGATGAAATGCCAGTCAATATCAATATACTTGGTTTGGTCGTGTTGGACCAGGTTATGAGCGATACAAATAGTAGCCTTATTGTCACAGTAGAGCCACATAGGACCAGCAGTCACAATTCCAAGATCATTGAGAAAAGCCCTGGGCTAGATAAGCTCGCAAATCCCTAGAGCCATAGCACAGTATTCAGCCTTGGCACTGGACCTTGAGACCACAAATTGTTTCTTGGTCCTCCAGGTGACAAGGTTACCATCCAAGAAAGTGCAATAACCAAAAGTAGAACGACAATCATCAACTGAACCTTCCCAATCAACATTGGTAAAGGCTTCGAGTCGTATTGTTGTTCGAGAACAAGAGCCCCTTTCTTGGAGCAGGTTTCAAGTATCTCAAGATGTGGTACACTGCTTCAAGGTGAGTGGACAGCCGAGCATGGAGCAATCGACTCACAATCCCTATGGCATATGCAATGACAGGACGGGTGTGAGAAAGATAAATCACATTGCCAACAAGACGTTGATACCTTTCTCAGTTAATTGGATCTCCTCATTGCCCAAATGATGATTAGCCTCAATAGGAGAGTTTGCAAGTTTACTCCCACGCATGTGGGTCTCACTAAGATCCAAGACATATTTCCTTTGTGAGATGAAAATGCCCTTGTCAAATCGAGCAACTTCAACACCAATGAAATATTTGAGAGAGCCCAGATCCTTAATTTCCAACTTTGTTACAAGTTGAGCTTTGATCTTGGAAATTTCAGCATCATTATTTCCTGTGATCATTATATTGTCCACATAAACTATGAGGGCAGTAATTTTACCACCATCATGCCTGACAAATAAAGTGTGATCGGCCTAACTTTGCTTGTAACCAAATTGCAGCAAAGCCTTGAGGACCTTACCAAACCAAGACTGAGGAGGCTGCTTTAGACCATCAAGTGATTTTTGTAATAGGCATACTTTCCCGACAGTGGATGGTGACTCAAAACTCGGTGGGATATCCATATAAACTTATTCCAAATCACCGCTCAGGAAGGCCATTTTGGCGTCTAACTGTTAGAGATTCCACCGTATTTTGACAGCACAAGATAGTGGAGCCTAAAAGCAAAGTTCAATTTAGCCACTGGAGAAAAGGTCTCTCAGTAGTCGATGCCATAGGCCTAAGTGAAGCCCTTGGCAACTAATCTGGCCTTGTACCTTTCAATGGTGCCATCTGCCTTGGCTTTACAATAAAGACCCATTTACACCCCACAAGTTTCTTTCCCTTTGGGGAAGGAACAAGCTCCTAAGTACCATTCTTCCGAAGATCCTGCATCTCCTCCAGTATGGCATCTTTTACTTAGGATTAGCCATAACATCTTTCCAACCCTATGGAATAGAAACAAAGGACAAAGCGGAAACAAAGGCACGGTAGGACGGAGACAAGGATTCATAGGAAACAAAGTTAGAATAGGATACTTAGTACATGTCCTAACTCCTTTCCTAGCAACAATAGGAATATCAATAGAATTCGTAGCAGCAATGGGAGGATCTATACTACCTAACTGAGACATAGGAGGTGGATCCAGGAGCATTGATGGTTGTGGCGGGTTGCATGTGGGCCATTTCTTCCTGAGAGAATTCGTAAGTAAGCCCCCTTTACTACTTTAATTGAGAGGTGGCTCCCCCTCAAGAGATGGAGGTGGAGGTGGCTCCCCCTCAAGACGAGTAGTGTCAATGACAAATGGACTTGAAGGAAGCTCGGACATAGCACTCTCCCCCTCAAGAGGTGGCTGAAAATAAGGCTCACACTCATGGAAAGTAACATCGATGGGAACAAAGACCCGAGTAGAGGGGATGATAGCATTTGTAGCCATTCTAGGCAGAGGCGTAGCCAAGGAAAATGTAATGGAAGGCATGAGGATTAAGCTCAGAGCGCCCAAGGGAAGAGGTGGGAGATGGGAGGCAAGGGAGGCAAGGGAGGGGTCCGGGAGACACCTAACATGGGTTTTGAAGTCCATAACACTGGAGGGAACCCTGTTAATGAGATAGGCAGCAGTAAGGACTGCATCCCCCCAATAAGGCTTCGGAACATGCTAAACATGAGGGAGCGAGCAATGTCCAGAAGACGACGGTTCTTTCTCTCATTAATAGCATTCTGTTCCAGAGTGCAAACACAATAGGTCTAAAACACAATCCCCTAACTATCAAGGTATTGACGAAAGCTAGCATCAATATTTCAGTTCCATTGTCGCTCAGTAGGATTTGAACCTTAACATCAACTAGGTCTGGATCATGGTGAGGGAGGACTGGAAGCATTTAAACGCTTTAGTTTTATGACGAAGAAGAAAGACCCATGTTAGGCGGGTAGAATTGTCAATAAATGAAATACACCATTGGAGACCATCACGAGTGGCAACACGAGATGGACCCCACACATTAGAATGAATAACAGAAAAAGGATACTCACTTTTATTAAAAGAAATAGA
Organism: Macadamia integrifolia; assembly: GCF_013358625.1. Classification (NCBI taxonomy): domain Eukaryota; kingdom Viridiplantae; phylum Streptophyta; class Magnoliopsida; order Proteales; family Proteaceae; genus Macadamia; species Macadamia integrifolia. The sequence goes on along the minus strand of NC_056561.1, from coordinate 31,804,800 downwards.
TAAGAAATTCTAGTATGTTTAGCAAGTTCACAAATTTCGTAATGAAAGTGTCAGAACTATAATACTTTATTAACTGTGGAAATAATAAACGCAATGTACGAAAGGAAGGATGACTGAGGATCTGATACCATCGGTGCACTTGTTGAAGGACACTATTATCCGGAAGAGTATGAGCAGAAAGAGGGGTGTGCACAGTAGTGAGGGCTGTTTCCATATAGTACATCATATCCTGACCCTACCATACCCAATCATTGTGCCCGTCACCAGATCATGAAAGATGCAATGGGTGGAATAAAATGAGACACAACAATAGAGTTCAATGGTAAGATGGTAAATAGAAAGTAGGTTAGTACACAGATTTGGAACATGAAGAACAGAAGATATAGAAATAGTAGGGGAACATTGAACAAAACGTTTTCCAAAAATAGACAAGGAGCCATCGGCAACCCGAACATTGTCCTTACCAAAGATAGGGAGGTAGGAACAGAACAAGTCTAATGAGCTAGTCATATGCTCAGAGGCGCCTGAATCAAGGAGCCAAGAGGGACTAGAGGAAGTAGAAACATAGAAAATACCTGACTAAGCGAGATGGGAAGCAAGTACAGGGGTTGGTGTCCCTAGGTGGACATCATGCATTGTAGGGCCTGTGGCTGATTTGAGGAGAAAGGCATAGATGAGGACAAGCCTATAGGTGAAGGAGCAGGGCCAAGGACAGAATTATCAATAGTCTCAGAGTGGTGAGCCTAGGGCTGGGTAGATCCTTGTTTCCCACCATGGCCTCCTACCTTGGGGCGACCATATAGCTTCCAACAAGTCTCCTTAGTGTGACGAGGTTTACCACAATAATCACATTTAACTGGTTCTCTGGTGGGTGTGATAGATTTAGAGGAGTCAACACTAGTAGGAGTAGAGACCAAAGCAGAGTGTGGAGAAGCCACAGTCGGCATCATAAAAGAACAACGGTGGTCCTCATGCTGCAATAGATTATAGGCCTGTAATAAAGTGGGTAACGTGTCACGACCAAGGATCTAAATACAAATCAGATCGTATGCCGGATTGAGGCCGGTGAGAAAGTTATAGACGCTCCATTTCCCATTCCTTCTGGAAAGCTTTAGCATCCGGTGCACCAACCAGGGGAACAAGGTAATAAAAATCAAGCTGCTGCCAGAAAGAGTTCAAGGTGGCATAGTAGGCAGACAAAGACAATCTTTCTGAGATGTCTAATGGACCTAGCAACGTAGTTTATAAATTTTTGCATAGTTGCTAGTCTGGGTACAAGTCTGTTGCACAACCTCCCAAAGTTCCTGGGCAGGGTTCATCAGAACAAAGCTAGAGCTGATGGTACATGGTAGGCTCTATAGAATTGAGCAGAAAGGACATAGCCAGTGCATCATGGGCCAACCAGGTGTTGAGAGAAGGACCGTCCAGAGGCCGAGGCGTGGCACCAGTCAAATACCCGAAAAATGATTACCCTTATAGTCAGTAGGTATGCACCCCAACCAGGGTAGATGATTAGACCCATTCAGCTTCGTTGGACCTGGTTGGAGAGGGGTGATGGACAGAAGCACCAACACAAGATGCCTCACCATTCCCAGAGTCGACCATGACGGTGGTTTTGTCACCCTCAGCCATAGGGTTGGAGAACCGGTCAATGAAAATGGGTGTGAATCAATGAAGATGGATCAGGTAACTACTGCGTATCAGGGCACATAGCAATCAACAGATCATAAGCACAGGAGGCGGTAGCAGCACAGCAGGGAGGCTGTGAGGGCTGCAGAGAGTGATGTTGGCAAAAATGGCTGCAAGGGCGATGCTGACAGCAGTGGCGGCAAGGGGCAATGCAAGGCAGCGGTACTGGCAGGAGGAGCAGCATCAGCACAGGTGGAGGCACTAGGGATAATGGTGAGCGATGGAAGGGTGGCATTGGATCATATGGTAGGGTTAGGTGGTTAGCCATGGGGCATGGTTCAGTCAACCATGCTTAATGGTGGCAGTGGGAACCCTACTGATGGTGGTGGAATAAAAAACTATTTAGGTTTTTTTTTTTTTTTGGCTATGATACCTAGTTGAAATAAAAGAATGAGAGAATGATTCGGCTTATCTAATATGACAGAGGCCACTTTTATTTATAATGAGAGATTAGGGTTACAGCTAGCATAAGGATGAGTCACAGCTCCATATACATAGAAACCTAGACACGTTAACAGTAGTAGTTTTTCTTATTCCTCACCATCCTTCAATAGAACTAATCATTTACATGTTTAACTCAGCGCTGTCCAAGATTCTAGAAATGTTCACGGGATTAGATTCTTACACAATTCCTGCAAATTTTAAGACCCTGATAAAAATTCCTGTGGTCCGTTGATTATTACCATCTACAATGACTGAAACTAAGTCCTGCAAATTTCACCCAAATATGGATGTTTATTATTTATATTAACAATATTTCCTCTCTTTTTTTCCCCTGCCAGTTTGGGATGGGAGACTGATGTAGACAGGTTCTTGGGCATGGAGTTTAGCTGCAAGAACCATAAGGGTCTATCCCATGATCCTCCATAAATGGACCAGACCATGGGCCATAGGGCCAATGCTAGCTCATGCATGCTGGGTGTTTCTGGTTCACTCAAAGCCGGATTGTGGGGTTAGATTTACCTTCTATTTTTGTGTAGATTTAGTTGCTGTTTTGTTATTTATTTGTTTCCAAGTTGAGTTTAGGAAAGTATTAGGTAGGTGGAGATTTAATTCCACTTTTATCTTTTCTTCTTGTACAAGGAACCCTCAGGAATTCTTTTCCTTTTTTATTACTTTCTATTTTGTGTAATTCAGCAAGCTTATTTAATGATGAGCCATAGAGCTCTCTCCACGATTATGAATGAAAAAGAAATATTGCTCGGCACAAGAATTCCTTGTGAGATGCAATAAGGTGAGAAACCTTGAGTGAGATGCCTAGTCTGAGAGAGACCATCTTCTTCTTCCTCTTCTTCTCCCCAGTCGATACCTTTTCTTGTTGTATATTCTGAGTTTTGTTCCCTGCACATATGAGACCACGAGGGAAGCTACTTTTTGCATACTGAGATTTCCATCGAAGAGTGACAACTTGCTGCTTACTGAGGAGAACGTTATCCCACCTGTAGTTCTGGTTCTTGAGGGTTTTCTCTGCTGAAACATTAAGACCTTCAGTCCCCCTATCTGGCTCTCTGTTGCTGCCCATCTTTTGGGGTTCAAATCAGGAACCAATTACTACTGTTCGATGGTGATATGTGCTGATCTAACGCTGGGTTTGTTTTAATTCTGTTACTTACTAATTCTGAACCTGAATTCAAGAACTGAGATCTCACTATCTGGCCATTAGTTTGACCTGCAATTTGGAGTGTTTATTCACTCTTAAGAGTCTAAACTCGATGGGAGTTTGAGGCCCATCAGGTGGTTGATCATTTTTTACTTGGGGGTTCTTGGACTTTTATGTTTTGTGACCTAGCTTCTGACTGTGATAGACCAAACTTGGTCTGGTTTGTTTGCTGGTCATACCTACTTATCAGACTTGATTTGTTTACTTTGTTTACTGTCCAAGGACTGATTAGTCTGATCTTTTTATATTCTATCAATCGGTTGCGAGTGTTGCTGTAATTTATTGACGGCTTGTGATCCTCCTGTAGAATTGGTTCCTAGCTGAACTAACTTTATATAAGAGAGTGGGGATCAGGGTTTTAAAGTAATGTTTCCTACTGTTGGATTGTGATTTTTACGATATTTCCTATTGCTAGATGCATCTTCCATGAAGCATTAAAAACTATGTTGGTGTTCTTGGTAATGCAGTACACTGGAATGATGTTATTGGAGGAGATGGCCTCTATTTTTCTCACCCCGTATTTGCTTCTATTTGTTGTTCCAAAGGTATTATCCTTTGCCCAATTCAACTTTTCTCTGTGCCATGTGTAGCAGCTATATTTCACTATCTATTTTTTATATTAGTTACTATATGTAACTCCTGCTGACCTGATACATTCTGTCCAATTTGCAGCGTGTGGATGACATTTTGCAGTTCATTTCTGATTTCACAGTGGATGTTGAAGGCGTAGGTCATGTTTGCAGGTTTTTGTTCTTCCAATTTAGTTCAACCTCCCAAATTGAATTTATTATATCTGGGCCCTTCTGCTATGACCCACTCAAATCATGCACTGCATTTTTCTGTACTTGCTATTAATATTGAAAATTCTAAATGTCAACTTTTTTTTCTCTTACTTTCCGTGCAGCTTAAGTGTCTTTGACTTTGAAGCCCATGGTAATAGTAATTATGGTTCACCATACAATGCCTCTTGCTCCCGTAGAAGCTCCCAAGGAAAAATGGAGAAATCATTCTTAAGGTATGCATATGCTTAGACTATGCACTATGCATTTCCAAGCGATCTAATAAACACATTCACTCACTCATTTGGTTAAACTTGCAACAAATATGAATATGAATACACCAGCAAATTAGCCCAGAACTCAAATGCTGTTTAGTTAATATTTAGACACTATAGCTATTGTGCTGCCCATTGTCTGTATCTACCTATCACTGTTCCTCTTGCTGATTCTTCTCGTCTTTCGTGCAGCTTTCAGAGTAGCTACCCTACCTGGGAACCTAATGCTCAAGGAAAGCAGTTCTTGTCCATTCTTAGAAACTTCAGGGAGAAAAAATGGCAAGGGCAGGGAAATCAACAAGCATATTCTCCTCCCAGAACATGGCAAAGGGGTGAAGGCGACATGCATAGTTTTTTGTCAAGGGATGTATATATCAATAATAATGGGGGTCATCCCAGAACAGGCTATCAGTTCGGTTCATTGTGGGTGGTAGGTGCAGAACAACGAAATCACCCTTATCTACTGGATTGGTATTATACATCTCGGCGCCCTCAAATAGCCAGTAATCCAAATCATGCTCCAAATTTACACCGTGAGGTAGCAGGGGAGACAGCTAGAGAAATGCGGACAACATTTATGAACCATGATGCACGATATGAACCAAGATTTGATGGAAACTGGGGTTATCCTCCAGAGGACCGGATACAGAGTCATTTGGGAGCCTCTACTTCATCCCATTTCTTCCGGGAAAGCGTCCTTCAGCACAATGACTCGGGTTATGTTAAGCACTCCACTGACACCCATTGGTGGGCCCGAAGTGGACGGCACTCAGTGGGTCCCGAGACAAGTTTCCTTGAGCCTCCTAATTTTCACCATCACACTTCTGATGATCCCTACGTAAATTTTTCGGATAAAAGCTCAGAGCAGGAGCAGGAGCAGGAGCAGGAGCATGAGCAGCACTTGGACTGGATACAGTCCCACACTTTGTCTAAGACAGCGTGCATGGACGACTATGAGATTGATGGGGATTTCAATCTCCCATTCAATGTTTACAATAAGCCATTGGGAAACCCCACTATGTAAGCACAGCCGACCAGCAGTGAGTGATCACTTGGGACAGAACCTCTAGCTCTCTTTTCAATTCACTCTGAGGTTCTTTGCCTCTAGCATGTGTTTGGATTGCTTGCTAATAGTGTGGAGGAAAGATGATCTTTGTGATGTTTGTCCTACTCATGGAAGAAGCTTCATATTATTCTTTGGTGTATATAGATTCCACTACAAGGGACAGATCCTGTATGGTTCTTCCTCCTCTGTGCTTGGGAAGGTGAACAAAGGATGAAAGAAGCCATTATAAACTTGTGACAAATATAAACAGATAAATTATTATTAAACCCAATTCATTCCTTTTCAATTAATTTGGTTTGTTTTTCCTTATTGAATTTGCCATTAAATGTGAAGATATAGTTACCTCAAATAGAATTCAGTGATGTTGCTTCAATGAGTCAAGTCATTTTAGCTTAAAGACTTGTCATTTACTCCTGTTATTCCATTAATATCATAGGCTTTGGGTAACTAGATCTTATACAGAAAAAGAAATTCAAAAACTCAAAAACAAAAACCATCTTATGGATATCTTTGCTATCATGGAAGATGCTTGGGTATATTCAAGTTCCATTTTTTATGTGGGAATATGGAATGGGATAGAGCAAAAAATATTCTTATTCATTCACTCATGATGCAAATATCTTTGCTTCCTCTAATTGAATTTGAGTTATCTTAGCATCTTTCACTCCCAGTACTTGTTACTTAAAAGGAGTATAGCTTTGTTAAATGTTTATAAAGTGGTCTTAATGGGTCACTGCATGGTTGTCATCACTTATTATGATAGGCATATTTACCTATATTGCCTGATCAAGGGACTCGTGGGCAGATCTAATGAAAGGTATAAATGTATTTATAGGGAAGGGTTCATGCACTGGAGAATCTTTCCAGACTCCGTTTTATAAGGGGTGGTGGTTTTTTGGTTATTTTAAATGCTTACTATATTTAATGCAAGCTGTGTACATGCACGGCCGCACACAAAATCTTTTGCATTATTTCTCAAATAAAATTTTGGATAGAGATTTCCCAGGGCATCAAAGAGGGTGGGAGATGAGTATTAGTGTGATCCCCACAGCTTATTAGGATCTTTTTTTATTAAAGCTCGATTTACTTTCAACAAAAATACAAATTCCCAAGGACCAACTTTTCCTGCACCCTCGATGAATGGGAATCCATTCACCGCTGGTGATCAAGTGGCTTGAGGTGGGGAGAGGGGGGTGTGGGATTCCCGGACCATTGGATCACACGGTGCGTGAAGGGAAACTTTGTCCAATTACCAAAAAGTGGATTGGATTTCAGCTGGGAGGGTAAGAAGTTTCTTTACAGCTTTGTAAATGCAATGTATAAAAAATTATGAGTGGCTTGTGCTCAAAGGGATGGAATGGTTGGGAAATGCATAAGGTCACAACTCACATGTTGAGTATCACTTGGGACTCTTACACATTATCTGGTTTACTTAGATTGGAAGGAAACAAGAAGTGGTCAAAGGCTAAAAATGAAGCAAAAGAAAAAGACTGGGAGATATAACTCATACCATATCCCATCATATGTTAACAGTGTTATACCTTCTAATCTAATATCTTTTCCACCATTTCATCATGCCCTTAATAATTTTTCTGGAGAGTTTTCTCCGCGGGGGGTGGTCACATTCTCCACCAACACATACCCACAATTTGTCTCTCTCCTCTGCCTATATAAGTCATTTCACATGAGGGGAGGAGAAAAAGGCTGCGGCAGAAGTTGTGTTCTCCCACAGAAAACATTATCCCTATTTTCAATATGTAATTTATTTATCACTCAAATTTAATGTATATGTCTGTCAAAATATCATCTATTCGTAACCAAAATTTCAGATTAATATGTCATCACTATACATGTTTCAATAATTTGGAAAGAAAAAAAAGAAGCTCACAATGCCGAAGTGCAGAATCTAACATGCCCTTTCTCATATAATGAAATGTGGGATCCACACTGACACATTCTCTGTTATTCTGATCTATGTGAATCCCATGAGAATGATACCATTATATGTACAACCATTGGTATGGCTTACAAAATTTTCCCCACATTGGCGTCATGGCTAGTGAGAGAACCTCGCCCATTTTGAAAATAGGAAGATGCTTCTTGTGGGAAAGTGCAGTTCCTGCACATGCACGAAAACCAATGAAATTATGAAAGTGCACAAGAAAACATCAACAGGGACATCATTTTCTATTTTATAGGGGCAGGCCAATCATTTAGCCTCTATGTGTCTGGGCATATGGGCTAAAGTCTCTCACATAAACCATTTTCCCTTTAAAAATATAGATAATGAATTAAATAGAATGAACACGACATGAATCAATAATAATTTTTCCCATGTGCTATTAACTACTTCCCTTCCCCATCTATCCAATAATAATAATAATAATCTGAAAAAGAATCAGAAGAAATTTTCCCTTTATAACAAAAAAAAAAAATCTCCAAATTATTATTGCAATGCAATTTTGGTATAGTAAAAATAGATGTACTGTTTAATCAATTAATTAATCAGGGATCAGGCTATTAAGTCGCTGAATCACCAACAGAGCGTACAGTTTGTGTAGATTTTTTTTTTTTTTTGACACCTTTATGGTGTCAAATAATATAAACTCTTATTTTTTAAAAAATATAAAATAATTTTTGAAAATTAAATAAGAGACAATTAAAAGAAAGTGTTAAATTCTAATACAGGTGTCATTTAAAAGCCCCCTTCTCAAATGATACCTTATAAGTGTACTTAGAATTTTCACCAAAAAAATATTGTACTTAGAGCTTGACAGTTAGACACCTTTTTTTTTAGTGATCTTTATTCCTTAAAGTTATTTAAGTAAGTATAAAATAGATTCTTAAATTATTTTGAAAATGATTTATAGAGAAAGAATATTGTCAGGTTGTGTAGCTTACATTAGCACCTGCATGTGCTATCTCTCTCCTCTCTCCTACGAATGACATATCAGACGCCCTATTATAGAAGGAAAGAGATTGATACAGGGAGAAGCTAGTATGTTATGTATCCTTAGGGCCTGTTTGGTATCATTTCTGTTCCAGAAACGCCGTTTTGTGTCAAAAATGAAATTTTCAGTTTCTATGTCAAAATGCAGTTTTTAAATAAAAAAATGGTGTTTCAAAATTTCAGATTTTTATCGGGAAATTTTTTATTTTTTATTTTTCTAAAATGGAACGAAACTGGGAAGACGGAACTCCATTTTGGAGTTTCATCCAATCTCGTTTTTTCAGTTTTTTTTTTTTTTTCACTTTTTGTTCCAAAAAAACAGAAAAGGACCATAAGTGCACCAAACAGAAGATTCTATTTTTTCATTCCAATAGAACGAAAAAACTCCAGAAACATTTTTTTAGAACGATACCAAACAGGCCCTTATTAGAGAGGGGAAAAAAAAAGGGAAAAGGAAAAGGCTCTTTGAGCTTAAGGTTTACACTTTACCTCTTCATGTCAATTATTATATTTAATTTTTTTAAAATAAAGATAAATATTGATTAAAATATCAACATTGGTGAGTGTAGAGTACTCTGCTTGTTCAAAGATCCCTCTCCCTTTAAAAAATTTGTCACACTACAATAACTCAAGAACGGTAGAAACACAACCCTAAAAGCAATGTAGAAGGTAATGGAAGAAATAAGAACAAATAATGCACGCATGTTTACGAGGTTTGGCAAGATTGCCTACATCATCGGTGGGATGAGATTTTGTTTCACTATCAATGGAGAATAGGGTAACAACGCTCGTCCTCACACCTCTCAAAATTACTTACAGAGAAAGTAAACCTCACTACAAATATATAGTGAAAAACCCTAATAACGAAAAGTACAAAACTACCCTCAAATAAAAAATTCGAACGAGGGACTGCGCCCTTATATTAGCATCTTTCTGTTGAGGGGCCTATACCAGTACTCCCTAAATTAAACTGCAACGAAATACAAGACATTATACACTAACAACAACCTAATATTATCCCAACTAAATGGGGTAGGCTAAAAAGTTTGCCACATTATAAAAAGAAAAAGAGTAAAGGGAAGAAGAACATTGTCTGACTGCGTGTCTTTGCACTTGTATGGGGGCCAATGAGGAGAAGTACAAGGGCATTGACGTCAACCAGGTTTATTTTTCTCAAAAAAAAAAGGTTATAAAGGAGAAAAGAACACTCTTGTGTTTAAAGATAGAGGTGGCGAAATAACTACCCCACCATCCCATTGTAGATGCCTAGATGCATGCTTCAATTAACCCCTATATTGGTGTAGGGGCACGCAACTAGGTGGTATTCTCTCCCCCACAATTATAAATTAAGAAGAAAGTTTTTTGTTTAAAAATGTGCTAGCATGAGGGCCAATGAATGCACATGAAAACATTAATAAGGAAAGAATTTATACTTTTGTAGGGGTGGGGTGATCATTTTGGTACCATCCTAAATTTGGGTCACACTCCTGAGTCCCTTGTAAATTGTGGGATAACATTTCCCGAGGGAAGCGCAGCCTCCACCAAAATCTTGTCTCTCTCCTCCCATGTGAAAGAAAGAAACAGACTAAGGTGGGCTCTGGTGACACTGCGCTGCCCATACAGAGCACTCTCCCTCCCATAAATTATTGGACAACCGAACTCGTCTCTGCAACCTTTTAAACGTGCAGACACTAATCCGTACTGGCTAGTCTTGGAGTTCTCTCGTCAACCTTCTCTCTCTCTCTCTCTCTCTCTCTCTCTCTCTCAAACAAATGTTATGGAAAACGATACAAGAACTAAAATAAGGGCCCTTTCGTTTTAGATTTTTAATGCTCTTCCATCTCCACCATGTGGAATGGTATCTCTTCTTATCTGCATCCGGTGATGGTGGTTCTGAACCTTCTGATTTATAAGAGTAAAGTTTGAATCAAGAATTTCTGCTTCCGTCCTCAATCTTAAGTTCTCCCTTACTGAATCGTAAACTAGAAAAAGTTTTAAGGTTTCTGATATCCTAGTTTGGTTTTGGTTAAGACATGGGGAGCTCAGAGGAGAGGGTGGTAGCTGTCATCATGGTAGGAGGGCCAACTAAAGGTATCAAATTGGGCTTGTTTTCTACTAATTTTCTCTGGGTTTATTGGGAAAATTGTGATCTTTGGATTGAAGACTTCTAGTTTGGATTTTTTTTAAGTGTTTGGCTTGTTTTCATGTTTGTTTTTGTTTGAATGTTGCAGGTACTCGGTTTAGGCCCCTGTCTTTGAACATTCCAAAGCCTCTCTTCCCTTTGGCAGGACAGCCAATGGTACATCATCCGATTTCCGCCTGCAAAAGGGTGGGTTCTATCTTCAGTTTGCAATTTATATGATTTGGGAGATCAAATCTTTTTACTCGTTCGTTGTCTAGGATCGAAATTGAGATTGAGATTTTTGGGCATCCTTCTAGATCCCGAACTTGGTGCAAATATATCTCCTTGGCTTTTACGAGGAGCGGGAATTCGCCTTGTATGTCTCTTCAATCTCTAATGAGCTCAAAGTCCCAGTCAGGTAATGGCATTTGTTGCTTCGCGTTTGCTTGTCTTGTGGTTTGAAAAGAAAAAGGAAAAAAGTACAAATTTTTAGGTTCTTGCATCTTACGAGTCTTTGTTGCTGCTGCTGCTCCTGCTTCTGCTCCTGCCTTTAGGTACCTGAAAGAAGATAAACCACATGGTTCAGCAGGTGGGCTTTACAACTTCAGAGATCTGATCATGGAAGACAACCCGGTTTGGATCTTACGGCCCTTATTCTCTTCTGTATTTGTTTTTCAATTGAGAAGAAATTTTTTTCCAGATCTTAGTACCATTATTATCTCTGTTTTTGTCATGAATGAGATGTATAAAGGCTTTGACCAACTGACCAATTTTATCTCAACTGAATCTGACTTAATTTTTTAACCCCTTAATTGCAGTCGCATATCTTTTTGTTAAATTGTGATGTTTGCTGCAGTTTTCCTCTGCCAGAGATGCTTGGTAAGTCTATTTATCTTCCTAATGATTTTGTACCCCTTCAATGTTCTGTTCATCTTTCCTTTTAATCTTATCAATGCCCATTGCTTTCTATCTCCTAATTGCATGTGCTATTACTTTATTCTTCTCTGGTTTAAGATTGGTCTTCTATATTCTGACTGTTTGCCTTCAAATGCAAAGAGGCTCATAGAAGATATGGTGGGATCGGAACAATCTTAGTAATCAAGGTTGGCCAAAACGTCATGATGCTAGAAAATCAATCTATATGCATAATTAAATTATTCTTCACCATGCTCAGGTTTCTCTCTTCTTTGTGCAGGTTTCCGCTGAATCAGCTAACCAGTTTGGCGAGTTGGTTGCTGATCCAGTCACCCATGAACTGTTGCATTACACAGAGAAACCTGAGACTTTTGTGCGTTTTACACTGTAAAATTAACTAGCTTTTGTTGCATTCCCTTGTGTCATATTTGTATTTCTCGACTTGGTGGCTACGTCAGACTTTTTATACACTTGGCTTATGGTTTCTGTTACCATGTTTTGCAGGTGAGTGATCTAATTAACTGTGGTGTGTACATATTTACGCCAAATATTTTCGCCACTATTCAGGATGTTACCACACAACGGAAAGATAGAGGTTGGTAATTGAAGATCTTTCGTAAATAGTCTAATGATATGGCTCAAGTTCCTGGCTAGTGAGTTTTGTGTTTTTGTCAATATATGCATAGTTTTTGAGTGTGTATGGTTCTGGTGAAGAGATGTAAAGGTGACATTTTTTTTTTTCATCCCCTTCCATGAACTTATTTAAGATATTGCTTGCATAAAATAAGCTTCATTGCCATCTGATTCTGGGGTTTTCTTTCTCTTTTGGGGGGAAGGGGTTAATATTCAAAATTCTAGAGACACACTGGGTATACAAATCTCCTGCAGTAAATGTCTGATATGTAAATTTGCAGCTAATCTACGACGTGTATCCAGCTTTGAGGCCCTCCAGTCAGCAACAAAGTATGTCTTTTTTGTGCTTCTGAACTTTACAAGATTCAAATGTTTGGTTCTTCTTACTTTGGATTTTTAGGAATAACATGATGCACAGAGTTACAAGTTCCAGTTTGATTAGCATTTTTTCCAATCAACCTTCTTCTTGATTATATTTGGAATCTAATGTATGCTAGCAATATATAAAGCCATGTTATTTCTCTGGATGAATGATTGCTGCAGTTAGATGATAAAAATAACAGATCACACCCAAAGAAAAGAAACCAGGAGAACTACATAGAGTAAAGATTGCATAAATCTCCACACCAACTAGAATACTGTGGGATATGCTCCTGACGCACTGTCATCCCTTTGAACCCTTTCGTTAACTAACTCATCCACCAGTATGTTAACCAGCATAGGCATGATGTTCAGTTAGATGCCAAAAACTGGGACTGCTTAATCGGTCAACTAGCAAGTTGCACCAGTCTCTCTCTTAATATTTATCCAATCAGTTTTAGTTCTAAAATCAACAGCATCTCCATTTCTCAAAAGGGTGAATATCTGACAAAAAAGAAGATTGTACTTACCTGTAGCAAACGGTATATCTGAAAATTCAACTAACTAGACCTTCCAGAATCAGGCCTCTTCCTAGACATCTGAAATGTCAGAGCAGCTAACTCTCAGTGGTGACTGCAATTGGCATGGAATACAAAAATGATAAACTTAACATATTCAACTCACAGCCTTGAAATAATTCAAAGAGAGAATTTTATGTACCTAGGTTTAATCATAAATATAAAGATTGAGAAATAGAGGATAATGTTGCACAAAGAATTAGAGTAGGCTAGATGAAATGGAGAGATGCTTTTGGAGTGTTGTGTGATCGATGTATCCCATTTAAGCTCAAGGGAAATTTTTAAAGGACAGTTATAAGACCAGAATGTTGTATAGTACTGAAATTTTTCTGGTGAGGAAACATCATATAAACAAACTTAGTGTAACTGAAATGGGGATGTTGAGATGGCTGAGTGATAAAAATAGAAAAGATAAAATAAAGAACGATCAAATTAGGATTTAGAGCTAGTTTCGGAATAGCTCCAATTTATGATAAGTTGAGAGAAAGATGCTTGAGGTGGGCATAGACATGTGCAACGGAGACCTTTGAAAGCACCGGTAAGGAGTGAGATGATACAGATCAGAGGAGCTAAAAGAGCAAGGGGTAGGCCTAAAATGACTCTTGAAGAAGTGGTGAGGAAAGACATGCATAGCTTAGAACTCGTAACAAATATGGCTTTGAATACAATTAAGGGAACAAAGAGTAATTACTGGATTACAAAGTATCCATTGTTGGGAATTCGAATTTGATCTCCTTCCATACATCACATGCAGCAGCTAGTTCATGGCTCCATTTGTTAGCATCATGGATAATTTCATTACCCTCACGAGCAAGATCATGTCCCTCATTACAAGCTTGTACACATGCTTCTAGGGCTACTCGATTAGCTCAAATTCTATTGAGTCTGTCTCAGTGATAATTTATCAAAGAATGACTCTGGTTATCAAATGATTGAACAACCGGGATCCAATTACTTACGACGAAACATAGCTGCTACACCAAAACTAGGTGCAAAGAACCAACCAGACTGACCTAGTGGATAAATCAGGAATACGGAAACAAAAACAGCAATTGGAGCAGAAAATGCGATTGCATTATAAGGTCTTAAGGTCGTTAGAGTTGATTGGCAAAAAATGTTCCATGTAGCCGACCTTGTTTAGTGGGATAAGGCTGAGTTGAGTTGAGTTGAGTTGAGTTGAGATGAGATTGATGGAGGTAGAAGACCAGAGGAAAAATTGAAAAGTTCAAATGATGAGATTGATGGAGGTAGAAGACCAGAGGAAAAATTGAAAAGTTCAAATGCCAGAGATTCTCCACTTGTGGAATAGAGAGGACAGAGGGGGTTGCTTCACAGAAGCCATGATTGAGAGGAGAGTGGATGGGAAGTGGGAATAAATGAAGGAGGGCTGCTTTGTCTAACTGAATGCCGCTTCAGCAATGGGGGGGGGGTGAAGAGAGGTATAGGTGGGACTGGGGAAAGGCTAATATGCCACGTGGAAACCAGAAATTGGTTAGAATCCAGCATGGCGAGCACTGGTGAAACACTTTCCCTGCCATAGTCTATATAATAGTAATAATGGTTTTAGATGACTGGTGGCTTTGGATATTAAATATTTCTTTGATTTATTTGTCTATCTGAGAAAGCATATATCGTCATCTTTAAGGTCTTTGCTGACATGGTGTGTGCCACTTTTATTTCTTTAAAATAATAGGCAGTTTACTATTTCTCCAATCACTTCTTCTTTTGAATTTCCCTGCTGATATTAGCTCTGAACAGGACCCTTCCAGCAGATTTTGTGAGATTGGATCAGGATATCCTGTCCCCTCTTGCTGGAAAGAAGCAGCTATATACATACGAGACCCTAGATTTTTGGGAACAGATCAAGACTCCAGGGTAGATGAGTTCTCTGTTCTTATCTACTTCCCATTTTCTCTTTCCCTTGAGTTTTGGACCACACCATCTAAATTGCATTTTACCATGCAGAATGTCCTTGAAATGTTCTGCTTTGTATCTTGCCCAATTTCGATTCACCTCTCCTCATATTCTAGCAATTGGGAATGGAACCAAGAGTGCTACCATCGTGGGTGATGTTTACATTCACCCATCTGCAAAAGTACATCCAACTGCGAAGGTAGTTTAATTGTATTCCTTCACAACTTCTGAGCCCATTGCTTAGCATTATTATTCATCCATGAGAACTTTTGGTTCCTCATTTGTCGGATGTGTCTCAATATATTGCACACCCTAAAATCCCATTTTAGAAGTTGGTTCTTTCTTTCGGACCAATTTATTTTATTTTTAAACTGATCTGAGTATGTTCTCTTGGAACAGATTGGTCCAAATGTATCAATTTCTGCAAATGCTCGAATTGGCTCTGGGGCAAGGCTCATTAGTTGCATCGTCCTTGATGATGTTGAAATAAAGGTATGGAAATGGCTTAGGATATGAGATCATTGAATGCTTATATGTGAGCCTGATCCAAACCTTCTTTTATCTGGCAGGAGAATGCAGTTGTCATACATTCAATTGTCGGGTGGAAATCATCTATTGGTAAATGGTCCCGTGTGCAGGTCTCTCTCTCTCTCTCTCTCTCTCTCTAAGTCGCTCTCTCTCTCTCTTTTACTGAAGGAAATTTCTTTTCTTTTTTTTCTTCATCCTCTATTTATATGTTCCTCTATAGCAAAGTTCTCTGCCTAAAAGCTTTTGAAGTGGCTCTCATATTCTACATTTGAAGCCCAGAGCTTTGCTCCTGAGCTTTTCAGTGTTCATTAAACACCATCCATAATTACACACGAGAAAAATAGTTAACATCTTGATATGTTTCTATGTCCATAGAGTCTGTTACTTTGCCAAAGAGGAATATTTTGCCATAGCAGCGTCCAGGAAAGGAATTTCTTTCACAGTAATACACTAGAGGGAATACTGGCAAATGATCTTAATTGTCATTTTTTAATAGTTCGAAGTCATTTCAGAAAATATAAATTTGGCAAATAATTGATGGAGTTGGTTTTTTACTCCTCCCACAGTAAGGACTAAGGACTGCACTGGGAATGCATCTCGTCCCCTAGGCTATAATCAGAATATGACATTTGAAAATCATATTTGTTGAAATATGTGTATCCACTATATCCAAATCAAATGAAATATACTTGTGCCACAACCCTCCATACGTTTGAGAAATAAAGCTTTTAGGTGATTTACAGGTAATTCAGATGACCTAATTGCCAGATCAGTTCAGGCCTGAATCCATAAGTGTTTTTTGAATTGACAAACACTTTCTCCTTTTAAGCATACTCTTTCCAATTCACTGCAATTGACCTAGTTTCTATAACTGTTTCAGGCTAGTGGAGACTATAATGCTAAACTTGGAATTACCATCCTAGGTACCATTGCCTTCTCATTTATCTATTCCATCATCCATTTTTCTCACTAGAAGGTATCATAACCTAATAATTTACGAATAACTCATCTCAATCCAGGTGAAGCTGTGACGGTTGAAGATGAAGTTGTAGTAATCAATAGCATTGTTCTTCCAAATAAGACACTTAATGTCAGCGTGCAGGAGGAGATCATCCTATAATAATAAGGAAGAAGGCTCTGCACAGAGCCTTGTTACCAGAGGACATAGTCCTATTTTCCTCTCTATAAAAAGGATAGTGTTACTACTGTTATTGTTATCTTAGTTCTAAATAGGAGAGATGATTTTGATGGCTTTTGCCCATATGCCTAAAAGGTGATTTGTAGTTTGGCTGTTGCTCATTTGTAGATTGATACTTTAAAATAAAAATGTGAATTTCTTCCCTCTTTTTCCATTCGTGTTGGTGTTTGGTGGTGTTAGATGATGCATCAAGAATTGCAGGGGATTATACCTTGCCAACAGCTCTGTGTGAGTACCATTTTTTGAGCAAATTATTCTGTAGGGGATTATACTTTACCAATGCCTTTTACTGGTATTGTCTTGTGACCCTTCTTACTTGAACCTACAGACCAATAATTGATGCACAAGGGGTTCTGTTCAGGAATGGTTATTATGGTATATCTTGTTTGTACTCAACAGAATGGTCTCCACAGCTTTTATGGAGGGACAAGTGGGTTTGAGAGGTGGGCAGGGGTTGATTATGTTTGAAACCTATAGCCTATTTCCATTTAATGATCACCAAACAATTCCTTCGAGTCTCTTTACAAAAAGACTAGTTAAAAATACTATTGTATGGAGAGTAACTCAAGGTGACTTGATCTGCAAGTTGACTGCTCATAAAGGAATGCCATAAAAGAGCTCTTTGTATCTACCATGTCATGCTCACCCTCATGAAAGCTATCTAACAAAAATTAGGAGCCGCAGATACTAAATGGTTCGTGCTCTATCGAACCCATTCTGTGCTGACACACTTCTTTGCAACTATGTTAATATCTTTCAGTATCCTGTTGGTCTCTGGACTAACTCGTACAAATTATTTGTAATTTACAATCCAGTAGAGTAAGCTCAATTTAGTCGCTGCTGTCAGACTAGAAATGTTACTAGTCATGAAAGCGAATAAAAAAACATGAACAAGGACTTTGGCTATGTTTGGTTGTGAACACTGAACAGAATGAGTGTGAAAAGTGAAAACTATTAGTCAGGAATTTTTGTTATTATGCACATTAAAAATCACTGATAATACTGAACTCATCAAGCCTTAAATTCAGCCACCGTGTTGTTTGTTTCCACTGTCAAATAGCAAGTTGATAATTTCTACATGAATAATGATAATTTACTAAAAGAGTTTCTTTTGTTGGATAATTTGTTGAAATATTACCGTTTCAGGGTTTGATTTCCAGATTTTGCCAAAGTACAGCACCTTCCCAATTGCCACCCAATCATTTTCCCCCTTCTTCTCTGGGTGCTGAATTTATAAAAATGCCTCACTCTGCAGCCAATCTTTGTTAGTTCATCAGCAACTCTAATTAAAGCAAAAGTAGGGTTGCAATTTAGAAAATTTGCAAGAGTTCAATTACTGAGGGTAGACATATGTGCAATGGTAAGGTTGCTCCGTTGTAACCAAGTGGTCGCAGACTCACAGGTTCAAGTGAAGAAAACAGCCTCTCTGTGAAGCAAACTCAAATTAAAGCAAAAGTAGGATTGCAATTTAGGAAATTTGCACAGTTCAACTACTGAGGGTGGCCATAGGTGCAATGGTAACTACCGAAGGTGGACATAGGTGTAATGGTAATGTTGCTCCATTGTGACCAAGTGGTCACAAGTTCAAGTCAAGGAAAAAGTCTCTCCACAAAGCGAGAGTAAAGCTGCATATATTATGACCCTCTCCCCACAATGGCGAGAGTGCAATGGGTATGCCCCTTTTTTTACAGAGTTCAACTTTAAGTTACTTCAGTTGGTTGCAGCTGTAGTTCAATTTTATTTTAAACCTCATGCTCAGGTGGCAGACTTGATTTGCAACTTGCAACTTCCTACTTCATAACCTCTTGCTTCATTATTGAAGTTGCAATCGAGGCATGAATTCAACTGCTGAAGTCTCCCTAAGTTGCAACAGAGGCAGGCGGCCCGTGTTACCTAAATTTTATCAAATATAATGGACTTGTTTTCAAATCATAACTGCATCAAATTTCATACCAATTTGATTTCTCCACATGTAGTGGTTTCAAAATTGTTTGAACAAGTCTATTCTTCGTGAAACTATTTGATAGCAAGGACTGTTCAAAAACATAGCAAAATCCTCTGGTGGGTCATTTGGCAGAGCAGGTGATCTATCTAAGGAGTTCCCATCCATCCAATGGTTGGAATACCAAATAATCTTTGTCCATATTACAAAAAGTGTAGGAACATCAAATGCACACGTATAGTTCTTTGGAAACTTTTGCCCGCATTCCATCCCCAGTCTAGAGATGTTATGTTTAACCCGAGCTATAAAATATAGTTGTTTTTGTACCTGTACATAAGGCACAAGTTCACCATGCAAGCCCCTTCCCCAACTCATAAACAAAGTATCAACTGCATTTTCATCCTCGAAAACAAATCAAGAAATTTTCACCAAGACACCAAGCCAGAGAGACTAAGAAAGAGAAAGCAACAGAACTCGAGCACCATAATGAAACACTGCGGTACATGTCCAGGAAAACTCATGCCCAGTCCCATTTATTATTCTGTGCACCAAAATAAATATATTTGTTTACAGCACTTTCAGTATTACTTAGGAACGTTTTCAATGAAGCAGTCAACTACCTGAACAAAACAAGATTATAACATTAGGACCATCTTACAGAGTGTAAGGCCAATGCAGTCGTCAGCTCCCCAAACAAAAGAGGGGGGAGGGGCATATCTGTATTGCGAAAGCGATCACATTCCTGTGGAGCTGAACTGAGCAAACCATCCCATACTTCATTGCCAGCCTCTTAACAAACCTGACAAGGCCCTACAGTTGCCACTACTTGCCCAGCCCACTGCAGCTTCAACTGGATAAGATATTCCACAACAATGTGCAATTTAGCTAGCTTCTCTTGAAGCTGGAATTCATCCCTTCTGACCGACCTTAGGATCAGCCACTTAGAAGATCAAATAAACAAGCTCATTCAACAGATATTTCGGAGCTCAAATGCAATCCAAAGCCAGAGAGGAATGAGAAAGAGCAGGTCAAGCAGTATTTAAAATTCATTGCTGGGGCCTCAATTCCAATTTGTAAGCCTGTATTTCCATGGGTGACATAATAACATGTCCCTCTTGTGCAACATCTCCCATCTGCTCAATGTACCCAAGTGATTCTGTATCATGATGTAAGAGATTTAAGGAAGTTGCTTTCACATTCAAAACTGCAAGATCTTTAAACATATAAAACAGATTAACAGGCGCATCGGCCATAATTGAGCACTGGGGCCTGCCCTTCTGACAGTAGTATGCAGAGTCCCACTGTCGCCTCTGTATTATTAAAACAAATCTGGAGTCCCCATGGAGCAGGTGAGAATACTTTAAAGGCCGTGGAACCTTGAAACTCACAATATGAAAATCATGGGGCAAGGAAGCAGACAAAGGGGAGAAGGATCTAGGTGGGAGCTGCATGGATGCTTCCTGTGGTTTCTTGGCGGTGAATACATGCATTGGGTAGTTCAAGTGGGTCCCAACACAATGAGACAGAAGTGAGGGATTGAGGGGAAGAGGTGAAGAAACCGGATCTGCTGTTGAAGAGACATTGGATTCTATCAGAATGTGAAACAGAACATTCATTGGACGGTTATCCATGACTCCTTGTCCAAGACCACGGCCATCATCTCTCACCAGACGGCGGTCCAACATAATCTCAAGCCAGCCATTTTTAAGGCTTGCTACACCCAATGATTGCCGAGAATGGACAGAGAACCGTTGGCCAGTCAGACTCTGCATGAATGCGAGGGAGGGCATTGGGTAATAATTTCCCTGCAGAGGGATTTTATCATATGTCTCCCTCCGGCTCATCTGAAAACCATTTAAATCAGAATAGAAAACCCGTCTGTTGTCAAGCTGTGTCTTGAATCTAACTATTAACTCCTTGTCATTGAAGTCCTCACCAAGAAGCTCAACATGATATTCCTTCTCTATGAGAAATTCCTGAATAGTGTGCTCTCCATTGTAGATTCGAGTGCTATAGGAGATGGGGGTTTCATCCCATGTTGTCTTTGGATAAGAGTAAACTTCTTGCATCAAAGGTCCTTCTGATATTACAATCTGCCCACCAGCTTGAACAATTGGCTGAGCCTCACCATCAGGTTTGAACAGGTAGGCACCACTTCCTGGGCTAGTGTACATACCTATTTCTTCTCCCACCACTGTTTTTGAGCCATCCTTATTGTTCATTTGATGCAACAAACCTAGTTTGGCATCAAAGGTAAGTGTCAGATGATTGTTCTTGATTTCTGCCATATCACCATCTAATTTTGAGCAAGGGTACAGAGTAGGACAAGGTAAATCATTGGAAGACGCAAAAATTTTAAGTTTAGCCGGTTTGGCCTTTTCACATCCAACATATCCATTAGCAATGTAGTAGGTTTGCAATCCCATGGCAGGAACGGAAGCTTGCCAATGAAGACGATGCCTCCCGGTGAAAAGTTTGCCTTTGTTGTGCTGCCACTCTGGAGAAACTTGGCTTTCCACACATGACCAATTTGAATCTAAAACAGTTACATCTAGCCTGTTAACAATAACCATCACGATTTCAACTCTTGTTTGCTCCAAGGGATTAAAGAAGACCACCGACTGTGCACTGCCTTCTGGAGGGCTGATTATTTTATGCACTGGCTGGACATCATACCTTGATCGCACCTGCTCTGGCTCAAACAAAGATGGATTCTGGTCTGATTTCTCATGGCGGATATAAAGCAGTACTTCAACAGCTTTAGACATGAAAATTTGCAGGTCCTGTAGAGATAAATGCATCCGTGTTCCATAATCGACTACTACATGATCCTTCGCCGTGCCAGTGACGCCATCATGATGCTGGAAAAGTGCTAGATTCCTCCTTGCAGCTGTCAACTTGTAGGAAAAACTAGTGGTGAACTTTTCGCATTGCGATCTCTGACAGTATCCTTGTAATAATGCAATCATCATTTCTGATGCTCGCAGTGTCTGTTCTAATACGCGATCAACAGATTTGAAGAAAGGCCTAGAAACATAGTAGCCACTCCAGTAATCCTGTTGGCGATCAGCATATGTAAAAAAATCACCTGCTAATGAGGGAAAGCCAGCAACCTGTCCAGAGCCAACCTCACCAGGAAGGGAATAATTAATTCTCTCTGCCTCCTCACGAAGTGTTTGGAAATAATCTTCCAGAGTACCAAACTTCACTTCAGTATTCAGATTGGCATTAGAATTGATATAATCAAACAACAACTGGTAATTTCTAAACTGAGCTTCTGCTTCATCAATGCTGACGTAACGAAAATCATCCCCAAGAGGAATGAGAAGAGTGTTTGTTCTGAATAAAGTTGACTTTTTCTTGTACTGATCTAATAGTTTCTGTGCTCGCTCCTGCACATTGTCCTGATTGGTTTCAACTGGATGTTGTCCCCATGGGCAGAGCTCGTAAGAGAAGCCACGCGTTCGTGCAAAGTCAAACTGACAACAAACAGCAGGCTCAGGCCCACACGTATGTGGAATATCATAGGAATAAAAAGGCATCATGTGGACAAAAATATCAGTAGTTTCCTCGGTATCCCAGCTCTGTCTCCATATGTATTCCAAATTCTTATGTCGAGCAAGTTCCTTCTTCAGCTCATAGTGGGTCCTCTGTATAAGCATGTTCTCAAAACCCATACGCCTGAGCAGATATGCCATGGTAGGTGAGTAACCAAATGGATCTATAGCCCAAGCATTTTTTGGGACAACCCCAACGGTATCATTTAACCACATATTGCCTTCTGTCATCTGAGACATAATGTGAATAAAGATCAGAGTGGAACCTATCAGGCCTAGAGCTCTGCTTATAGAATTTCAATGATAGCTTAACAACAAGACATAATAGTACAGTCACATAGTTTAACAGAAACCTACATAAAAATTAGAAATTGTATGGATATAATGAACTTAAATCGAGGAAGAAGCAACAAATTTCAGAAGACAAAACATCAAGGGGTAAACTCTCAAACCATGTGTGTAAACACTAAACGCCAAATCAGCAGAAATGCAAAATCCATAGAACTCCACCAGGAGTTATACTACTTACACCAATTAACTATCATAAAAACCTTCACAACAATTATATCTTGTGGGATGCCATACATGCATTGATGCATAGAAACACAGAAGAGGGGGGGGGGGGGGGAGGAAAAAGTGACCCATAACCAACACTATGTTCCAAAATCCAGCATTCTTAAGAATTTAATGAAAACAACCTCACGGCAAATTATATTGTTCATGTGACTAAATAAATAGATTTCTATAAAATAAATTAACAAAGGAATAATACAAAGTTCGAAGAAATATCCAACAGACTGTGTACCTAACCACACCCAAAGAATTCAGCACAAGGATTTACATATCATCTAACGACATAACCTCAAATATGTAGTGAGTAGTTATACTTGAATACTTCCAATTGCTTAACGACCATAACAGCAAACCAAGGTAATACATAATATACTTAGATAAACACAGGCATCTGTAGCAGAAGAGTTTCTCATTCCCTCTTAATCATTGCTTATTTGCTACTCCCAATAGTATAGTATGTTTATTAACAACTAAGCAGTAGGCGAGCTGTGGTGCGCAAAAAGCCCACATTCACGGGAGGTCTCGAGTTTGAGCCTCCTGGCTGTTATTTACTTCCCCTCCCTAAAAATAGAGCAACCCAGTGCACGAGGCCCCTGCTACTGCAGGGTCTAGGAGGGACAAATGTATGCAGCATTACCCCCTGCTTTGCGGGAGAGGCTATTTCCAAGGTTCAAATCCGTGACCAATATGTTGGAATAGTGCAACTTAACCATAGCGCCAGAGGCCGGCCCAGTATCAAAATATATATACATATATATATATATATATTGTATGTTTATTAGCAGATATATAAAATCAGTACTTCATAAAACATCAAACCATTTAGTCATAGAAATATTATACGTTTAATTCATTTCCACCTGATGTAAAAACTTTAAATTAACCAAAAAAAAAATATGCTTAAGATACTAAATGAAATGTTTGAGTGGACATAGGTCCCAAATTGTTTTAAAAAATCCCCAACTTGAGTGCCCATATCTATATCTCCAGGGTATTCCCCCACACCCCACCCCATGTAGAAAGTGTCCATCTCTAGGGTCCAGAAAGAAGAAGGTGCAAATCAGCAACTCCAATGCAACTTTAAAGGTCCAAGGAAACATTTCAAACACAATGAAAAAAATAACCGTGGAAATCCCATTTGATTTTCACATTCCTCAAGCACTCTAGTAACTGCAAAACATAACACATCAATTGTATTCTTTTACAAAAATTTGACCAAGCATTCCAGTTCCAGATTGGAATAAATTGAACTTGGAGTAACTACATCAAATCAAAATCTTTTCCAAGGCATTTCCATGTATTTTCTTTTTTCCATTTATCTGAATTTTCCTTGTGTTTGTCCAACAAAATAGGTCAGGAGTCTCGACAGATGGATTCTCGGATGAAATAGTTACAATCATTGAGTTCTACAATCTATTGATTAATGCATTGATCAGTAATCCTTCACATCATTTATTACTTTTCTACTCAAAGCCTACTTTAAGACAAGCATATTTACATATTTGCAATTGCACAGGCTTCCTATTCATATTGCATGGTTAGCTTAAACTTCCCAATTTATGAGAAACATATCCACTATATGTTCTTAAAACTGGCTCCTATTAATACCATTAGCTATCACCAAATGATACTCTAAAGTCTAAACTATTCAAAGAATATATGAACAAATCCCTAGCATGTGTAGTACAATACATAACATGTTCTTCCTAAAATCCTAATGTAAAAACCCATCCATCGCCATCTGGCCTCCATAACAGAAGCCCTACATAGAGCGAATAGTGGAACATGATTCAAGTGGGCCCCCAAATAGCATAGATGAGAGGACTAGTTCAGTTAAATTGAGCTGATGGTAATAACATGCTAAAGAGAATAATTACAATATTACATTCCCAGTTTAACATCTTCTTTCTTATGAATAACGACCAAGTCCCAGACTCCCAAAGTGTCCATTGAAGAGATACAGGCAAAGAATGATTAAAACCACTAAGGTGCTACTTAATCGGATCTATACAGTGAATCCTGAAACAAATAGCTGCTGAAATAGAAACCAAGAAGCCATAAATGGCAGAAAGAAAAAAAAAAAAAAAGAAAGCTCTTCTGAGTTACCTGCTCAATTATCGCATAATAATGTGAATTAGCCTGGGGGAAAAAGAAAACAATATTAGATAATATCTGATTCCAAAATAAATAAAAAATTAGATAGATATTCTTGGAGCAATCAAAACCAAGTTCGTCTCACTGCAACAACCGTAAGGATCAGCATCACATCTACCGACTAGCAGAGTCCCAGAACCAACAGAGTTGTACCAATAAAATTCAAATTGAAACCCCCCCTTCCACCAGAAAGAAAAAGAAAGAAAAAAAAAAAATCGATTAGCAGCTGTAATTTGATCTAACCTCAACCCAGAAGTTCTTTTTTTTTCTTGGGTGGTGTGTGGGGAGAACATCACAATGATGGTTTACATCATAAATGAAAAACAAGCAAGTAAAATTATGTCAGTGACTTTATGCTTCTTCTTCTTTTTATAATTAAGGATCCATTTATTTCGAATACACAATAATGTGGATTTCTTTATCTCACTTGACAAGGAAGCATCAACAGTTGTCAAGGCATATGGGCGACGCTTTGACAACTATGGTTGCCTTGGTTACCTTCTAGGTGTCGCCTTGCGTCCAGGCCCCCTCCAACACCTTGAGTTGCCTAGACACTGAGACAACTATAGAAGCATGTTTGGGCACGGGGATACAGGAGATTGAGGAAAAGGATCCAGCTGTATCATGGAGGTAACAATATGATTAACCAAGATCTAACTATTTTTCTGCAAAATTCACACCCAAAATATTTAGTGGAAGGTGAATAAGCAATGTAGCCAATGTGATAAGCTGGATGAGAGATCCTGGTAGTGAGCCAAGAAGATTCTACCATCGTTAGATACATTTAGTTATTAAATATTCAAACAGCTCATTCTAGTGGAAGCTTAGAAGTTAGAACAGTTGATAAGATCATGAAGGACTTAGAAAAGTAGGGGCCAAGGAGTTCTTCAGCCAACACTGTAGTTTGTGTCTAGCATTCCTTTGGGCGACTTTAGTATGTCTGAGATATATTTATTTGAAGATTGTGTCTGGGAACTACCATTCCTTTGTGAGATTGTAGCATGTATCAGTAATTCCTTCTTGTAGTCTTAGGGATGGTTATGGTCCATCTTTAAACCTGTTTGTAGCTTGTACTATTTTCCTCTTTCTCAGATCTCATAGAAGAGTTATCTAGCCCCAAAAAGGAATCTACTTTTTTATGTTTCTGCACAGCTTCAATGAGATATTTTTTTCCTTGAAACTAATGGCAAATCAGGGAAACCACTTATATAACTTAACAGTAAATTATCACAGGCAAATAACGTTAAGTCTATAACTTCATACTATTTTCTGCATAAAGTGCAATGGTTTTCAGTCAATTCAAAATGTGGGTTTTAAAGAATAAAATGGAGGATATTGATAACACCAGAAGGCTTCACAAATGACACTAGGGTATTGAAAAAATGGAGATTATCACATCAATCAAGACAGCGTGACATCATTTTCTGAAAAAACGGTCACTTGAATGGAAAAGGATCAGAGGGAATTCAAAACAGAAGTCATGGACTCATCTGCATAGACTCAGTAATCAGAATTCAAAACAGAAATTATGGACTCAACTACATAGACTCAGTAATATTTGAGCCTAAGAATTCAAAACAGAAATTATGGACTCAACTGCATAGACTCAGTAATATTTGAGCCTAATTATGAGCATGCACCAAGTGATTCCAAAGGTTTATAATTCAAAGGTAAAATCGGTAATGGTCAGTAACTTGTGAAGTCAGAATTTTTTAATTACTGTAATCCAAGTATTTAAGAAAGTAATAGAAGCAGGAACTGATACCATTTTTTTCCTGCTCCTAAATAAACAAATCAACCTACAGCCTTGTCGTTATGAGTGAACCACATCAAGTTACTGACAAGCCATAAATCTTTTATCACTAGACAGTTGCTAAGACGGTCTTGAACCACCAACCTCATGATTTAATTCAGAGGTAGGATTAAGCCAGCCAATTCAGCTACAAGATTGAGCACCTAGATATATGTTAAAGAATCCGGATGCAACAGTCTAAATTGATGCTGTTTTCTAAGTAATTTTCTGAAAGCAACATAAGAGTTGACATTACATCAACAAGAGTACAAGAAGATGAATGCAATCAAGAAGGAAACTTTATAAGAACTCAAAATAAGGCATAGCTGGTTATATATAACCTCAAAATCTATGACACATATGCGCATGCATGCAGTTACCTCGTCATTCATCACCCAACCACCGCCAACAATTTCTAACTGCCCATTATTGACTAAATTGCGGAAAGTTTTTCTTTTAGCCTCTGAGGCATCTCTCCACCATCTCTCTAAATATGACATCTCCTCCCATATAAACTTGCGGCGGTCATCCTACAGTTCCAATTCAAGAGTTTCCTTAGAAAACTTAATACTCAGAATCAGCTAAATAAAAATCCCAGATTAATTTAGTTCCATGCATCCAGAAATCCAGGACTACTTCATTTGAAAAAAAAATAAAAAATAAAATAAAATAAAATAAAATCCAGCATGTAGCATTATCTTATCCTCTACCCCCCCCCCAACCCTCTCCTCCTTTGAAACAATGAAATCCGAAAGGTAAAAAGGAAACAAAGTATTCACCTTGGACAGAGTCTCTACAATTGTATCCAATATATGCCGGCTCTGCCGGCTGTAGTACTCTTCGACAGTGAGCTTCCAACCAGGATCATTATGTGAATGCGGAACCACAAAAACCTTCAGCTTCTCTGAATCCCACTCATCGCCCTTGTAAGTCACCCTCCAACCCTGCTTCCAGGGGCCTCCATCCGCATCCAGGAACTCGATCTTATCATATAGATCCTTAGTCGTGATATCGACAACAGCAGCGGAAGCGACCTCATTTCCGCCCTCCAACAAGGCGGGCTTTCGATTAATTGGTTTTCTGAACTTGGACTGACGGAAATTTCTGGGTCTGAAAGGAGTTGAAAGAGGTTTTGGGATACCATAGCGGAAGACGATAGCGATGAAGAAAAGAACAGAGATCGAGAGGCCAATAGTGAAGAAGTTAGCAAAGATGAAATCACGAACAGTCACTCGCCGCCGGGACTTCCTGGGAAGCTTCGATTTGGTTGAATTAGATGAATATGGGAGGAGAGAGTTGGCCCATCCTCCCCGTCGGCTATTGCCGGTGCCGGAGGAGAAGGCCATGGATAGATCAAATTCCAATTACTAGGGTACACCAACTAACAACTGTGGAACTGCCGTCGTTAGCTTGGCTGTAGCCAAACTACTCTCGCTAGTCTCGCTCTTTCTCTCTCACCGCACTTGAACTGAAAGTACATCTTCACCGAGTCCAACTAGGGAAGTCGCGTCAAAGACCAAGGTCTTATACGTTATCCCACGAGATAGACGGTGCTCTGTGGCCGAGGTCCTAGCTCTTGCATAAATACCATAGGATACGAATCTTTCAAAGTTCATCTGTCCGACTGACTCACAAGTCGACAACACATGTCAACAGAAACCCAAGACAAGTATTAGGGCAAATTTATGTGCTCTGATCGTAAGGCTGAGAAAAGATCCCAACAGAAACCCAAGACAAGTACTTTGATAATTTTTCGTGTCCATGAATTTATATGGTTTTTACTGTATTTTTTTGTTATGTCATTCTCGGTTTGGTGTATGGAATTTCATTAGACCCCATATTGGTGCAGGGTAGCACTGTCTTTTAGGAAACCATCTCCCTCCTAATCTAAGTAAGAAATGGAAGAAAGAACGTTATCAGTTGGCCCAGGTACACATCCAAACACAACAGGTGGAGAAAGACCATACTACCCATATCATGTAGGGCTCTAAAGATGCTCATGCACTTCCTTTCATTTGCCCATGCACTAGGGTGTACCTTTGCCAACTCAGTAGCATTCTCTTACCTATAAGAAGTTTTAAGAAAGAAAAAATAAATCATCAATTTTCATGATCATTATGGTTTTCAACATGATGGCAACTATAGCTATCATATTCTCTTTTAACCAGAAAACAGTTGAGAGCAGAGGTTGAGCACGATACAAATTTTCTTGGAGCTAATGGCTCAACAATGGAGGGGGGCTGAAATGGGAAGTTCAGGGGCCCTTTTTCAAGAGAGGAGAGATGCAAACGCATAACTGGACACAGTGCTAACATGCCCAGCCTTTTCTTTTTTTTTTTTCTTTTTTTTTTGTTCGGGTTAGAAATTCATTTTCTCTTCTTATATACAATTTGCAAATTACACTTTCTAGAAAAGCATAAATCTCCTTTTACCATCTCCCCTAAAGAAGCGCCTACACAACTCAATAGAAATGACCCATTGGGATGGCAAGCCTCACTCTAAGAAGACATACCTAAATTTCCAAATTTCGTGAACTGTCATTACTTTGTCTTGACAATAACTACATAGATTACACCACTTTTTTTTCCCTTTTTGGTAGAATAGATTATACCACTAAACTATCATATATCACAATTAACCTCTCAAATCTTTTTAAATCACGTACGTCTAACCTTGCACAAGTATGAAGTATAACAACTCACTGGTATAGCATTTGAACCAGTTTCTAAGGCACGAGTGACATGCTGGAGGATGAATAGATCCCCCATTGTTCATGATCTAAAATACCCTTCTTCAGTTCTGTCAGATGGGGTCGATGAAGAGATTCTCTCTTCACCATAGGTGGAGAGAAACTGTGTCCAAGCAAATTGCCATCAAAATTCCAGATTCCATGAAAATTCAAGGTCAAAAAAAAAAATTTTTGAAAATTCAATGTCGTTTGAACAACTATAAATACTAGTCACCAAACACACAGAAAATATCACAATTCCTATTAATTTAAACGTGTCAACTGTATTTAAGAAAGAAAAAATTCTGTACAGATTTTGAAGATTTCGCACAAGTTAACCACAGACATCTCCAGTACATCAGTACTGATACTCTCCAACATCAAAGCAAAAGTGCATCCTTGAGGACCACAAGTAACAGCAACTTCGCCAGGGTTAGGATTATCAACAGCTTACTGGTCTTCCGTAAGTTGGTGGTAGGGAAGGGCAGTTCTCATTCATTTTGGCATATGGCTCAATGGTATTGTACTGAGGCAATTCCATGCGATACTCTCCAAGAATCTGGCAGAACGGGAGTTGGTCATCATTATCATTACACCAGCTCGGTAGGCGTGTCCGATTATTCTCAAATATATTAAGCATGTAAGCATCACGAATCTGTAAGCAGTAATGCAGCCATGTCAGATGAAACTACAAAAAAGAAAAAGAAAGGCAAGAAATTTGAGCAAACCTGACATACAAGGCATTTGGTACTTACGGTGAACTCCGTAACCTGGATAGCGCTGGAAACAGGACCAAATATACCAGCCTCTTTGTACATTTCAAGGATAAATGCAACACAGGTTGTTGATTTCCCATCACTATATACCCAGTCATCTTGTTCTGGGATGACAAGTAATTCCTCGAAGGTCATTCCATGCCTTTCAGTCTCGGCAAGAATTTCATGTAAGTCCAATCCCTGAATCAAACATGCATAGGTATAGAATATAAATGTAAATAATTCAGGAAGTTGTCAGGTGCATGAATTCAACAGAATATATATTCATCATTATGGTTGGAGAAGAATAGAAGATTGGATAATTCATTGGCCAACAAGCTTGCAGCAGGTGGTCTGTTTCCCAATAATGTAGTGCCCTGTGGTGGTCTTAGCCTTTGGCTGCTCGATGGTGGTGTTGTATACTATCTGCTATATCCTATTATTCTGGTTTGGTAATAAATTCTGGTTATTTATTCAAAAAAAAAAAAAAATCCTAGAACTTGAATTTCACAGAGCAGAAGAATTGTGCAGTATGGTATCTCCCTCTTTCAACAACTTCCTCCCCAATACAATCACCTGCTCACCTTGGAATTCAACTTTTATACCAAAACACACACATACATTTGACTTAAAACTTCTTTGACAGCTATTATAATTTGTCTTCCACAATCTTTCCATCCTTCATTCTTTTGTTTCCAAAAAATTTCGATGCATTCTGTTATGATGTGGGCTGTTGAATCTGATAAAATGGGACTTTCCTTCAGAATTCCATTTTTTTTTTTTTTTTATTTATTTAAGTTTTATTTTTCTCTAATTAACCATTACATTCTTACTGTAGCACCTTGCTAAACTCCTCAGAAATCAATGGAGGGACAAATCCACATAAAACTGTATGGCTGTACCAGGTTTTCTTCCTGTAGGTACATTTACAATTCACATGAGAGAATGCAGCCACTAGTCTCACATTTTACCTTTCTTTGTTGCATAGTTCTCAGACCGAAATTTATCACAAAGTGGAGAATGACATGGAAAATTGGTATAATACATATACCAACAAAAGAAAAATGAAGGTATATACACTAATACACATATCATGCGACAAACACAGTGCAGTCCTAGAACAACAAATATAATGATCTTCAAATAGAAGCAACGTATACCTCAGTTCCAAGCCGCTTGTTAAGAGCTTCATTCCACATATTTGCAGCATAGACTGGCTGCAGTCTAGTCCACATTGACATTAGAGAAAGTACCTACAAAAGTAGAGTAAAAGAATGCCAGCTCTAAGTTGGTTTCCCTCCATTCAAGTAACAAAAGATTGAAGAAAAAGCTAACAAAAAAATTAAGCAAAGAGCATCACCCAATCAATCATAAGGTGACACTTGTCTGCCTGAAATATGTCATGTTTGGAAAATACCAGACAAAAATATATGGGATTTTCTTATTGATACCTCTCAAGGTGTCAGTAAGTTTGTAACCTCTTTTTTTTAGCCACCAATTATTCTTGTATTGTTGGAGAAATGAAATTTTTTGCAAAATAAAAAAAAAATGATTCACATAAATACTTGAAAACTACTGACATCTTGAAAACAACAGCTCAATCACATGTCAATGGACAAACTCGTAAAATCAAGTTAAGACATTGTTTTTAAATAATAGAAGACTGCACCTCTATTTTTGTGTTATTCTTATATTTCTTCCAAAAAGGAACAAAGTGCGTGATCAAGAGAGGATGGGCGACAAAGGGAGGAGGAGGATGAGGTGCATTGCCGAAGTTTCCCAACTCCGCATGTATTTTCCCACCATGCCCATCTCCGGCGGAAGGCAACAAACTGATTTGTAGTGTTGTGGCGGAGACAGCGGAGTATCACAGAGCAGAAGCACTGCCGGCTTGATTTCTGGCACCATTTTTTGCAAGTGCAGCACTCTTAGATGGGTTGAAAGCCTTGACATGACTGTCCAAAAATGTTGTTCGCTTGGTCAACCAAGGTTGAAAAGGGATAATCGGGTGTCTGGGTGTTAACACTCCCGCTCAATTTAGTGAAACAATAAACCTATTGGTTCTAAATTGTTCTTTGCAAATCTGGTCAAGCTGGGTAGAAGGTGAGACGGTGAATACAGGAGATAGAACACCTAAGAGATTATAATGCATTTGGGCTAGCTATGAATTTAAAGAGTGCTTTACTTTTCCTTAGAAAGAAAATATTAACATAATAAATGACAAAGAAAAAAATATATTAAAAAACAAAACAAAAAACAAAAACTAAAAGAAAAAAAAAAAAAAAAAACAAAAAAAAAAAAAAAAAAACAAAAACAAAACAAAACAGAGCAAAAGAAGATGAAGATGAAGAAGCTGGAGTAAGAAATCCAAGAATTTACCCAGCCTAACCAGATTTTGTCTGCACACACAACTGTTCTTCCAAACCAAGGATGATTTTGGGCCAGCTATGAAATCAAATGTGAAGAGGGTGAGGGCGAATATCCAGGGAACAGGGTGGGGCAGGGGAGAGGGTAGGGAAAGAAGGGGGTTTGCAAGCAGGGGTGGGGGTGGTTTACAGGAAGCAGGTTGGGGCTGGGAGAGTTGAAGAGAAGTCTGCACAGGGAAAGGGCATGGGGCAGGGTTTCAGGAGGAGAGAGAGAAAGCAAGAGACACATTTAGTTTGATTTTACATTCCTACCCTTCTCCATGGCAGTTTAATCTATTGAAATATATGATCCAAATTAGCTTGAAAATCCTTTTACCTTCAAATTAATGACTTCTTGGAATAAAACAAAGGACAAGTAAAAGAAGGTTTCAAATGCCAAATACAACTATTGAAGGTTGATGCTAATCCCGTATCGGGATTAGCACTAACCTGAGGACCCAATAGGGGCCTTTTGGTCCTATCGGGTTCCTATTTTGCTTCTAGGGTTTTATCCTTATGGAGGGGCAGTCTTGTAACTTTATTTTATTGTTTTTAGGCTATTAATATAACAACATAATCTGCAATCAGTAATATACTGGACTGATCGCAGGCTGCTCTGTTTTCTGGACAGCTTTCGGTCTCTCTTTCTTCTCTTCTCTTCTTCTTCTCTTTTCTGGTTTCTGGTTTTGGTTACAAGGCTTTTATATTGCAACATGGTATCAGAGCAGGTCTAAATCACATCGATTGGCTAAGTACAGATCATCGCTGCTGATTTCAACCTAGCGGTATTGTTTTTCTGGTGTGCAGCCACCTCCTTGCTGCATCTATTACCTGGTTTGACCTAGTTATCATGACATAAGTAAAACTAGGTCTCTTTTTTATTACTACTTGCTTAGTATGTGTACTGGTTGAGGTCGAGACGTATCCCTCCCTATTTTTTATGGCTGCTGCCCCTATTTATGGACTGGATAACTGTTGATACTGAAGTGCTGTTGTCCGCTGTTTCATCTTCCTATCTAGCAGATTTGGTTGGTCTTCTATCAGGGCTAGTTTGACCCTAACTGCTGCCCCTATCGGATCAATTTTTTTTTTTTGTGTTTGTGGTGTCCGATTGCTTACTACTGCTGGTTTTTCAGATTTGATTTGTGGGTGATTATTATTTGAGTCTCATGGCTGAGGTCAAAACCCCTACCCCTACTACTACTACTACTACTACTACTACCTCTTCTACCTCGGACAATGTGGATATTCAGATTACATCCATCAAGCTTAAGGGCAGCTCGAACTATCTTCTTTGGGCTCAGTCAGTCAAGGTTTATTTGATGGCAAAGAATAAGCTTGGTTACACCACCTCTGATCCTCCTAAGGAATCTGACTCTAGTTATACTCATTGGCAGAAAGAGAATGCTTTAATCCTCATATGGTTATGGAACAATATGGAACCAGATGTCATTGTTAATGTTATGTTTCATTCAACTACAAAGGGAGTGTGGAATGACTTGAAGGAGACCTACTCTCAGGAAAAAAACATGACTCGGATCTATGATATCTATGAAAAACATGTTTAAATTTCGCCAGTTAGACAAGCCACTTGCAGAATATTACAGTACTTTCAAGGGTATGGTTGAAGAACTCAATGTCTTCCAACCCTTGACCACTGACATTGATAAATTGAAGGCTCAGCGGAATGAATTCTTCGTCTCCAAATTCTTGGCTGGTCTGAACAATGACCTAAAGGCAATGAAGGGTCACTTACTTGTAGGGGATACTGTGCCTACTTTGAATGATACCTACTCACGACCGCAGTGAATTACCTCTTCCACAAAACCTGATCAATCTTCCAAAGACAATTCTGCCTTCCACGCCAACCGTGGATGTGGTCGCGGCCGTGGGGGAGGTCGTAGA
This sequence comes from Macadamia integrifolia, assembly GCF_013358625.1. NCBI lineage: Eukaryota > Viridiplantae > Streptophyta > Magnoliopsida > Proteales > Proteaceae > Macadamia > Macadamia integrifolia. The sequence continues at coordinate 31,770,322 of NC_056561.1, read as the reverse complement.
TCGGCTGGTCGAGGATCTGGTGGACAGCCCTCTAACAGTACAGCTCGCCAGTGTACTTTTTGTGGAAAGCCCAACCATACTGTGGAGACTTGTTGGACAAAGCATGGCAAACCAGAGTGGGCAACACAGTTAGCTAATCATGCAGTGTCTAATGATAGTACGGATACAATGGCTCCAGTTGACACTAAACCAATACCTTCTTCATGAGATTCAGCTATCGGTCTGCACGATGACATCAACCAGTTACTCCATCATTTGCACACTCTTGAGGCATCTGCTAATACATCCACTGGTGCGTCCACATCCGCTGCTACCCTAGCATACAGGTACCTTAGCCCTTCCCTTCTTACTACTATATCTATCCCTTGGATCATTGATTCAGGTGCTTCTGCCCATATGACCGGTAAGTCATCACTCTTTAAGGACTTTTCTACTAGTTCCAGTTCTAACTCTGTGATCCTTGCTAATGGTGCTTCAACACCGGTTCTAGGTCATGGTTCTATCTCACCTACCCCATCCATAAACTTATCATCTATCTTACATGTTCCTCAATTTCCATTAAGTCTTTTCTCTGTGAGTCAATTAACTAGTTCGTTAAATTGCTCAGTAATATTCTTTCCTTCTTACTGTGTATTTCAGGATCTTCACATGAGGAAGACGATTGGTGGAGGGCATGAAAAAAATGGATTATATTACCTCAACAGAGACTATCCTACCTCTTCTGCTGCTGCTACAGCTGTTGGGGACATCACTCCTTTCCAATGGCATTGCCGTTTAGGTCATTTGTCACTTTCTAGGTTACAACTTTTATTTGTTAGTTTTAGGTCTACTCCTAGGTAGAGTGTGAGGCTTGTGAGTTGGGGAAACATCACCGTGTGTCATTCCCATCTCGCTCTGTGTCTCGTAATCCGTCTTTATTTTCTTTAGTCCACTCTGATGTATGGGGTCCTTGCAGAGTCAGTAATAGATTTAGGTTTCGGTATTTTGTGACTTTTGTGGATGAACATTCCCGCCTTACATGGCTTTACATGTTAAAGGCCAAATCTGAATTTTTACATGTATTTACAAAATTCCATAATGAAATAAAGACTCAGTTTAGCATTCCTATTAAAATCTTTCGTTCTGATAATGCTTTAGAATATACTCAAACTGATATTTCTGATTTTTGTGATACTCATAGGATGATCCACCAAACTAGTTGTGCCTATACTCCACAGCAAAATGGAGTTGCAGAGCGCAAAAATCGACACCTTCTTGAGGTTACCCGAGCCATGATGTTGCATATGCATGTTCCTAAACATTTTTTGTGTGATGGTGTCTTAATTGCACGTCATTTGATTAACCGCATGCCATCTTTTGTTTTGTCCGACAAATCTCCTTTCTCTGTTATGTTCCCTAATTTACCGAGTTTTCCTGTTCCTCCTCGGGTTTTTGGGTGTGTGTGCTTTGTTCACAATTTGCACATGCAAGTTGATAAGTTGTCTCCTAGGTCTACTAAGTGTATTTTTTTGGGTTATTCTCATACTCAGAAAGGGTTTAAGTGTTATGACCCTCCTATACATAGGAACTTTGTCAGTGCCGATGTGACCTTCTTTGAGGGTACTTCATTCTACCCTTCTCCTGTGCCCTCATCTAGTGTAGAGTGGTCTTCTCCATCTCTTCCACGCATACCCTCCCTTGTACCATTCCCTGATGCTCCTAGTGCCAGTAACTCTCCTCCCCTACAGGTTTATTAGCACCGGAAGAAGATTGGACAGCCTAGTGGCAAGATAATTACTCCAGATGCTTCACTCCTTCCACTGCCGGCTTCCTCTGGTGAAGCTCCTCTTCCTCCTCCGTCTAATGACTTACCGATCGCACACAGGAAAGGTACTCGTTCTTGCACTCACAAATCTATGGTTGTGTACGCTATTGATAAATTTGTATCTTTATCTCATCTTCTCTCTCCTATCCATGGTCTTGCCCTATCTCTTTCCACTAACCCTATTCCCCATACCCATACTGAGGCCCTCCGTATCCCTGGATGGAAGGCTGTCATGGATGTAGAAATGGATGCTCTTTTGAGTTGTGGTACCTGGAGTCTGGTAGATTTACCTCCTGGTAAAGATCTGGTGAAGTGTCGCTGGGTGTACACTGTTAAATATCATTCCGATGGCTTTGTTGAGCGGTTGAAGGCCCGTCTGGTTGCTAAGGGGTATACTCAGACTTATGGTGTTGATTGCTTTGAGACCTTCTCCCCGGTTGCTAGACTGAATTCTATTCGTCTTCTAATTTCTCTTGCTGTCAACTTTGAGTGGCCCTTATTTCAGTTGGACATCAAGAATGCCTTCTTGTATGGTGATTTACAGGAAGAGGTGTATATGGAGCAACCTCCGAGGTATGTTGCTCAGGGGGAGAGTACAGGTCGTGTGTCGCTTACACAAGGTTATATATGGACTGAAACAGCCTCCTCGGGCATGGTTTGACAAGTTCAGTGCTACCATAGTTACTTGTGGTTTTTCTCAGTGTTATTCTGATCATTCTGTGTTTGTTCGTTGCAGAGGTGATAAATTGGTTATCTTGATTGTATATGTTGATGACATTATTTTGACTGGTAATGATGAGGCAGGAATTTCTGAAGTTAAAGATCATCTCTCGCACCATTTTCAGATAAAGGATCTAGGCCAACTTCATTATTTCCTTGGGATTGAGGTAATCCGCTGCAAAAAAGGGATCAGTCTGTCTCAGAGGAAGTATGTGGTGGATCTTCTATCTGATACTGGGATGCTTCCATCCAGACCTGTTGATATTCCTATGGATCCTCACCAAAAGTTTGGTGTGGATGATGGTGAACCCGTCCAGGATGTGCATCAGTACAGGAGCTTGATTGGCAAGTTGATTTACCTGACTGTGACTCGTTCTGACATTTCTTATGTTATTGGAATTCTTAGTCAGTTTATGCAGTCTCTTCAGAAAGCCCATTGGGATGCTGTTGTTCATGTTCTTCGTTACCTAAAAGGTGCCCCTGGAAAAAGGTTGATTTAACGACCTAATCGGCATATGGAACTAGTTGGCTACTCTGATGCTGATTGGGCTGGCTTTGCTATTGATCAGAGATCTACTACTGGATATTGTACCTTTATTAGAGGTAATCTTATTACGTGGCGCAGCAAGAAGCGGACTACTATTGCCCGGTCCAGTGCAGAGGCTGAGTACAGAGCTATGGCTCATACCACTACTGAGTTGATGTGGCTGCGGTCGTTACTCTTGGAGTTGGGATTTCCAATGTGACCAAGCCTCTGAAAATGTATTATGACAACCAAGTTGCCGTTTATATTGCTAGTAATCCGGTCTTCCATGAGAGGACCAAACACATAGAGGTGGACTGCCATTTTGTTTGTGATGCTGTTCTGAAGAGGCTGATTGAGACTCCGTTTGTTCCTTCCTCGGATCAGTTAGCTGACATGTTCACTAAGTCTTTGTTTGCCCCTACTTTTCGCAATGGTTGTACCAAGCTGAGCATGGGTGATGTGTATGCTCTAGCTTGAGGGGGAGTGTTGAAGGTTGATGCTAATCCCGATAAGGGATTAGAGCTAACCTGAGGACCCGATAGGGGCCTTTTGGTCCTATCGGGTTCCTATTTTGCTTCTAGGGTTTTATCCTTATGGAGGGGCAGTCTTGTAACTTTGTTTTACTGTTTTTAGGCTATTAATATAACAACATAACCTGCGATCAGTAATATACTGGACTGATCGCAGGCTGCTCTGTTTTATGGACAGCTTTTGGTCTCTCTTTCTTCTCTTCTTCTTCTCTTTTCTGGTTTCTGGTTTTGGTTACAAGGTTTTTATATTGCAACAACAACAATAGAAGTGTCATTCAGACGCTTCCAATATTAAAACAAGATATAAAAGTCAAACCCTGTCAACATTTGCTTAAAAAGTAATATGTGCGTCTGCACATACAATGCATCCATGTATGTGTATAAATGCATACATAGGAATAGCACCAAAGGAGACAAGATGATGGGAGGTCGGTGGTCATGCAATGCGCACTGAATAACACGGAGGAGTAAATGGTGCAATTTGAAGCCATTAAAAGGAGAAGGAGAAGCCAAGATGGCTGTAGTGAAGTGGAAAGGAAGGAAATGACTGGTTGACTCAATAGAACACATGGCCCAAAATGAGTAGAATGGTGGAACACACACAACACTCATTACTCATTACATTATGTCATTCACAATATTCTTTTGCAGATAAAAGCTCCTGTTTCACTCATCAAGTTCCAAACAATCAGAAAAACTTGCTTGAAAATTCCATTTCTGAAAAAACAGCAGCAAAAAGCACATGCAGTATGCCTCAATGAAAAGCTTAAAGTTCAGCTAATAAAAAGATGAAAATATCTTAGAACATAAAATGTCTTATGATGACACATACCAAGTGAGCATCAAGAGGAGGTGGATAATTGTCCGCCATGGTGTCAATCCAACTGAAGATCATGTTGTGGTAACCATATGGCTTCCCTGTCATGCTCCGAGCATATGCCCAAGCTGCAGTGTCATTAAACTTTGCCTGAACGTCTGGATGCAAGGGAAGCAACGCTATATGTGGATTGGAGCTATCCTTGAGTGCCAATTCCCACCATTCATCCCATGGAATTACCACTATAATTTCCTCTCCCTGTACCACAACAAAATACAATAAACCTATAGTTTATGACATGGATGAGTGTGTGACTCAATGACAAATTACTTATGCTCATAAAATTTTAAACATTCAAGACCCATTAACAATCAAACAGTGTTGGTTGAAGGAACAAAACCAGTTTAAATCTCGTAAAAGCTAATAAAGTAGCACTATCTGCATTGCAAGAATATGACCTCGCAGCCAAATTAAGCTGTACTCATAAATAGTCATGTTCTTCTTGGCAAGCAAGTTCTTTACCATGGTTTTCATAGCATGCAATTCTGACAAATAACCTATCCTACTTTTCCTGGCGAGAAATTTGTAGATTGTAATTCATGTACCTTGTCATTCTCATGCCCAGACTCACCAACCCATAAATTTCCCATTTCATCCTTTAGGCAAACCGCTGTATGTCCAGCAAATGCACCTGTTACCCACTTCTCTAGTGTCTCAAATCCACCCCATCGCCCACGGATTTTTGACACAGCTAAGAAATCACCAGAATGAACATCGTCTGGGTTAATGGTTGCTTTCCAGGGCTGATTCCGTCTTTCAAATGATGCTCCCATGTGTTTCTCCAAAAAGGCCATGTTAGCACTCTGACCCCAAGCAGTATTTGCAAATAAAGGCAAGACATCAAGCAAAGAAAGCAAGGTTCCCAACATTCCTGATGGCATGAGAAATATGGATATCCCATGCTGCCTTACCTGATCAGTGGTCACTAAGAATGTCATTTTTATGCAATCCACATATCAAATATAATGTGGAATTCATCAAATCAAGAACACACCACCGTACATATTCCAATTCTGCAGGATCTTCCCATGACGAGATCTTCAAAGTGTGCTCCCGAGCAGAGAAATAATAATCCCATGTTATCCTATAGGGTGTTGCAAATACATAAAGGTCCATACAAGTCCAGCTGTGAGCTTCACTGGTCTGTGAAAGAGGGGAAAAATCAACAAAGGAATAAGGATATAAAGATGATTGACAATCAGTACATCATAATCACAAGCTATAACTAAGTATTGTGATGATTGAATCTCAGTCGAATATATGTTGGAAGTCTGCATATATAGCACACAAGTACAACACCAGGCTATGGGATTCTACTATGAGAAGGACAATTAATGGACGTCTAAATCTGCAGGTAAGAATTTTAAGAATAACTTTGAGCCCAAAAGTTAATTTGATAGGAAAAAAATTAATTTATTGAACTAATTGGCAATGACTCTTAAGCATAGACGAAACAATAATAAAATTAAAAGGACAGCGAAGAGACCTCAAGATAGAGAGCTCCTCCACCCAGTCCCTGTTCACCACCTTCACCACTAGTTAAATCGAATCGAGCATCATTACCATGAAAGCAAGAACCCTTCCACTCAATGGATCCATTGTTGGGAGCAATCGAACCAACAAAAATAGGCAATAGATCAACAGCACTGTGAAGGTTATTAAGCACAGGCCATGAAACCTGGCGAGGCAGAACCGGAAGCACGTCCTTAACCCTAAACGGAACTTTCAACGCATTCCCAAAATTCAAACCGAACCCCAACACTACAAAGCATAAGAACACCGTCCACAAGTGCCGACAGCATAACGTCGCCGACGACGAGGACATGGCTTCGATTGGATACAATTGAGCGGAAGGAGCTCCAGATGAACCCTAGTACCTGATGGTTGTAGTGACAAGGTCAAAGATGGCGAGTACTGAGGGAGGAATATGTCACGAATCCATTTCTGTCTTGCGAATGCGTGGTCGGTCGGTCGTTACCCACTATTTGGAGGAAAAGGAAAAGAAAATAACAGAGTACATGAAAGTCGACTAATGCTGACATCGTAGGGTCGCTACCTGTAAATGAGACCCCACGTGGAATCTCCTCATCTACGACGATCGGGGCAGCTCATCAATGGCATCGGTGTCGGGCTATCTGCTTGGGCACTGATGATTCACTGAATACGCCAAGAACTAGCCATGTTCGGCTGCCAAGAAAAGAAATAAAAACAAAAATTTGAAGAGAAAAAGATATACACATCAATCAATCACAATATCAAAAACATAAAGTTGTTTCGTTTCACATGTTTTTTAAAACATAAATCAAAATTTATGTCCATTTATAATTCTAAAAACGATTTTAACGAAACAAATCGGACTTATTTTGTGGTTTCTATAAACGAATTTGAGAGAAAAAAATGTTGTTATGCCCGATAAATCTCTCAACTATTTAAACCTAAAAGGATGCAACCAAACCCTCTCTCCCTTTTGGGCATCAGATGATACTATTGGTTTTTTTAGTAACAATATGTCTACAAAAAACGTTTCAATAAACAGGTTGATCAAACACAACAAAATCCGTTTTTGTTTTCGAAAACGTGAAAATCCGCTTATGTTATTTTTAGACACAAAAACAACAGAAACATTATCAAACAAGGCACAATTTGTTAACGTTTATGCTATTTTTGTGTCTGTAAATAGTATAAACGATTTTCCCTGTTTCTGTTTCCATAAACGGATTTTATTGGTGTTTGATAAACCTATTTCTGTAATCGTTTTTTGCACACATATTTTCTTTCCAAATTCACCTTTCCTCCCCTCTCTTAACTACAGTATCAAGCCATTAGTGATTGCGCAAATCGTATCAAGATGAGTTGTTTCATACATCGGCAACTCTTTGTAATACTGTTCGATCCCAATCGCCGCAAGGTTATCAAGCTCGAAAATATCAAAACTTGAATAGCTCACTGCATCATCATCATCTTCACCGGTTCTCCAATCTTCCTAACTACTTTTACATCCATCAAGTTGGGATCATCTTCCTATAAAGAGTTATGTCCACAAGGTCGACAATCCTCATCGATATTACATTACAAGGTAGAACCGTATGAACCTCTTCATGCCATTGCTCAATTTCCCTCTCAAATATGGGGTTTTGCTAAAAAAGGACCTCGAGAATGGGGATGCAAACGAGTACGTCAATGCGTGTATGGACTTTGATTTTCTCTCATTGTCACTACCTCCAACTGAAGAAGAAGAAGAAGAAGAAGAAGAAGAAAATATCTTTGCTTTCTTTAGATTACTTGCAGTGAACATAGAATTGAGAAAACTGGAAAACATACTGCCAGATGAGATGGGCAGCTTCACCTACTTTAGATCATCATAGCTCCTTGAGATGAGAGGAGTTGGAGGTGGAGAGACGACGTGATGGTGCCTTGTGATCAGCTTGTTAGCAGTAAGAGGAGCTTGTGAGACAATAGAGGAGCTTGCAAGACTATGAGAGAAGACAAGCTTTTGTGAGTAGCTTTATTGAAAAAGCTGGGAGTTGAGTTTTTTATGGGGCTATCTCCCCTTTTTGTCCCTTCCAATTGTTTCAAGAAACGAAAAACAAGTCTGAAGCGTTGTTTGACAACGTTTCGTTTCTCCCGTTTATGTGTTTTCTTGTTCCCATAAACGGAGAAACAACCTAAAAAGCATTTGATAAAGTTGTTCCGTTTCACCCGTTTCTATAAACATAAATCAAAATTTATGCCTATTTACAATTCTATAAACGACTTTGACGAAACAAGTCCGATTTGTTTCGTCGTTTCTATAAACGAATTTGAGAGACAAGATAAAAAAAATGTTGTTATGCCCGATAAATCTCTCAACTATTTAAATCTAAAAAGAGGCAACCGAACCCTCTTTCCCTTTTGGGCATCAAATGATACTATTGGGTTTTTTAGTGACATTATGTCTACAAAAAACGTTTCGAGAAATAGGTTTATCAAACACCAAAAATCCATTTTTGTTTCCAGAAACATGAGAAGTCGTTTATGCTGTTTCTAACGTTATCAAACGGTGTCTGACTTGTTTCGTCAAACCTGTTTCCTGAAACATGAACACCCATAAATTTTAATGTATGTTTCAAGAAACTGGTGAAATGAAACAGGTTTGTCAACACAGTTTTGGGCCCATTTTTTGCTTTTTGGCACGGAAAAATGGAAAAAACACGTTTCTGAAAGGTTATCAAACAGTTCCTTATACCCAACTGATAAAGCCAACTAAGATCGATCATATTATTGGACAGGTTGGACTGAGGTATGATGCATTCGCCTGAAAATTGGATTGCACCGAATTGACTAATAATCAAATTGAACTTGAATCAAATGAAGCCAATCAAATAAAAAATCATTGATTATAAAGTTATCAATAAGTGAATTGATTATCTACTTATTTCTATGGTGGTGAGAATAATTTTTGTTGTAAATGGAATTGTTACAAATCAATGGATATGGTTTTATGAATGGGCAAATTGATTTATAAATTTTCCTCTACACACACTCGTACTTGAAAAACATTTGAAGCCAGTGCTAGAGGATTTCTCTATGGGATGAAACGAGCATTGCAATGATGGGTAGAATATAGGAGAGGTATGGAACGATTTAGAAGAATTGAAAAACACACTTCTTAACAACACTACGACAACATGGCCTCGGAGCCCAATCCTCTTTTCTCTCGATTTTTATAATTTTGTATCTATACCAGCCTACATGCTCAAGCCTTCAAATGAAGTAGTTCTACTCATGCGACTTGTTGCTACTAAATCATTACCAAATGCTCACACATAGACATCACTAATATGAATATTGATGTACTTAGCCACGTATAAAATTATTGAAATTTCTTTTCTTCTGATAGAAGAAAAAAAAAATGATTTATAAATTGTAACAATACTTCTTCATTCCATTGATCTCATTGTTCCTTTTTTTTTGGGGGGGGGTCGTGCATATTGATCTCCTTGTTCACTATATAAAATTAGTTAGAGAGTTAAATGAAAGATTTAGTAGTAGAGCTTATTTTGTGATTTTCAATATTAGCCATCTTATTGGCTCCGTTTGGTATCGTTCTAAAAAAAGTTTATGGAGTTTTTTCATTCTATTGGAACGAAAAAACGAAATATTCTGTTTGGTGCACTTATGGTCCGTTTATGTTTTTTTGGAACAAAAAGTGAAAAAAAAAAAATGAAAACGAGATTGACGGACTCCAATGGGTTCATTTCCCAGTTTCATTCCTTTTAAACAAAAACAAAAAAAAAAAAAAAAAATCCCGATAAAAATCTGAAATTTTGAAACACCATTTTTTCGTTTAAAAACTGCGTTTTGACACAGAAACTGAAATTTTCGTTTTTGACACGAAACGGCGTTTCTGGAACAAAAACGATACCAAACGGGCCCTTAGTAATTAGTTTTTCATTGGTTTTGATATTAGTTATCTTTCCTTTACAATTATAAACAATGATTTCATTTTGAACAATATGTATCCATTGATTTTGATATTAGTCATCTTTTATACTTATAATTTATGATATGAACACAACAAATCAATTTTCTATTCCTAGTCGTTCATTTGTTTGATGACGATTTAAAGTGTTCTTACTAAATCATTCATCACTATATGTTATTAATGTAAGATTTAATTTTGGTTTAGACTTTAGACAAAAAACAAATCTAGATAGACTAGTATTAACCCATTATTGAAAATCCAAAATAAATCGAAACCGTATCTGGCTAAAACCAACCGAAAACTGAAGTTCCTTAATGATTTGATTTTGATCTCTCTCGTTCCTAGACCGTAAACCAATTCAGTCTAATCGAAATCGTGCCAAACCGACCATTTGACACCCCTAGCATCAACATGTTTTTGTCTTATTATGTTTCCTTTAAATAATTTTTTGATATAATACCAGTGTTATAGTTTGGGGAAATAAATGCTCCATGGTTGTGCGGCCCCTACGCCTATATATAGAGGGCAGCAACATGATGCCCACATCCTTGTGAAATCCAAAAACTCATCCCTTCTCGATGCTCATGTGTGCACCTCGTTGGCCCTTGTGTTGGCATAGGGGTTGCATGACCAGGGAGCATTCTTTTTCCCATACAATTTTTAAGACAACAAGTTGCATCCATTCATCTATTTACCTCCACTCCCAACAGAAAAAAAAAAAAAAAAAGGGTTGCATCATTCTTTAAAATGGATTTTCTTATTGATCTTCATATATATATATATATATATATATATATATGGGTTGGGGGTGGATTAAATTGAAAGATACAACTTATGTCAAAATATATTGTGGAGAGTGGAATACAAAGTTCCAACAACTGCAAAGTAGAATTCGGCCAAATTGTCGTATACTACGTGGACATGGCCTTCCTGCCTAGAGAGTTTGCGACATTGTTGGGCTCACTTGGAATAAATTGAAAAGTATAGGAGAGGAAGAGTGAGGCCAAATGATGGATATCTGCTAATAGGTTGTACTGTAAGGAGATAGACATTGTCTTAGTGGAGTCGAGGAGATAAGATAAAAGCTCCTCATTATCGGTAGGTAGCAGCCATGAAGATCCCTTCCAAGATGCTACTCCGGATGGTGTAGGCTTCTCCTTCACCGATGGATAGGAGCTGAATTATAATTTGGCAAGGAGAGGGCTCCCCTCATGATTACAGATGATCACACCAATACCGCATTATTGTAAATCTAGTCTAAGAGAAGCATCACGGTTTAGCTTATGAAAGTGAGGGGAAGGAGCAGACCATGTCTGAGATGGCTGATGGTGGGCGTAGAATTGAGGGGCATGATCTCATAGGCGCTTTACTTTGGATGAATTCATGGTTTGAGGAATCATAATTGAAATTGGATCGGTCTGAATTGGATCGAACGAATCAATATTGACACTGTCCGATCTCAATTCTTGGCTGATACCATATCACTTGATTAGTATTGACGAATGCTAACAAGGTATAAAATCATGTTTTTCAATGACAACAAAGAACCCTGCTATTAGTGGAAGCAGAGGTCTCATCAAATATAAGGATGTCACGATACTTGTGGTTTTCTCTAATTTCTATGGTGTTTGTTCTAATTATGTGGCTGAGTTGTGTGCTTTGATGGATGAAATAAGGTTATGTACGTATATGGGTTTCTCTGATTTTTCTATTAGTTCTGATTCTATCTCGATTGTGAATTCAATGTCTAATAGGTCTCATGAGCCATGGAGTTGTTGGTATTGATTTATGGAGGTTATGACTCTATGTGTCTATCTTCAAACTCGAATCTCTTTTTTTTTTTTTTTTTTTTCCGGGAGAGTAACAAAGCGACGTATTGGTTGGTGAACTTGGCATGTGCTTTAGCTACGAATTCTATTTTTCTCTGTAATCCTAGAGACCTTAGACAATCATCAGGGAAGATAAAGTTGGGTGGCCGATTTTTAGAATGTAATTTTTTTACTTTGGGTTATTGGTTGTACTTTGAGAGCATGAGTGACTCTGTTATTTGGGTTGAGATAAGGCGGGTTATGTCCCCCTTGTATCCATTCATCCTTTATTAATAATATTTTAGAGGCTCTCGAGTCCTAGATAATATTCACGGAAAAAGAAAAAAAGAGAGACAGTAAATGGTATTTCTATTTGATAAGGACCAATAAGGATTGGTATTGGCCTTGTCGGATCCAGATATTGATTTCGGTATCTCAAACCTTGCACTCAACTGCATTGATAGCAAGGGTATAATAGCAATTCAGGTAGTGGTCATTGATCAGTGCCGTGACCATTATCTATTAACACCTATTTACTTTAAAGTTCAAACTAGGGGAGTAAGTTTGGCCCTGGCGGCTTGAACCCACCATGAGCCTACATAGGTCTAGGCTCGAAAATTCTGACCCTTAAAATTTTTGGCCTTGAGTCAGGGTCAAGGCGAGTAAGGGGGTTGATGTCTGTGGCCCGCCTAACACACCCTGAGCCAGACCCTGATTTTTTATCCTGACTTTTGGTCTATATTTGGCCTTGCGCAACCCTGATTTATTGAATGTTCGATGGACAATTTTTTAAGTTCGGTAATCATTATCCACTATGGTTGTATAAACTATTTAAATTTCTTATCTAATGATGCTTTTTAGATTTAATTTTTATTTTACTTTTTAATTCCAAGGTACTTTTTTGGTAACGAATTTCAAGGGATTTAGATGCAAAGTCAAATGAATTTTTAGTTGTTTTATATTTTGTAGGGTTAGAGTCATGGCAAACTAGGGTTAGGGCCAATTAGGGACATCCCGGTCCTGCCCTATCCGATCAAGACCAATCAGGGTGGGTCTAGCTGGGCTGAGCCTTGTAGGTTGGGCCTGGGTTGAAATTTTTGGACCCCGAGTCAAGGTTCGGGGTGGGCTTAGGCCAAGCTAATAGGACTCATAATTGGGCTAAAGTTTTAAGAAGCTCGGCCCAATGGGCCCCTGCTGCAGCCGTAGTTCAAACCCTTCCCGGCTTCCCCTACCAAGACTGCATCGAAAACCCCTCTCTTGGTATTCCAGTGCAATCTTAGGCGAATGATTTCACTTTCTTGAGTCGTAGTCAGGAATCGGATCGATCCTGAGTTCCTGACTCCCAGTCAATCCAATACGGCCGATTCGCGCTCATAAACCCTAGAATCGACCTTACAAGTCACAATATCAGGCGGTAAAAACGGCTTTGTGTACATACCCGACCCGGTGAGACTCCCAGTACGACGTCATACTCAAACTGCATAAGTACTGCGGCGGAAGTCGGCCGAACGAAAATACACCACCAACCTTTGGCCTTCGCCGCTGCCTTATACTGCCCAGAACCATAACTCCATTCTTTGGGTATTGAAACAGAAGATTGCCAGTAACTTCCTCATGCTCCGTGAAACCCTCTCCCATTCTTTTATCTCTTCCGTTGAACCCTGATCGTTTGCTCCGAGACAGCGCCAGTTTCCGTAGTTGTATACCGGTGGTTTTAGCATCTCCAACCATTTTTCATTATAGTTGGAGAAGGGTTTGTTGAGGTTTCTGGGCTTCCCAGAAGTGAGTTTGTTAAGAAGTTGGTCTCGGACCTTCAGTCATCATCAGAAATTCAGAATAAAAACAACGCTTGGTCTCATCCAAGACTCAAATATTGATGTGAATACAATTTTTTTATTGAATTTAATCTGTTTGTCAGTTTGCCTCATTCGTACAGAATATGGTGCGTTCTAAACCACCTTCGAAGAAGAAGCAGCGGGGTGTAGACTTCAATGTAATTTATTACTCTGTTATCTATTGATTTTGGTATTCCAAATATTATATTTGTACTTAGATACATTCATCACATTGCAACTCGCAGAAAATAAAGCGGAAGATCGGTCGGAAACTCCCGCCACCGAAGAATGCTACCAACACTGAAATAAAGTCCAAAGGTTTGAATTGCTATCCTAGTCACCATAGTGTTAATGAATTTGTGTGAACCATTTTGTTAGATTGCCTTTAGCAGGCATTGTGTTGCCCTATTGCAACCTGTTGGTTGTGGGTTCAAAACTTGGAAAGAGCCTCTTTGTAAAGCAGGGGGTAAGGCTGTGAACATTTGCCCTCCCAAACCCTGCAGCACTTGGTGGGGGGGGGGGTCGTGCATTGAGACTCGCCTTCAGCAGACATTCCCTCAAATTTTCAGTCTGATTACTAATCTCCTTGTGTCCTTTTTTTTTCTTTTTAAATCTATTTTTTATTTAATATTTCTGTTGGCTTAATATTCGAGGTGAGCAGCAATTATTCTCCCCGAACAGAGTGTGGCATCGGATAAAGCAGGTTTAGCTGTGAGCAAAAAGGGTCTGACACTAAAAGAGCTACTTCAGCAGACATCTCATCATAATGCCAAAGTTCGTAAGGGTATTTCTTCTTAAACCAGTAATGATCAAAACAGTTGCTTATTTTAAGGGTTTAGGAAGGCACTGATGTTAACCCTAAACCACTGATGTTTACTGATTCTTGAAGCAAGAATATCAATATGCTTATGTAGGCAATGTGGGTCGCTGGGTTCGTTTTAGGTTCAAATTGGATAGCACCTAGTCAGAATATTAAGACTCAATTGAATAATTGCAATAATGGATGAATCTCAACCTGGACGTATATATGAAATATTGCATACTCAAAAACCGATCCATTATAAATTTTAGTTATTCCTTCCTCTTTATAGTGTTATAAAAAAATATAAATTTACATTTCCCCCCTTTTTTTTTCTTTTGGCAAAATAAAATCAATCAAGGGCTGGCTAACAAGTGCCGGGGATGCCGTAGGATCTATCTCTGTGTTGGTTGTTGCCTAAGGACATCCCCTATATGCTTTAGGTCTAGGAGTAAAAAGTGATTGAAAATATGCAGAGGGAGAAACTTTGGGTTCTGTTTACAGCTGCTCTTATTTGGAGCATGTGACTTGGAAGAAATAATTGCTCTTAGGACAGAGTGATTGCTCCTGCTTCTGTGGTCTGTAGAAGGCAAAATGTAAAGTAGTGTTAGGGGCTTCTATGTTGAGGATTATAGAGGTCATGATGTCTATCTATTATTAGGAGGCTTCGAGATCTTACATTGTGTGGTTGAGGCTCTTTATATATAAGAATGGTGGGCCTTATCCTGTTAATAAACAATTGTTTCTCACCTGCTATGCAGAACAAGAGTCTAGATCTATGGAAGGAGATCATAATTTTACACTGGCTTTATTTAAATTTTCCTCATCATTTTTAAGCGGAAGTATGATAGGGGAAAAGTGACGTGACATGGAAGAATTGCGATAAAGTTGACTTAGTGAGAAATTGATACAAGCAGTGTTATTGTTTTAGAAAATATATGTATTGGACGGTCATATATTATTGCTAGTAGTGTATTGGTAATTTTTAGTTGTTTGATGGATATAGATGAGAAAGGGATGGAAAATAGGATTTCTTTTCGGGCACTGTTCACAAATTAATGTTGTGGGAGTGGAGCCCAAACAGAACACTGGACAAGGTTGTTTGGTCAATGGGTGCAGATCTCATTTTTATTTATGGTTTAGTATTCTCTTTTTTAATCTATGCTTGTTTCAGGGAAGACATTTTTATACCATGTACCTCATCTATTATGGACTTCATTGCTCAGTAGACAGGCCCTCTCAAAGAGTTGATGCATAAAGGGTGGATTGTGCATGGGAACATTTCCCTTATCTTTATTATGATTATTTGTGTTATATTCTGGTAGGATTTTACTTGATAGAAGATTTTAAGTTCCATGATACAATAAACAATCATATTTAATTAAAACACCTCTACCATTTAAGATATGAATTGATTTTGAGAACATTGGTGTAACAACATTTTACTCTCAGCTCAACTCAATCTCAACCTTGTGCCTGCTACTTGGGTTCAGCTATAGGAATCCTCATCCATATTCCACCTAATTGAAGGGTAACATCTACTGTTTAATCAAAAGTGTTCATGCCTTTCCTTATCGTTTTAGTTTGACCCATCTTTTGTCTTTCTCGTCGTTTAACACCGTCAATTTAAATCATTTCACTCATTCGAGCTGGTGCATTCCTGTCTTCAGTGCATGTGGCCAAACTGTCTCAATCCACTTTTCTCTTCTTGTCATTTATTATTGCCACTCTTGAATTCCTTTGAATGCATACAACTACTTGTTTTTCCACTCATCCATCTCTTCGTCATTGTTGAGTGCTCATTTTTTAAATGCTATTGGATTACGTTCATCTCTAAAACATGGCTGGTCTTATATCCACTGATGTAGGACAGCAAGGACCATCTCTATGAGTAACATGCCCAAAAACTGAAGAGAAGAAAATAGCGAAAAAGCGGAATAAGTAAGATGAGGAGAGTATGATAACTAGATAAGCTACAACTTACCCTGGGTTTAGTGCATCTTACTAGAACTGGAACTCAAGGGCACTAACCAGAAGAGCAATAAAGTAGAGCAAAAACTCATCTTCTAAGGAAATAATAATTGGCATACTTAGCTTGGCCCCCTTGTCTTATATACGCTAAATTCGTTAAGGAAATAAAATCCAACATAGTAGAAATTTTATAGAGACTATAACTTATATAAAAAGCCAAACTTTAGGACTCATTTCTAATTTTTGTGACCATTCCATAAATTGAAACTAAGCTGGACCTATTAATTTATTTCTAGAAACAGGATTCTGTTCACACTATGGCACTCAGTAATAGAGCATCATGGCCATAACTTTTCCAAAACAGCTCCGATTTGCAAGATCTTGGTCTCTTAGGAAAGCTAACTGAATATGCTTTGAAACTGCACCTTTCAATGATTAGATGCTCCCGCATCATCCACTCATTTTATTACTCTATGCTATTTACTGCTGTGGGTCTTTTGAAATGAGATCGACTGTCGGGTTTTCTTGGATAGAAGATTTATGTCCAGTCTGCGCCTTGATGTGTGTTCTGGCTGTGAAGCAGCTTCAAGAGAATTTGAAGTCATCATCCTTAGAGAGCATGTAGATTATTGGTGAAATGAGTAAGAGTTGACCAAATTTGTTTGTCCTGTACTTTTTTGTGTTGTCTATTTCTTCAATGAGCTGTATATGACCTTATAAAGCAATGAAATATGTTTTCTTCATTGCCAATAGCAAAAAGAGGAAAAGAACCATTGTTTGTAATGTACTATATATATCCTACAACAATTCAGAAGCACTTTTCTATTTCATTATGCAGCTCCTGTTTTAGTCCAGTTTGCCTTAGAGCTGTTTGATTCTAAAGCATGCTCCCATGATTATAGCTAGTCATTTAACCTCTCTCTAGTCTTGTCTATAAAAACTTCATTATCAGAATGCATCATACAGCGTATGTGGATAGTAAAAATCTAATAGGACAGCTCTAACTCAATACCTTATAAAACATTTGAAAGAAAAGAAAACCCTAAATATTATGTGATGGGATTCGCCACTTACTTTCCACGGTTAAATTGATTAGTTTGGGGGCTGGATAGTTGTCAGCCGATCTTGACATGGATCTCCCAACCCAAATCAGGCCATGTAGGCCCCGTCTGTTTGACGGATAAAAAGGGGTGGGGAAACTTGTGAGGGCAGGTCCCACATGTTGTGGGTTGGGTTGACAAGGAAAGGTAAGGAAAGGAAATAATGAAATATGTTAAGATGTGAGCCACGAGTTGGGGGGGTTTGTCCCAACCTAGAGTTAGACTAGGTTACTTTATTATTATTTGGTTTCCTGTTTAGAGTAGGTTTCCTTTGTAGACTACAACTATATTTTGTTATACAAGTTATAAATAAAGGAATTGCACATGATAGACATATAGTTTGGATCTATCATGGATTCAACAATCTTTTCTTCTTCTTCCTCTGTGGGCTTGGTTTGTCACATCTTAGATTTGTTACAGATAATGTAATTTTTAGTGGGGTGTGATTCTATGGGAAAGAGAGGAAATAGGAGGAAGAGAGAGAGAGAGAGAGAACAATTATTGCATTAAATGACCTTGTCTGGTAAGTTTCCCCCACTTTTCAAAACACTCATATTTGTGGTAGTTTACGGGAAACAAGTACAAGTTTCCCACCCCTTTTTACCTTTTCCACTTTTCTTTGTCAAACAAATTGGGGCTTAAGGTAGATCAATCAAGATATCATAAGATATATACTATCACATAGGATGGTTCAAGGATAAACTAATCATATGCTCAGAGGATCCACTACCATATTTATTTATTTATATTTTGATAGGTATCCATCACCTTGGTTTGGATATTTTCCGTTCTTTGTTACCAATGATGGCATGATAATAGCTTTATGGTCAGACCCTCCATGGTTTTGTACTCGAGCATGCTGTAGGTTGGGAACGTCTGGGCTGGATTTGTAGGTTCTGTGTGTGCTATTTGGGCTCTTCTTTGACTTGTGGGTGTCCAGTAATAGGTCCAGAGGTCCATTCATGTTGGAGAATCTCATTGTGAGAGTTGCCTTAAACGGTTAAACCACTAGGTTTGCAAGAGTTCCCCTTGAGCAATCTTAAGGGCTTTAAGGAGAAAGAAAGCTCTGGCTTTATGAAAATTTCTGTCACCAAGGAATCACATAAACAAGAAACAACTTCCGCTGCTTGGTCCCTAGAATGCTACTGATGCACCAAGTACCCAGGTCTCAAAATTGTCCATGAAATTTAAATTTGCATTTGAAATATTTTTTTAGTATTCTCAGAAATATTGTCAGATTTAAAGCTCTGGCTTTAGGAGAATTGCTGTCACCAAGGAATCAAATAAACAAGAAACAACTTCCCCTACTTGGTCCCTAGAATGCTACTGATGCACCAAGTACCCAGGTCCCAAAATTCTCCATGAAATTTAAATTCGCATTTGAAGTATTTTTTAGTATTCTCAGAAATATGGTCATATGTAAAGCAAACTGATTTTTCTCAAATGTATGGAATTCTTTTCCTTTAAAGTTCATGTTATCTAGATTTTACTTCTAGTGATTGAATTGAATCTCTTTCTTAATTTGCAAAGATATATTTTGTGATACAAAATTTTTATTTCTTTGATGAAGATGCATTGATTGGTATTAAGGATTTAGTACGTAAACATCCGGCAGAGCTGAAGTTGCACAAGCTTGCTATAGTAGAGAAGCTGAGGGAACGCATAAGTGACGAAAATAAATCTGTCCGTGAAATGCTATATCAACTTCTGAAAGAAGTGATTTTCCCAGGTTCAAAAGAGGTAATTCCTGATAACGTTTTGCTCCATTGCTGGACCTGGACATGCTTTCAAGCTTAATGTTGTGTTGCATCTTGGTTAAAGTCTGTTGGCAGGTACTGTAGGTAGGGTAAAGCTGTTGCGGGGGGGAAGCCCTCCCTTTAAAATAATTAAATAAATCATAGAAAAAGTGCACTCTATAGCTGGCTTCAATTGAACAGGTTGAGGAGAAGAGGTAGTATCCTGGTTAACTACTTAAGCCTTGGACTAGTGCTTTATTTAAACTAGCCCTGAACCAGGGCGTCAGGAATAGCACGCAAAACCCTGTTGGGTCGGGCTTATATGAGTAAGTCTTAATTGTTTTGCTAATTGGTAATTTCGGAATGTGCCATCCATCTTATTTCAATGGTGAAATTAATGGACGTGGATAAATGACAGCTATTCTTTGTGGCCTACTATCATGAAGGTAAGATAAAATCCTTGAAGAATCTGAGATATACTGGTGATATTGTTCCTTGGTCTGCTTCTTCGTTGGGATTGTTCAGTGCAAAGTCAGCTTGGGCCTCTTCAGGGTCCACAGTCCTACTAAATATGGTGCAAGTTGGTTTGGTTCAGAAGTGATATCTACTTCCACACTTACCCAGCAAAAAATAAAGTGATATCCCCTTCCACAGCTTCACCATTTGGAGAGTTTTCTCGCTCTGCCTCCATACATAGTCATTTCTCCGCTGGTGTCAGATTGCTGCCCCCCCTCATTGCTGCCTTTGCTAGAATGCTAGTGAAGATATGGATCACCTCTTCTTTGGACTGGTCCTTCTCTTCTACTATTTGGAGAGGTATCCTTTCCAACTGTCGGCCTCAAAGAAGAATAATTTTTCCTTTGGCTAGGGAATGGATCTAGGTGGATATGTCCTATTTCAGTAATTTTTGTTGTGCTACAGTGGGCCTCTGGTTTGAGCACAATCTTTGAAGATGGACTTTTAAGTCTCAATCCTTCCAGCATATTTGGGACTCAATCCTCTTTGATGTTAGATCCAAGCTAATTGTTAGCCCTCCCCGGTGTGCCAATACCCTAAGAAATAGGCTGATTGTTAATTCTTGGGTCTCTCCCCTACTATTTTGTAGGTCGATGCTTCTTTCCTAATTAAGGGCAGGGTCTTGTATGTTGTTCGTCTCCCCCTTCTCGGGGCTTCCCTGTATTTTCTCTCCTTTGCTAATGAATTTTATTTATTCATCCAAAAAAAAAAAAAAGCTCAGATCCTTTGATCTATCTGCATTATGATGTAAATCAAAGCTTGAAGAAGAAGACAAAAGCAAGAGTCAGAAATTACTGTTCATGTGACACTAATGGGTCCATATTTCATATTTTTGTTTCCTATTTAGTTTAGTTAGTTTCTATTTACTTGGTGAGCAAGTTAGTCAAGTTAGTTTCCTATTTTGTTCGTCAAAGAAGTTTCTATTTTTATGATTAGGCTATCTCAGCTGTTGGTCATCTTCTCTCAGGAATTGGGGCAACAACAACTGCAAGTTATCAAGCTTCGTTTGTTCTAAAAGTGTTACGATGGTCTCTCTTAAATAGACTAGGCGCAGCCATACAAATTAGAAACTAACCAAATAGGAAACTAACATGAAATGGAAACTAATAGCTTTTGGCTAGTAGCTCCTGACTTGTACTCTGCAAACATAGGAGACAATATTAGGGACTTCTAAAAGGCTAACTTTACTTGGCCAAGTTGTAGTTTGACTTGTCAAACACAAGAAGACAAAATTCAACTGTATGGAGAATTGCAGTACACAACTTAGAAGCTTCTGGACAGCTGCTGCAAAGGTGGATTGATGGCCACCTTGGGAGATATTCTAGAAGACCAAAATAGAAGCAAACATAAGCATAATATGGGACTGCTATGCTGGTTCAATGGCTGCAAAGGTGGACCAGCATAGGACCAAAATTTTGGGCTAGCAAGGCTGGCTCGATCAGCCCAAAGGTTGGTTGGGTTGGCGCTTTCTTCCTCCTTTTATTGTGCAGGCCAGCAATCAGCATGGGTGTCTACATCAGTATAAGGGTATTTTTGTCCATAGGGGCATATCAGTATGTGTGTCGTGTACTCATACATCACTTATTATAACTAAAGAGTTCCTGTCACATTGACAACCCAATCATTCCTCTCATACTTCTCCTCACGCAGACGTCTTCTAATTCTGTTTTCCTTATATTCATGTGATTGCATGTTGAGCATTTAACTTTTTTTTGCTGAAGTTAACAATTAAAGTGCGTTTTTTCTTCTTCTTCCAATTAATGTAAATACTGATTGCTTTTCCCCTTTTCTCCCCAGGATATCCCAGGGCCCTTCATTTCTTTGATTATGGTCTACATTTTTAATGCGATGACACATTTATCAATTGATATTCGGTTGATGGCATTCAAGTTTTTTGATCTTGTTGTCCAGCACTACCCATCTTCCTTCTTAATGTATGCTGAAAAGGTATCTGAACCATCCTCTTGGTGTGATGAGAATTTTCTTGTATTGAACATGTGACATTCTCCCATACATGCTCATTTGCACTGAAATAGTATGCATGGTTGAAATACTGTCTTAACCTAGTCAATATGAATCCTGAGTATAAGTCTCATAGGTAAGGATCCTACATTTCTTTATGTGCTCCACTTTGTGGAGAAAAATAATTAAATCTTCTTGACTCCTTGTAATTTTTTAATGATTGATGGAACAATCTGGATGTGTCTAGGCTTTTTGTAGTCTCATGTTTGTCGTTAGTGTTTTGTTTGTCTTCTTATCGAAGGCATTATACTAAAATTTCAAGAAAGCTTTTGTATCTTGCATTACTGACAGATAATCACTTCATATCTCTCGAGGCATTTATCATGATAACTAATCATGTTGGCTCTTATCTGCTGTCCTTGAATGTTATTTCCCAAGTCCTACAAGTTCGTAAAAACTTTATGTGGGAGTATTGCTATTATGATTTTGACATTTTGTCAATTTTTTTTATTTTTGGTCAATTCTTTTTTTTTAATCATAATTTTGGATTAATATTTATAGATAAAATAGCATGTTTACTAAATTCAGCTTTAGTAATTTTAGTAAATTATGGTTTCTGAGTTTGTCCAATTTTATTGAATTGAGGAATCAATTATGATTGAGTTGCTCATTTACTTTTAAGTCTAGTTAGAATGAGAGTGATTTTTATATAATGGAAACTTTTTTTTATTTTTATTCTAGTTTAGTCAGATATAGTTTGAAGTTATTAAAGAGCGGGAACAGTTAAGATCATAAGTATATTCAGTTGGAGTGATTTTAATCAGGTTGAAACAAAGTTATTTGGTTGACTGTTGGAATACCTGGTATTGACTGCAACTAAAAGGTTTTTGTTGTCATTGGGTGACCTGTTGCTGCTATTGCTATTTGATTGCTTCCTTGCTTCTTTTCTTGCAATCCCATTGTTCTTTCTTATACCAAATGCTTAATGAGTTCGTCTTGTTCTTAATGCTCTTGATTCATACCACATCTTCTTGTACTTTTCTATCCTAAATACTGAGGGGTCTGATCATATGCCAAATTAGCTAGATGCCTTTAATTTGATAAGGTAGGGATGATGCTTGGGTCCATTACCAACAACACTCTGATATGTAATATGACTGATGAACAATTTCCCCTTTCTATTTTATTGGTTTTTATTTCTTTCTATATATTGTATGTACTAGTTTTTTTTGGGTATATACCTCTTTACACAGGTCTGCAAACTCTCTTCATCTCTCTTTTTCAATAAAATTTGATCTTTGCCTAATCCTGAAGAGGGCAGGGAGTGGAGTATGGACACAGTCTAAGTGATTGAGCTAAAGGACCTTTCCCTTTTCGGGGTGAGCTTGTGTGTCTTGAATATCGACTCAATTCCATGCTATGGAAAGTTGGGAACAATTTGTGTTGTATAATGCAGATATGAGTAGCAATTGCAATCTAGCATACTTTGATATTTTGATGAGCTGGCTATATAATAATTTTAGATATTTAGATTGTTTGTAGGATTATTGCACCCTATTTTTATTTATTAAATTATCAGGAACTTCCCTATAAATATTTTGGTTAAACTTTCTAGATTCGATTTAAATCTTCTTCAGTTCATTTTGGTTTCCCAATTCATTTTGATTTACACAGACTGCTCACTACATGTTTGCAATTTTCTTTGGTATACAAGACTTCAGGCTTGAGTTTATTAGAGTTGCTACTTACATTCGCGTCTTCTATTCAATTGGATTATAGAATCATTCTTCGAAGCGTCAAAAGTGTTTGCTTATAACACCAGAATCTATGAAGAAGAAGAAGAGAAGAGGAGAGATGAAGAAAGGTAGAAGAGAACCAAGAAAGAGAAAGAGAGGACAAGATGATGGAGGAAGGAGAGAGTGAGCTAGAACAACGATAGATTAGAATGAGTAGTTTACTTTATATAATATAACGAGACGGACATGAGCAATATCCGTAGGTTCTGAATTGAGAATGAACCCTCGTGGGGGTTTTAAGAGACGTATCGATGGTATTGCATAGTACAGCACTATATCGGACAATATGATATGATGGGACACTTTAAGCCTTTAGTATAGGTTATGGTTCGAACTACATTATAACATAAGGTTGGGTATGAGTAACCGTATAAGGTTGTTGCAAACAAGTACCATCTTTATAAGATAAAATTGTTGCTTAGGACATGAGCAGATGATACGAACAGATAATAATCTTCAAATAAGCAGGTGGCCTGAGTAGATAATAATAATCTTAAAACATCTCAGAGAATAATCTCCAATCTCCCCCTCACGTGTAGCACTACACATGGACACATAATGTAGGGGAGGTCACCAAAGGATAACCATCATCATATAGCAGCAATAACCAACATCACGAAGGATGAGCACCACATAAATCCCACAATCAAAAGCAGCAGCAATAGCATGAATAGCAGAAACAGATAAAAAAAAGTAGATAAAGAACTCCAATGTAGGACACAAACAGGGCAGTATAGTAATAAATTAATAACCCAAAACCAGAGAGCCTGATTTCTCCCAAATTCTTATCAAATGCTCCTCACAGAGAATAATAAGAATCCCCTAAATATTGAGTTGATCCAATGGATGGTTTGCACCATATAGCACGCCCCGTCACCCACCAAATTAGTAGTAGGTTGCTAAGGAACCCAAGAAAAAATTTTAAGATTTGGCAGATCTTTTGACTAAGTGTAATGAGTAGGTCTCCTTGTTGAGGTTGTAGTTCTTCCCTCGCTGGTTTGAGGCCCCAAGGTTGAAGATAACCTTAAGGGCCTATCCGAAAGAGAATCCAGTACCTGTTGGTCGTGTATATCCGAATAGGACAAACCAGACCCCGTGGATATCTACGAATACTGAATAGTTGCTGAGACAAGGAAAGGAGTGGGAAGCTGGCCCAACCAGAAACTAGAGCTGTATGTATTATATGAATAGAAAGCAAGCGACGGGGATCATTCAATACGACGGTATGAACACAAGAATCTCTTTCTAGTTGCTCTGTAACAATTTGGAGATTCTCTAAAAGAAATACAGGGTTCTGGCAGCAATATGCTATTGGGATTGGGATTTGAGAATAGCCTCTCCAATCCTACTGTAAACTCCAAGAAGCTGAAAAGCTTTCTGGACACAAATTTGTGCATCTTTGATGCTGTGGCACTAAAGTGGTTGGACCAACATGACCGGGTTTGGAAACCCAAGCCTAGATGGAATCAACCCAACCTGGGTTTTTGATCGACAAGGGTTAGTAGGGTTTAGTTATTTATTTGGGTTTATTTTGAGTTAACTTGTAATATTTTATTTCTTTTATCATGTTTTGGTTTGAGTAGAATACCATTGGAAATAGGTGGTAGAGTTTGAGTTTAGCATTCTAGTTAGGAGTCTTTTGATTTTCTTTATACATGCAAGCATGTACCCATTGTTGAGATTTTGGACTAGAAAAATGAATGAGTTGGGTGCTGTTGCACGGCTGTGAAAGACCAGGTTTGTCGTGATCCCCTTTCTTGTTCTGTGTTTCTTTCCGTCTTACGTCGCAGGCATCTCTCTCAAAACTTTCTTCCCCCCTTCCCCCTCCCCCCTTCCCCCTTCCCCCTTCCCCCTCCCCATCAATCCTGTCGCCTTCCTTCCAGTCTTGGTTAGAGAAAGTGATAATCCTAAATCTGCAGGATTGATATATCAGTCCCATTTGGCCAGTAGACTTGGGTGTTAACACCTCCTCCCTTTTCAATCGGAAGCCCTAAGGTCCTGTTTCCTGAGACCCTTTGCTGTGGGGTTAATTGAGTTCATCTCTAGGGTTCTGCCAATGACCGAAACAGGGTGCTGATTTTGTTCGTGGGTTGGAAATCCAGTGGATGCGTAACTGGGTCTCTTAACGAGACTGAATCACGATACAAAGCAACCATTTTTCCAACCTCATTGGAGCTCTTGAGTTGAGTGAGATCTCCTTGTTGAGGTCGTAGTTCTTCCATCGAGGTCTCGAGGTTGAAGATAACCTTCCTTTTCCCCACCCAACGATATGCTTACCTCTTGAATCGATTTACTTAATAACCACTCAATATCTTCTTATTCCCATCATTTTCTTCCCTATTTATAATTCCAGAAATACCCCGATACGTGATTTTTTATTACTGTTTAGTCTTGATTCTGTTTCTTATGCCAAAGGACCCTACTGTATATAGTATTTACAGTTTTGCCACTCGGATCTTAAGTTGTGTTATTTAATATCCTTGTTGGTCCACAGAAAACACAACAGGAACCCCGGAATTGCCACCAATCTTGGAGCACTGCAAGTGGGTATCTTGTTAGTTTAGTTCCTCATGGTACTCATAATGATGCATGTTCCTCTGGGCTTGGGCTTCTTTTATGCATAAATTTGTGTATATACATTTCTTAGGATGAGATAATGGGTTGATTTCTATAGCATTTGAGTCATTTCATAAGTTTCTGAACTGTTCTTTATTTGACAGGTTCTGCAGAATTATGAGGATATCTTACGAAAGAACCAGACCTATTTACAGGACAGGGGGAAACTCAAGAGTGCTCTTGTTGGGTTGGTTCGTGGCTTGTCACTGTTGCCTTGTAATGAGAGAAAAGCTGATTCATCGGATGAAAAAGTACTCCCCGGTTACTATTAGATGACTGTATTATCATCTAATTTGATTGATTGAGGATCCATACTCTGCATTTGATTCTTTTTGCCACGTTTTCACTGGCTCTGTTTTCTAGCATTTTAATATTTTTCTTATGGTTTGACTCCTTACCTTTTATTCTTTGGTGCTGTACCCCATAAAAGTAAAAAAAGACTAGTGCTAGATGTCTGTAGCGTGAAGGATTTTCATAATTTAGGTTGTCCCTACTAGGTCTCTAAGGCTTCCTTTGGTGACTGTCAGTCATATTTTTCTTTGATAAGCACCACAATAGTATAATATCTTTGCTTCTGTTTGTACTTTTTATTCTTCTTCGTGCTTATCTCTCATAATTTTTTGGAGCCTATTAAATTATTTGTGATTTTTTAAGCACAAAGGTTTTCAAACTTAGTTTCAGATTGTTCAGACTGTCAAGGTCTGCTGATCCTCCTCCTCCTCCTCCTCTCCTCCTCTCTCTCTCTCTCTCTCTTTTCGGGTGTACTTGCTGGATTAGTGATGCAAACAATGAATTTTCTGATTGATATTGTTATTGACCAGGACTGATCCATCCTTCGATATCTGTCTTCATTCCTTGTCAGCCACCGATAAGCACACAACTATTGTTTTATGTACCTTCTGTATTTAATTGTCTTATGTTTATTTATTAGGTTTTGGATACACAACGGACATTGCATGCTTTTGAGCTTGAGGTGCCTATGAAGCATACGGGTATGTGAATTCTGCCAATTTATCTATTATTTATTCTTTGTCCTTTGGTCTCTTCCAACTTGAATCCTAACACATTTCATTTGTTAACTTACTGTTTGAGATTTTAAAATGTAACCGCAAGTGTATGGATCAGTGTAGCTACAGGTCGAACACAGGGACAGCAGCCACTTTATTTTTTTGCTTCTTTTAATAATGCGAAAGTGAACCGATTAGTGGTTGTTATCTAATTCTAACTAACGTCCTAAACATATATATCTAAAATAACGTTCTAACCATTTGTCATCTAAAAATTTAAATACGCAAGCCACGTAATTAAAATTAAATAAATAAATAATTGAAAATAAACACCCCACGCAATTAAAAAAAACAATGAAGAAAAAAAATGCTGAAATAAAAAAAAGTAAAAAAAAAAAAGAATAAAGCTAGAGAGAGGCTCACAAGTAGGTTTCTTTACTTAGCCCGAGGGATGCATCATAATATGAGTTTCCCTACTTGACCAGAGAGTCACTCTTACAAGGGTTACTCTACTTGGTTTTAGGGAAAGGGAGGCAATTAAAATAAAAAACAATAAAATGATGGTTCTATGGCTAGGAGGGGCAAAACAAACACATACACTAGCCATGAACCTTGAGGGGAAGGGAAAGCAATAATGTAATGACTGAAATTAAAATCCTAAATTAAGAAAGAAAGGGTAGTCAAAAGAGGGAATGAGAGGGGGTGAGAAGACTACTGAAGGAGCCTACTTACTTGAACTTCAACCCTTAAACTGAAAACTTGATCGATTTGAGATACTACTAGTACTAAAAACCAGATTGGAATAAACGAAATTTGAAATTTCTAGTACTAGAGAAAACAAATCTGAAGAAAAAAAATTGAACTTGAAAGACATGCTCCATAGCTTGTTCTTGTCACCTAGAACTAAGCCTAGAACTAGAACTTGAAAATTACAACTTCAATTGCTTAAACAATAAAAATAAAAGACTGAATGAAAAACGAAAGTGCTTGCATTAATTGAATAAAAAGAACTTACAAAAGTGTTTAAAGCATAGACCTAGAACTAGAGCTAGAGAAAGAGATAGAGCAACTAAAAAAAAAAAAAAAACCTGAGAAGAATAATGAAGTGCCTCTTCCCCTTGTGTTAATTCTACTATATAGAGAATGTGGGAGGGAAGCTAACGATTTTAGCTTCTAAAAAAAAGATTTTTTTTAACTTGTTGATAAGGTGGAGAGAGGAGAGAAAATGTGTGGAGAGAGAATCTCCGACGATTTTTCTTGCCTTTTTTTTCCTATTTTTTCTCCCTTTTTCTATTTTTCTCTCTTCTTGCGCGAGAAACCCCCTTGGCCGATTTTCTTACTTGGATTTGGACAATAATCTATTTTAATGGGAAATTCCATCCATGCCTTTGTCTTTTTTTTTTCTTCTTTCCTATTTTTTCTCTTTATTTTCTCTCTTCTTCAAACTTGCGTACAACCATTTTGGCCGACCTCCTTTAAGTGATGAGTAGGGGGGAGAAAATCTTCTAAAAAAAACCTCAATAAAATGGCAGCTAAGAGGTTCGAAGTTGAGACCTCCTAATAAGCAAGGGATTTTGCATACAACTCACCAACTACGCTAGGTAGTTGTTACCAAAAGCGAATCTTCAATCACTTAAGGATGTGGTCCATCGATCCTTGTTGGCATTTGGAATATTCCTTATACCCCTATGACAATTGCAGAAGGGTTGGTTCTGCATCTTGGTTCAATTCTGATCCATTATTCTTTTTCTGGCCCGAAAAGAATAATCACTTGTACGGTTGACCAAACGAAAGTGTACTTTTAATTGAACACATCCATCTTGCTCAGAATTTCGTCCACTTCGTAACTATGAAAAGAAATAGGACCTCTTTAAGTGTAAAATTGGAGATATAGCGCCCGATAGTCCTTAAGGTATTGAAAATATAAAACCTGCAAAAAGAGAGTAAAAACCCAAGGTAGCTCCATTCTAAATATGTAATATGCATGTTTTACTATCCTAGATTTCACACATAAATGTGCTCATCACTTACCCATACTAAAATGATTACGGAAAAATAATTCCTTATAGAACACTATCGATGCCTACTACTAGTTGAAGTCAAGCTTCATGGGTGGAGATATTAGGAACCCCTCACATCTTGACTTAAATATCCACAATCCTGGAGATGGATATGATGCCTATTGTGCATTCCATTCCTTTAGTTTGTATCGCCAGAAAATAAGAAGGTACAGAAAGAATATGGAAGAGAAAGAACTCCGTATGATATGCTATGATCACTATCACTAATTATACCATTTTTACCATTGAATAGTTGGTAAGGTACTTACTACTCTTAGCACATGCGTGTAATTATCATCCACCCTTAATTGAGTGCTAATCTCAATCAATAATTGCCATCGAGCCCCACTTCCACCCAACAAACAACATAACAATAATAACAAACTAAGCCTTATCCCAACTTAATAGGGTCAACTACATGGGTCTGTGCAAAACAACGTAGTGAAAACTGATGTCCAAACAAAAGAGTAAATGAAGAAATGAGAAATGAGAAATGAGAAATGAGAAAAAAGAAAAGAGAAAAGAGAAAAGAGAAATGAAAATAAGAGGAAAGAGGCAAAACTTAGCGAGTTAGGAGAAATCTCAGCTAAAATGGGGTCAGCTACATGGATCCTTGCCCTCCAATAGGCTCTATCCGAGGCTATACTTGGAACAAGACCTAGACTATGCATATCGTTCCTCACAACTTCTCCTTTGGTCATTTTAGGCTTGCCCCTAGCTCCTTTAATCAGAATCAGATCACTACTTATAAGTCATAACTGGGACGTCCTTTGGCCTCCATTGAACATTGGCAATACCATTACAAACGACTTCCTCAGAGCTTGTCATTGACCAGGGCAACTCCTAAATCAGCTCTAATATGTTCATTTTCTTACTTTATCCTTCCTAATTTTGCTGCACATCCTCATCTTTGCTACACATAGCTTCACTTCTTTATTTGCCAACGTTTCGTCGCATACATTATAGCCAGTCTTGCAACGGTCCTATAGAAATTTCCTTTAAGTTTTAAAGGGATATGTTGGTCACACAGCACTCCGGTCGCACCTCTCCACTTCATCCATCCACACTTTAATTGTCTGTGAAATATCGTCCTCTATATCTCATTTTTTTTATTTATGGTTGACCCTAGATATCTAAAATAGTTACTTTGTGGTATCTTTTTTTCCTTAATTTCACCGTATGATTATCCATCATAGTGTGAGTAAAGTTACACATCACATATTCCGTTTTCGATCTACTAATCTTAAAGTCTCTTGTTTTCATGGCTGATTACCATAGCTCTGACTTAGCGTTAATCCCTACTTTTGTCTTGTCCACTAAAACGATATCATCGGCGAAGAGCGCACACCACTTCCACCCAATAACTTTAGTTAATACACCACCAAGGCTCCAACTACTAACAAGTTTTCAAAACTATCAAGAATTTGAAGGTTGAAGGAGGACTTTATTCTGTTGCACAAATTGAGTTGAGTATTGATGGATCCTAGATTGAAAATAGTGTCGTAATCTCCATATGGTCATTATGACATGGAGAAAGCAGAGGGGATGTAATGCAGGAGTAGATTACAAGTAACTACTACTAGGGGCTAGTTTCCCAACAGGACTAGACACTCCTACTACAACTAGGAGCTAGTTTCCCAATAAGATTAGACACTCCTACTAAAACTAATTATTCAAAATAGGACTATGACTTGACTTTATGACTCCAACATGGAGTAGGACTAACTAACTGATAGTCCATGTAGGACTTTACAATCGACCAATGGCCTAATGGGCCTTTATTGAATTAAATAGCAACTAACTAAACTAATGAATTAAATCCCGTTTTTCTACTTTCTACTGATATTTTAGGCCCATTAAAGTGGCCAATTTCAAAGAAAACCAATGGGATCAAAGGCCTAACACATATATAACACAACCCAAGGCTTATTTGCAATAAAATAAGCCCAAGTGACTTATCTACATTAGGATGCTATTGTTGAATGGACAAGGGCGTGCCTCTGCTATGACTGATTTTAGGCTTATCTCCTTGCAACCTTTTGTACAAGTTCATTGCCAAAGTGGTTGCCAATAGGCTTACGCAAGTGGTTGATTTACTTGTTAACGACAACTGGTCGGCCTTCATTCTGGGTAAAAGCATTAGTGACAATATTCTCCTATGTAACAAGATTGTGAGAGGGTTTGAAAGAAAATATCATTCTCCGGCTGCCCTTGTGATGATTGGCATCCACAAATTTTTTGATTTCCTATGATGGGACTTCATTTCTTCGGTTATGATCAAGATGGCTTCCCCCTGTCGTTTTTAAGTTGGATTTATCATTGCATCTCATCTCCTTGCTTCTTAGTTTTGGTTAATGGTAGTTATGCGGGGTACTTTTCATCTTCTGTGGGAATTTGGCAAGGCTGCCTCCTATCTCCTTATATTTTCACAATGGCTATTGAAGTTTTCTCTAGAAGTACTCAATGTTGCATTGATCAATAGCTTATCTCACATTTCTTAAGTGTAAGGTCACCAAGGTCCTTCACCTCGCTTTTGCTGATGATTTGATGATCTTCTCAAAAGCTAGCATTATTTCCTTAGAGACCATTATGCTTTGCTTGCAGCACTTTGAAGCCATGTGATGTAGATAAGCCACTTAATGGACTTATGTATGTGTTGGGCTTTTGATCCCATGAGTTTTATTCGTAATGGACCGCTTTAATGGGCCTAAAATATGGGTAGAAAATAGGAAAACAGGATTTATATTCAGTGTTTTTATTTAAGTTGTTTTAATTCAATAAAGGCACATTGGGCCCATCGAGCGTAATGTCCTATATGGATTATTAGTTAGTCAGTCCTACTCCATGTTGGAGTTAGAAGTCCAGTCCTAGTTCTATTTGAAGTCCTTGTTGTAGTAGGAGTGTCTAGTCCTATTTGGAAACTAGCTCCTAGTCAAGGTATGATTGTAATTCTACCCTTTTTAATTAGAGGAGCCTATGCACTGATATTTCTTAGACTTGGATGAATAAATTATTGAGTGAATACTCTTTAGCTGAAAAGCTGTTATTGAGAGGTGAGATGCCTAAACCTTTGAGGGGTGTGATACCCAAAACTTGAGGGGTGAGATACCCATTCATTTATTCTCTTTCACTCTTCTCAACCCCCCATCGGTTCTATTCTTCTTTTCCATTTTATTTTATGTCCCTTATTTACTGTTCTTATTTACGGCTACTGTGAGCATATCAGACCTGCCAGAAACACCAGAAATTAGAATCGGCCAGGTTGGAATCTTGGGTTTTTGAGACCTGCGATCTCTCTCTTCCCCATTCTGAGATATGATTGGAGGGCTATTGTTGGGAGGTGTTCAGGGGTGCTATTGTATCAATATGTCCACTTCTTGACTCTGTCCAAGTCAATTAGATTGCTGGTTCTGCAGAATCTTCTCGGATTCTCTCTCCAAGGTCAGAAAACAAGAAACTGAATAACTTTCAATCCAGGCATCGGAAGTTATTCAATTTTGGAGGTTTTGTTCCTACCTACAAGACCTACAATTGACCCTAGTTTCAGCCTCATTAGAGGCCTACAACTCCAACCGCAGGTATTGCTCCATACCCTAGCCGTAGGGTTATTTTATCCCATAGGGTTTGATTTTTGGGTGTCATTTTTGGGATCTGTTTTGTTGGGTCTTGTGTGGATTATTAAACTCTTGTTCGTAGCCTCTTTAATTAAATTTTGGGATTTCAACCATGTGGGTTGTTAAGTTTTGTGGGTCCTACTTTTGTATTATTTGGAGTTAAATATTGTGGGGATTAGTTTCTTGTAATCTACTCCTGCAGTACCATGTCTGGGCTTCATATTAATCAAATTAATCTTCATTGTTTCTGGCGGGGTGGTCTTTAATGTTGACAAAGCTTCTTTGCTTGACAAGACTGGTTTCACTCTTTCTTGGTCTTCTCCCAGTCAAATATTTGGGGTGCCTTTGATTCCGAAAAGATTGTCTGCCCACCATTGCACTCTCATGTTAGATCTCATCTGGAAAGGGATTCGGTTGTGGAAAGGCAAACTTCTCCCTTATGTTGGTCGGTTGGAGCTTATCAGATTGGTTCTCCAGGCATCGTATATCTACTGGTCTAGTATTTTTGGGTTACCTCACTCTACTATCAAACAATTGGAATCCCTTATAGCTGCATTCCTTTGGAAAGGTACACTCCTAAAATTTTCTTCATCCCATTAGTTGGGCTGTTGTTTGCCTTTCGAAAATTGATGGAGGGCTTGGTTTGAGGCATATCAAAGATGTCAATTTTGCTGGCATTATTAATCTGATCTGGAAGATTGTAACAAAGAATAAAAGTATCTGGGTTGACTGGCCTCCGCTTTGATTCCATCTGGACTGCTCCTGTCTTATCTGATGCACCTTGGTTTTGGCGTAAGATCTTGTCCTTATTGGAACCATCTCTTCCCAGCTTGTAGATGGTGCCTTTACCTCCCTTTGGTTGATCATTGGCATCCTATGGGAGTTTTCCTTCACTCTACAATGCTAGAGACATTTGTAGTTTGGGGCTCTCAAAAGATTCTTTGGTGGCTGACATTATGAGTCTGTTTGGACGCCTCTGGTCTCCAATTTTCTGTAGTTCACTGTTGTGTGATTCTTTGCCGTCCATCATTGGTTCTCATCATAGTGGAGATACCATTCTTTGGACCTCCGCCCCTTTAGGTTTGTTCAGCTGTAAAAGGATTTGTCAAGACTGAGGGCACTATATCTCCTTGGCACATGCTTGATGGTTCAAGCATCTCATTTCTCACAACTACTTTACTATCTGGCGAGCTCTCTCCAATTGCCTTCCAACGCAGTCATTCCTCATCTATCGTCACATTCTTGTCTTTCCCTTGTGCTGCCTTTGCTGGAACACATCAGAAGACATTGACCACATCCTTTTTTCTTACCCCATTTCCTCCTCTGTTTGGAAAGGGGTCCTCGCAAAATTTGGCCTAGAAGTCGGAGATTTTTCCCATTTCAGAGGGAATGGATCTGGGTTGATATGTCCTTTGCCAGTTCTTCCACTTGTGATATTGTGGGCAAGCTCACCTTTAGTGCCGCCATCAACAAGATTTGGATGGGTTACCTTAGGAAATGGACCTCCAATCCTCGCCCTATTTGCCAAATTTGGGATTCCATTTCCTTTGATGTTGCAACCAAGTTTTCTTGCGTTTCTTGGATTCCTAAGGAACATGGATATTGTTGTGTCCTTGGACCTCCCTTGTTTCTTGAGGGCTGATCCTTTGCTTTTCTTTGTCTCCTTTCCCTCTTGGGAGGTGTTTGTATTCTTTCTTTTTTTTCTCTTTGGTAATGCATTATTTATTCACCAAAAAAAAAAAAAAAAGAGAGGATGCTCATGGGAGAAATAGAAGAGACTCGACCCCAACTGATCTGGTTGTTCCAATATTCCAGAAACAGTTTCATTATCCAAAACCACATAAATGTACTCAAAACAGAATTCAATACATTGCGAAAACCCCATCTAACCTGGGCTGATAACAATGCTTGTACAGATAACGAGACTAACATTGCCCTTATCTTCAACTAACTAAAACAATAAGCTTATTTAATTGAACTCTTATAATCTACTTGTGCATCCGGTAGATTTTACACCAAGATGCCACACGAGGCTGCATCTCTTTCCACTAGTTCTGGATGATTTGACAGGAATATAAGGAGGAGGTAATAGCGATATGCTCACTAAACAGAAATCAATTTTCCAACCCACAAGTGGGACTGTCGGCTACTGTATTACAGCAATAACAAAGGCTTAATAACCACAGTAACAGGGCATGGACTAGACCTAGAATCAAGCGTAAGGCTACAACAACAGTACTATGCCCCAAAAGATGGGGCAAGCCAATGTTTGGATTGATAGTTACAGTAGATTGAAGTAATTGAAAACTTCCAACCCATATATTGTCTTCCCCCACCATAGTTTCACTCTTTGGCGCTGTCTTTTCAGTTGTCTTCCAACCCAATCCTTCCTCATCCACCGCAACCTCCCCGCTAATCCTTCCTACTGCCTCTGTCCCTTGGGCATAGAGGATACCCCTCTTCTCTTCTTCTCTTGTCCTCTTTCCTGCCAAGTTTGGAAAACCGCCCTTTCCAAATGTTGGCCTGCTAGAAGACCCATTCTTCCTTTTGACAGAGAATGTATCTTGGTTGATATATCCTTCTCTGGATTGACCATTTGTGATACTATTGGTAAATTGACCTTTTGTGCTACCATTAACCACCTTTGGATAAAACGCAACATCCGTAGATGGACTGCCAAATCCCGATCCTCGGACAAGATTTGGAAAGCTATTTCCTTTGATGTTACTTCCAAGGCCCAGGCTCTCCTTGCTAGACACAACCGGCCCATCCCTATCTCCCCCAGAAACTCCCACATCATTTCTTGGAACCTCCAAGCAACCCCCACCCACCACCACCCTCCCCCCTCATCCCCCACCTCCCACCTCCCACCTCCCACCTCCCTCTCCCTCCTCCTTCTCACCCACCCCACCCCCCCCCTTAACCCTTCTCCTCCCCCCCCCTTGCCCCGTTCACCCCCTCTCCACTTCCCCTCGTGGCCTCATCCCCCTCTCCTTCCTTCCCTCCCCCCCACCCCCCTGATTGCTTGTGGCTAGCCCTCCTCCTCCCTCCCTTCCCTCCCTCCCTTCATATTGGTTCGTGATGGTTTTGGGTTTTATTTTGTTTGTTTGCTCCCCTTGGGTTGGCTTCTCCTTGTTGCCTTAAGCCTCCCTCTCCCCCCCTTTTCCCCTTGTATATTCTTTCTCTCTTGGTAATGAATTATATAGTCATAAAAAAAAAAGTAATTGAAAACTTTGATATTTCAGAAATAGTAACTAAAAGGGTAACTCACAGATCTTATGGTAGAACACCCTCAAAGGCTCAACTGGGATCCGAGGTAGGTCTTAGACACAAGACACAAGAGGAAACCCTTCAATTAACACAATCAGCTAATGGTTGGATCAAGGGTCACAAGCCAAACTAGACGATGGAGGGCCGGTAGGGGTAGGAAGAACCCGTGAGGTGAACTCAGAGTTGCAGGGGAGGGAGAGAAGATTCGCACAAGGAGGAGGGGGGAAAGAGAATCGCACACACAGACACACTCTAGCCTGCGGGCTCTTGACCAAAACAATCTCAGTTCGCACAAGAAGGTTTTCTTTGTTGTTTACATTTTAATGTTACTTTCCCATATTACCCTCACCTCTTATCTTTTATTATCTCTTGTCTTATTTTATCTCCGCTTTCTGATTTACCCATTATACTATGCAACTTGTAACCATTGCATGTGTCTTGAAGTACAATTAAATTACAAGTTTGCCACTCCTTTTTAAAATTCTATCTATTTACAGAATTGCCACCCTCCTTTGAGACTTTGTTATATTTACAAATCTGTTATTATGTTTTGCAATTGAGCCATCAACTAGTTGTGTAGACCCATAAGCGATCCGATTCTGGTTTCGGAACCCGGATCTGCATCACCTGGTTCTCCGTCGGAGCTCTCAAACAGGTTTGGCCCGGTCCAAGGAAGTGCTCCTGCGTCAGAATTCCCTTTGGAAGCAAGACATATAATCTTGACTATTGTAGAGGGAACAATACTCTCAATTTTCTCATGTGTTCATTAGGCCATCCATGCTTAGTTTGAAGGATTTATTGGATTCCAGTTTCTTTGATATTATCATTTTGATCCTTATCCATAACATTGTTTGCATTGAATTTAAAATGCTAATGTTGGTTGTGTCTTCAACTTTGTTTCTGTAGGAATTTCTTCCACTATTAAGAAACTAGAAGATCTTATGCCAGTTCTGGTCAACTGTTTCCTGGAATTTACTTCTTCAGTTCGTCAAATGCCAGTGCTGGAAACACAGTCATTTGATTGTATGCAATGTGCGCTGCAGAGCATTGATCTTGTGTGCAAGTTTTTCTTTTATGGGACTAATAAGCATCAAACAGCCTATGATGGATCTTATGCGATGGCGTGTGGTGAGAATGCCATGCCAGTGTTCTTGAGGAAGTTGTTGGAAGTATTTCCCCTTAACTCAAAACAGGATGTCTCAGAAAAGGTGGGTCTTTTTGTTCATTCTACCAGCTTCATCTTGGCCCCCAGCCGGCTGATTTCTACACTTTCTATTTGCTGCAGCCGTTGTCATTCTATATCAGTGTTGCATTTTGTCGTTCATATGCTTGTTTACATTCTTCTGTTTTCCATTATTTTCTCCTCCCCACCCCCCTCTTGAACACGATTTTCTAGACAGTGTATGTAGTAGTTGCTCCTTTTCATCCTTTTTTTTTTGGTGAGATAATTCTCACCCAAAAAATAAATAGATAAAATGAAAGAAGACAAGCACGTATTCAGAAACCCCATGCGGCCTGACAGTTTTCATTTCGGCTAAAACATGGTTGTCAAGGCCTCACCTAAGCCCCGAGGCCCTTCAAAATGACAAAGATAGCACTTGCCTAGTTTTCTTACAGGTCCTTGCCTTGGTTGGCAAGGCCTTCCACTAGTTGTCCGTCGCCTTGGGTGTCAAGGCCTTGCCTAGGGATTAACTTGGTTGCCTTGGGCAGGTTGTGACCTAGGTTGGTGCCATTTTGGGTTTTATTTATATTCATTTTTTGAACTCATGTATGGTTGTATGATTTTTTGTTACAGTGTTACAGCTTATATCTCTAAGAAGAGTTAACAAAAAAAAGGGAAAACAGTAAAGCAAAGAAGGAGAAAGGTTCACTGGCTGGCTGTGCAAAATGGAGTCTTATTGCACGGCAGTGACCCACCCATCATTACTCCCCATTAGTCCCCCTGGTTACAAATGTCCAAAACTACCCTCAAACTTGTGACCCTGGGTCCAGAATACCCCAAAAAGCTAACTGATCACCATGGTCTGATGGTTGTGCCAACCAATGATCCCTCACATAACAAAGGAATTTCAATTGGAAAAACAAATATATTAAAGCCCAAAAATTGAGGTAATTGGAAAAAACGAATGCTTGCTTAATCATTCATTGCTTGTTTTGATGGATATTGAATGCCCATTGATTGATTGGTGAATGCTGCATGTCTCTTCAGTTATACATTCAGGATATCGGTGAACAGTAAGTACTAAAATAACTTGAAATGTCCTAAACTAAACCTGTTCTATTCACATCTTGACCAATGAGGCCTTGCCTAGGTGCCTAGTCCAAGACTCTTGGTGAGCACTTGTTTTCCTTGGCACCTTGGCTACTATGAACATAAATGAAAAGGGAAAATTTGAGCACTAACAGAAGAATCGATATTTTACTGCCAATCACATGTTTCACCTTGGATGCAGTACTCATACGGGAAATTATGATCAAGGTTTACTCTATTAATTGCCATCTATTTTAGAGAGTGGGCTTATTACTAGATGCTTTCAGCAGTTATCCGCTCCGCACTTGGCTACCCAGCGTTTACCGTGGGCACGATAATTTACACCAGAGGT
>NC_056561.1:31712805-31731688 GCF_013358625.1 Macadamia integrifolia | reverse complement strand
TGGGAGTAGTATTACTTACCAATCCCATTTTCTGCCTTTTCATTGGGATGGGTTCTTGTTTGTATATTCTTATTCTATATTCCACGGAATTTACTTTGTACAGGTAATTACTCAATACCCAAGTAGGCTTCCAAAGTTGTGAAATAACCTAGAGGCGGGGTGAATAGGTTATACTAGTGGATTTAAAAAATTCTTCGATTACGTTCCCTAGTTATGTGATTGCAATAGATAATGCAGAATATAAAACTACTCACAGTCACACAACACAAGGATTTTATAGTGGTTCAACTCAAGCCGAGAACCTTACCGGGGGGCATCAAGCAAGCTGGGGACCTTACTTGGAGACTTAGACTTTTGGTAACTTCATCACCTCAACTTAGTGGATCATCTCTGAAGCCCTGCTTCAAATGGCTTTCCATCTTATCTTCGTGCATTGGATTCACTCTTATATTTCCTCTCCCCTTTTCTCCGTCCTTACTAGTGGCAGCGCTGACTACTTCTCTTCCTCGAGAGGTATCTGCCAAGGTTGCCCCCTCTCTCCCTTGAGGTTCTTTCTAGATCCATTCAATCTAGTATGACCTCCACCTTATCTCCCTCCTCCTCAAGTGTAAATCCATTAATCTAACCCATTTTGCTTTTGTTGATGATCTGATAATTTTCTCTAAAGCTGATCCTATTTCCATTGAACTATTATGTCTTCTCTCAGTCTCTTTGAATCCTGATCTGGCCTTCATATTAAACTCTTTAAATCCTATGTTTTTCTTTCTAAAGTGTCTGTGATGTAGATAAGTCACTTGTGCTTATTTTATTGCAAATAAGCATTGTGTTGTGTTATGTATGTGTTGGGCCTTTGATTCCATGGGTTTTCTTTGAAATGAACTACTTTAATAGGCCTAAAATATGGGTAGAAGGTAGGAAAGCGGGATTTTATTCATTAGTTTAATTAGTTGCTATTTAATTCAACAAAGGCCCATTAGGCCATTAGTCGGTTGTAAAGTCCTATATGGACTATTAGTTAGTTAGTCCTACTCCATGTTGGGGTCATAAAGTCAAGTCCCAGTCCTATTTTGAATTCGTAGTTGTAGTAGGAGTGTCTAGTCTTATTGGGAAACTAGCTCCTAGTTGTAGTAGGAGTGTCTAGTCCTATTGGGAAACTAACTCCTAATTGTAGTAGGAGTGTCTAATCCTATTGGGAAACTAGCTCCTAGTATTAGTATGATTGTAAACTTCCCCTCTATAAATAGAGAGGCATATGTACCATTATTAGACAGATTTGAATGAAAGAAAGTTTGCATTTATGAAAGAAAGTTTGCAACTAAATGCTTAAAGCAACTGAGATAGCTGTGGGTGAGAAGCCCAGGCTGAGATAGCCACTTCCTTTATTCTCTTTCACCCTTTATTTTATTTGCTGTAACATTCAAGAGGTATAGTTCAGATTTTGATAAAAGTCTCCAGAAATCAGAACCGATCAGCAGTCCTAGTGGGAATAAGAGAGAGATCGATCTCCTCTCTTTCTCTCTTATGTACTCTGTTCAGCCAGGTCTTCAATTAGGGTATTCTAGGCCTCATAAGGGTCCCACGATCCTTACCTAGTCGCTGTTGGAAGCATTTAGCTGCTGTTCTTGAAGGTTCTTCTCAGTTTTCTCTCCTAGGTTAGAAAATCAAGAAAGCTTGTAACTTCACAACCAGTCGTCAGAATCCTCTCAACTTTGGGCTGGTTTTGCTCTTATATGGGTATTGTATCCTTGGGGATTTATTTGATAGTATTATTTCTTTGTTTCTTACTCTTAT
Organism: Macadamia integrifolia; assembly: GCF_013358625.1. Taxonomy (NCBI): domain Eukaryota; kingdom Viridiplantae; phylum Streptophyta; class Magnoliopsida; order Proteales; family Proteaceae; genus Macadamia; species Macadamia integrifolia. The sequence continues at coordinate 31,729,897 of NC_056561.1, read as the reverse complement.
TTGTATTGTTTGGGGTTATAAACTGTGGAGTTAGTTACTTGTAATCTACTCCTGCATTAAGTGGTATCAGAGCTACGGTTGAAGAAAACTCCAAACAATCTATCAAGGCCTAACCGAAGATGGTTCCATCAGTTCGTTACTTTGTTGGACAAAGGGATACGTTCTACATCATTGATTGGTTAGATTCTCTGGAATATTTTGACTACTATAACTTGACAGAGACACAAAAGCTTCAAGTTGCTTGTTTCCAATTGATTGGTCATGCTATAGATTGGTGGACAGTTCATGAAAAGTGACTCCGAGTTCGAGAACATGAGCCTAGGACTTGGGAAGAGATGAAGTACGAGTTAGTGACACAATACCTCCCTGTATATTTCCAAAGAAGGCTCTTCCCTCCACAGGATTCCCATCAGAATACATCCATTGCTGCCTAATCTAATGATCAACCACATTATTTTCATGGGGAATTCCTTGAATGGATGCGTGAATTGGACATGTACTTTGACAACAACTTAACAGAGACACAAAAACACCAATATGCATGTTCCCAGATGAGTGATTGTGTTCGAATGCAATGGAAAGTTCGTGAAAGGCAACTTCAAGCTCAAGAATGTAAACCTAAAACGTGGGACGAGATGCAGTATAAGTTGGCAGGCATGTACCTATCTGAGCATGAACGAAACATGTACTTCCTTCCACCAGATGTCCAAAAGCCACCCACACTTGACAATAGCATGAAGGAATCATCGGGCCTCTATTGCGAATGAACAACAAGAGAAGACACCTTTGACCAGTGAACTAGAGTCAAAAGTTGAGGTTAGTGTTAAAATTTTTCCAGCCATTCCTATTGTTGAGGAAGAACTAGTCACTGATGTTCCTATGAACGAGACTCATATGGGAGAAGTAGAAAGCAACAAGGTTGCCACAATGGACAATAAGGTTGAGACCAGGGAACTTGACACTACAACAACTATGATGATTGTGAACAGCTAAAAGGAAGATCCTAAGGAGTTCAAGAATGAAGTTGTGTTTGAACCATCAATGGAACCCATTAGGAACCACCAGGTAGATGAACCAAAAGAGCCTTATGTTGCATTGAAGTTAGAAGAGATCAAAGGTGCATATGTAGATGACCCTATGGATACATCCGAAGATGTTGAAGTTGAGCATGTGGAGTTTGTCATCCCATTAAGTTATCTTGAAGATCGAGCTCCTCACATTCTAGACTACATCTTTATCATCAAAGAGCTACCTGAATTTTTCTACGGCTTGAAGAGGGACGTGCACCATGATATAATCACCCTCACACTCTACAAAATTCGAGGATGAATTTTTTCTAAGAGAGGGCGAGTTGATGTAGATAAGTCACTTGGGCTTATTTTATTACAAATAAGCTTTGGGTTGTGTTATGTATGTGTTGGGCCTTTGATCCCATGGGTTTTCTTTGAAATGAGCCACTTTAATAGGCCGAAAATATGGGTAGAAGGTAGGAAAACGGGATTTTATTCATTAGTTTAATTAGTTACTATTTAATTCAATAAAGGCCCATTAGACAATTAGTTGGTTGTAAAGTCCCATATGGATTATTAGTTAGTTAGTCCTACTCCATGTTGGAGTCATAAAGTCAAGTCCTAGTCTTATTTTGAATTCCTAGTTGAAGTAGGAGTGTCTAGTCCTATTGGGAAACTAGCTCTTAATTGTAGTAGGAATGTCTAGTCCTATTGGGAAACTAGCTCCTAGTATTAGTATGATTGTAAACTTCCCCTCTATAAATAGAGAGGCGTATGTACCATTATTAGACAGATTTGAATAAAAGAAAGTTTGCAACTAAATGCTTAGAGCATCTGAGATAGCTGTGGGTGAGAAGCCCAGGCTGAGATAGTCACTTCCTTTATTCTCTTTCACCATTCTCAATCCCCCATCTGTTTTATTCTTCTTTTTATTTTATTTGCTGTAACATTCAAGAGGTATAGTTCAGATTTTGATAAAAGTGTCCAGAAATCAGAACCGTTCAGCAATCCTAGTGGGAATAGGAGAGAGATCGATCTCCTCTCTTTCTCTCTTCTGTACTCTGTTCAGCCAGGTCTTCAATCAGGGTATTTCAGGTCTCATAAGGGTCTCACAATCCTTACCTAGTCACTGTTGGAAGCATTCAGCTGCTGTTCTTGAAGGTTCTTCTCAGTTTTCTCTCTTAGGTCAGAAAATCAAGAAGCATGTAACTTCACAACCAACCGTCAGAATCCTCTCAACTTTGGGGGTGTTTGTACCCTCCCTAGGGACTATCTATGCCCAAGAGTGCGACTCAATCGGACTCCTACAGCCCTGACCGCACCTCTCTCTCTCCATCGGGTTAGGTTTTGGGCTGGTTTTGCTCTTATATGGGTATTGTATCCTTGGGGATTTATTTGATTGTATTATTTCTTTGTTTCTTACTCCTATTTGTATTTTTTGAGGTTATAAACTGCGGAGTTAGTTACTTGTAATGTACTCCTGCATTAATCTGACTCTTCCAAAGCCCCTTTTTTTTTAACTTACTGTATTTTCTCTTGGTTCTCTTCCTGTCAAATATCTGGGCCTCCCTTTCATCTCGGCGAGGCCATCTGCTCATTATTGCACCCTTATGGTCGATCTCATGAAAAAACGCTCCAACTCTGGAAAGCCCGGCTCCTATCCTATGTTGGTAATCTTGTACTTGTCAGGTTTATGCTTTAATCTTGCTACCTCTACTAGTCGGGCATCTTTTTGCTTCCCTAAGCCACCATCAAGGTTGCATAATCCCTCCTCTGCACCTTCTTATGGAAAGGAGTTGATTCTACCAAATTCCTCCACCCCTAATCTGCCCCTCCATTTGCCTCCCTAAAGCTAAAGGGGGCCTTTGTCTTCGAAGAATCAAAGGAGTCAATATTGTGGGGCTGCTCCACCTCCACCTCCACCTCTAGGTCCAGTAGTACCACCACGAGTGGACCCCGTACTAGAGTAAGATACTGGCAGGTACAGGAGAATGGTTGGAGAGGTTGTGTTTAAGTGGATGTTATTCCACGGCATCCCAGTAAATGCCTCTATAGGCCCCTATTACCAAACGATGCTTGAGACGGTTGCATAGGCTGGCCTAGAGATACAGGGGCCCACCACATACAAGGTGATGAATGTTTATTTGCATCAATAGAAACAAGAGCTGAAGGAGGTGGGCATAGAGAACGTTGTCCAATTTGTGACAGACAACAATAGCAAATACAAGAAGGCCAGTCAAAAGTTGATGAATAACAATAAGTATCAACTCTTTTGGAGCCCTTGTTGATGTAGATCACAAGGTTAAGGCCGAAATCAGTCTAGACCAATTGTGGGATCAACTGCTATGAGAGACAACCTGGTCATGTGTGGCTGGTTCTTGATTGGATAAAGGACCCAAGGACAGCTTGGGTGGAGATGATCCTTAGAGAATTTTTCCATATTTTCCTTGCCCATTGACTTCTGATTTTAAGGAGGATTGATTCCAGATTTCGTGGGGTTAGTGATAGCTGTATGAAGATAGACTATTGCTTTCAAAGAAATTATCGACCACAATAAGGAAGGATATTTTCCAGATTTCATGGGCCCATAGCCAGTTGTATGGAGCCAGTTCCGTGTGAAGGGTTTATTTACTACCTATTTTGTTTCTTTCCATTCTATTGTAATAGCTATTAATTAGATTTAGTTTCTAATTCCACTATTCAGCTTTAAAAAGTTGGATTTACTTTATTGGAAGTGTATCTAGTGTAGAAACGTAACCCTAAAACGATGCAGAAGATAATGGAAAAAACAAAACAAACAATGCACTCGGATTTTTACGAGGTTTGGCAAGGTTGCCTACGTCCCCGGTGAGATGAGATCCTGCTTCACTATCAATGGACAATATGGTTACAGTGCTCGTCCTCACACCCCTCAGTATTGCTTGCATTACAGAGAAAGAAACCCTCGCTACAAATATATAACGAAAAAACCCTAATCCGGAAAGTACACAATTGCCCAACCCTAATCCGGGACCGCCGTCCTGCCTGTCTAGGTGCTGCACCAGTACTCTCTGGATTAAACTGCGACGGAATACAAGACATCATACACCAACATTTGGAAGATTTATTTCTCCCACCCATAGGGAATGGGTTGTAATTGATTTCCTTACATTATAAATAAGGGAGAAGGGCACTACGGTAGCCACGATTGAAGTTTGATTAAAATAAAGGCTTTATGTTGTAGCTTTGAGAACTGTGAGATGCAGTGACATTGGGAGACTATGGAACAATGAGATGTCGTGGGTTAGAGACCCAAGACTGAGATAGTCCCCTTTCCCCCTTCCCCCTTCCTTATCCCTTATTTCCTTCTCTCCTTTCTCTATTTTTCAGTTTTAATTTTTCTGTTGAAGATTGTTTAAAGAAGTATTTCTACGGCTGGACATCAGTGTTGTGATCCTAGTATAGAGTTGGTTCTTGTTTGAACTAACCTCTACATTATTTCGTATCAGAGCCTAACCAAAGATGGAGCCAAAAGTTCATTACTTTGCTGGGCAGAGGAATCTATACAAAGTCCTTGATTGGCTAGATTCTTTAGAGGAATATTTTGGTTACTGCAACTTGATAGAGACCCATAGCTTCCATTTGTTTGCTTCTGGATGAGTGGTTGTGCTAGAGAATGGTGGAGAGTCCATTAAAAACTTCTTTGGTGGTATATTTTGAGTAGGGATTTGAGATTAGTGTTGAAGAAGTTAATTAATGATATTTTGTGAGCTTTGCTTGCTGGTTTGTTCCTGATAAAGGATGTTTCAATAGTTGAGATAGTTGTGGGTGAGAAATAATGTAGAGGTTAGTTCAAATAAGAACTAACTCTATATTAGGATCGCTACACTAATGTCTAGCAATAGAAATACTTGTTCGAACAGTCTTCAACAGAACTGAAGAATAGAAAAGGGAAAGAAGGAGATAAGGGATAGTGTTACAAACCCAAGATATGTAACCAATAACTTGAGAGAGGAGAGAAGAGGGAAGAGATTGAGGGAGAGGAAGAGAACAAAGACTGCTAAGAGAGGAGCAGCCGATATGTTTCGCAGTCCCCCTTATTGTGTATTTATAATGATCAAAACCAATAAACTTACAATTAGAGACCTTGTGGAAGTAGGAAACAAAAATTTTAATCTAACCAATTTAAGAAGTAGAGTACTAGCAGCCTATGTCTAGTCTAATTAGGAAACAATAAACCAAAGATAAAGTCAACACCTAATCACGATAGGGACAAACCCCCTTATCGTGATACATATCTTAATAGATAGGAAAGGGGGATAGGGGACTGTCTCAGTTTTGGGCCTCTCACACATGGCATCTCGTCGTTCCACAACCTCTCACCATCACTGCATCTCACAGCTCTCAAAGCTACAACATAAAGCCTTTATTTTAATCAAACTTCAATCGTGGCTGCCGTAGTCCCCTTCTCCCTTATTTATAATATAAGAAGTCCAATTACAACCTACTCCCAATGCGTGGGAGAAATAAATCTTTTAGATACACTTCCAATAAAGTAAATCCTACTTTTTAAAGATGAATATTGGAATTAGAAACTAAATCTAATTAATAGCTATTACAATAGAATGGAAAGAAACAAAATAGGAAGTAAATAACTGTTATTCCCCTTTACACGCAAGCTGGCTCCATACAACTGGCTATGGGCCCATGAAATCTGGAGAATATCCTTATTGTTGTCGATAACTTCTTGGAAAGCAAGAGTCCCATCTTCATACAACTGGCACTAACCCCACGAAATATGGAGTCAATCCTCCTTGAAATTAGAAAGTCAATGGGCGAGGAAAATCTGGAAAAATTCTTTAAAGATCATCTTCACGCAAGCTGTCCTTGGGTCCTTCATTGGGTTCTTTATCCAATTAAGAACCAGCCACACATGAACAGGCTGTCTCTTTTAGCAGTTGAATCCCACAACCGGCCTGAACTGATTTTGGTGTTGTTCCTACGATCTACATCACTTATGCAGCACACTGCATTGACCTAATGCTAAAGGACATGGGGAAGTTAAAATTGGTGCAAAGTGGGGTTAAGAGTGCGAGGCAGGTAAGCACCTATCTAAATAACCATGGGTTTTCATTGAACCTTCAAAGGGAGAAGTTTGAGGGGAATTTGGTCAGGCCTGGCCTCACAAGATTCACCACTAACTATATTACACTTGAAAAAAATTGAGTCTAAGGAAGGACAAATTGAGATCTATATTTGCCTTTGAGGAGTGGTTTTAGTGGAGGCAGTCAGGATCTTTTGGTGGTAGGCTACATAGGCAACAATTTAACCTGAGGAGTTTTGGCAGCCATTGAGTAAGGTGTGGAGGACTATGTTCGTTTCTTATCGCACACTATCATGTGGTATGCATTTGTTTTGCAGTTGGAGGAAAATGCATGTCGGCTCCATCGAACCATGAGTGGAGTTGCTCCAACACGTCATAGTTTATTCTAGTAGATAAGTATACTGCTCAGTGTTGTATTGTTTGGGACTTGGGTGTCAATTTGAACTCCGCTTTGTAGCTTGTAGTCTGTTCTAAGTCACTATGTTGTAAGTTGTAAGTAATTAATCAATATTATGTTTATTTATGGCATGGATGCATTGTTTACTTGTTTTACTAGCATACTCTGTCTTATAGTTGTAAAACACTGTGTCATAGACAATATTACATTATGTATACAGTATAGTTTGACATTTACTACCAAGCAAGGGTGCAACTCGGAAATACCATTGTGACTTTTTTTTGGCAAAGTGAAGGTCCAAATATGTTTATTTAGCCTAAAACAAGCTTCTACCAAGGATCAGATCAAGCAATAACTCACCCAAAATTCAGCGAAATTTTGGTGGCTTTCAAACCACCAAAACGAAACTGATCTCAAACCTTGAGGATGTTAACTCTGCGAGTATTCTTATGTTGATATCGAAGTTGCTGCAAAGAAGAAAGCATCTGGGTTAGTAGGCTCCTCCATAATGACTCCATTTGGATCGCTCCCTCCCCTCCTGACGCTTCTTGGGTTTGGAAGAAGATTTTGAATACAAGCTCCTTGCATCTGTAGTCATTAAATCCTTATTGATGATGGTTCAATCACTCATCTCTGGTTGGACCATTGGCATCCTTTTGGGATCCTCATCCACTTGGCTTGTCGTAGATCATGGTATAACTTTGGCTTTGATTGGCTTGCCATGGTCTTTGATATTCTTCATACTTTTGGCTTGTCACCCTCGATCCTCTCTTCTTGTGTGACGTCAGAGATGCTCTATAGCCATTCTTCGAACGCCCAAAGGTAGTGGTGACCTTGTAGTCATGGTTTAAAGTATCTTCGATACCGATACGATACTCTCTTATACGTATCTTAAATTTAGTCGACTGATACGATACACACCGATATGATACATGAAATTCTTAAAATCCTTTTGTATCAATATATATCCTACCATGCATACCAATATGCACCGATACCCCACCGATACACACCGATACGTTTCGATACTCTATGGAAAATATAAAATCAAGGTGAAATGTACGTTTCGGTATGTATCGATACGTATCGGTAAGTATTGGTGAGTATCGGTATGTATCGACACGTATCGGTGAGTATCGGTATGTATTGATACAGTGTGCTACGGTTATATAATGGCCAAGATAGGTAATTTTTCAGAAAAACACAAATTTTTGAGGGGTTTTTGTTCCAAAGTCGCTACCAGCCATATTTCGCTCTAACTAAAGTGGAAATCAAAGTTGGGAACAATGATTTTACATTTATGGCACAACTACAAACCTTGAATTCTTAGTTCGATACCCTCAATTTAGTGTTTATGCATAATACATATTATCAATAGCTTTTTTTAATAATTTTTTTATTCAAAAGTGTTTAAAAAAGTGTTTCTTATCCATTTATGTGCGTATCTTTAGCGTATCTTAGCATATCTCCGATACGATATGATACCTTTCGATACGTATCTTAATTTTGGGCGACCGATACGGCGACCGATACTTTAATCCTTGGTACTTGTAGTATGGTATGCTTCTGCATTTGTCCAGTTTTTCTTAATTGTCCACCTGGTACCTAGATTGTTCTTGGAGCCTCGTTACTACTTGGTGCCAAATTGTGTGGTTCAAGGGCCACATCTGGTGCCTCAACGTCACTGTCTAGCGGACCCCCTCCCTTTTGACTTAGTCTTTCCTCATCTAGAGACGGATCCATGCTCCTCATGTTACGTCTGTTGGAACTCACTGGAAGATGTTGACCATCTCTTTTTCAATTGCCCATTTTCCTCTTCAATTTGGAAGAGGGTTTCTTGCCAAATGTTGGCCCCAGGGTAAGAGGATTGTGCTCCTTGCTAGAGAATGGATTTAGGTAGATATGACCTTCTCCGTTGGTGCTGCCATCTATTATGTCTGGATGGAAGACAACCTCAAAAGATGGACTTCCAAAGCGAAAATTTCCTGAAATTTGGGGATACCATCTCGCTTGACATTAGAGTCATGTAATCTGTGGTCACCGCCTGGTGAATTGACTCCCCAAGGAACATGTTCAATGTTGATTCCTGGGGTATCCCTGTTTGTTTGTACAGCCTCGTGCCCCCTACTATATAAGGGCTGGGCCTTGCTTTTGTTTTGATCTTCATTTCTCCCCCGTCCTTCTAGGGGGCCCCTTGTATTCTTCCTTCTTTTGCAATATACTTCTTATTCACCCAAAAAAAAAAAAAAATCTTTCGTTGTTTGTTTTAAAAAAAACCTTGTTACTGATTTGACCCATATTTGACCAAGAAGTGGATCCCGGCCTTGTTACACAACCCCTCTTAGAAATAGGAAAGGTTGGGCAAGCTAAGGCAAATAGCTTGCTGGAATCACCGATAAATTGAGGAAATGTATTTGAAATTCAAAGAAAATTGACTGATTTTGACATAAATCTGGACACAATATGAGAAAATTTGTCATGTAATAAACAGGTAATGCTCCCCCGGTTTAGGAGATTTGGATTCTCTATATTAGACGAAAGCTAGCTACCAAAGAACTAGAACATCACTCGCTACAGGCAAATAGAAAAATCTGGCCCCACGCTTTAGCTAATGAGGCAGGCAAGCTACCTAGTGTTCCAAAGCAAAAAGGTTTTCTAAAAAGTACACTGGTTGATTGGTCTGAAAATTGGGTTGATCTGTCCCCTCAGACATCAATTCTACAAGGATCTTGAAAATTCTCCTAGCAAAGCAGATGGAAAACCAGCTAGCTTTAAAACTAAGCAATAATGGAATATTCCAAAAAATTGATGAAAGATACCGAACCACTAGAATCAGATAATCAAATTAAACAAAATACGAACGAGAATAATAATAAAATAATAAAAAGCAGGGAATTACAGAAAACAGGAAAATCGGTGAGAGAAATTGAAGGAAAAATCAGAATTCAATAGAAGAATATTGTAAATAGTTATCATCTGTAAGCCATTGGATATTATAGGAGAAATAATCGTCCAAACCACCCAAGGGAGTAGCTCATTTGGCAAGCACCAACACCTCACAATTGAGGGGTCATCAGTTCAACTAGGGCCCTGTGGCAGGGTATGATCCTTTCTTTCCTTTGTAACTGTTGATATACTGATATACATTGACACTGCCCTTCTCTAATAATGTTCAACTCCTACTACTCCTGGGAAGTGGACTGGAAGAGTTTTCCTGACATTTCTTCTTCCTCAGTGCCACTTGAAGGAAATGCCTCATGAGCTCTTCTTGCAAGGTCCATGGGATCTTGGCCTGCACATGTGGGGAAATGTTGATGTACATTGACGCTGGCCTTCCCTAATAGTTCGAGCTTTTAGGTGAAATGGTAGGGAACAATAACTTAAGTGCGTGACTTTTTCTGCTATTCTTCCTGCAGCTTACACTTTCCCTATTGCTGGTGATCAGAAAATTGTTACCTGTAGGTTAGGACTGGTGGTGGTGCAATGGTGACCACAACTTTTAGCATCCCAGGATGCTGTTGTTTTGTTATGGACTTGGGGTCGCTTAAGTTGACATGTTGCCTATTGGTGTGGGAGGGTGGGTTTCTTTGCGTGTGTTTCTGTGATTTCGTCCTGTAACTGTTCTGTAGTTTGCTGATGAATTGTTTGGATTCATAGAAAATGAACTATAGTGATCAAAGAATGAATTGAGGATTTTTGAGGAGTGAATGTTAAGATGAATGTCTATTATGTCTAATGTAGTGGCTAGCTTGTCTTTTCCTATGTTATCTTGAGAGCAGTTATGTGGTGATTCCGAGTGAGAATCAATTATTATTTCCGAATGGGAGAATAGACTCTCGAGCACTGAAGAGGTACCAAGTTCCTGTCCTGCTGGTTGGAATGGTGATTTTTAACAAATATGGAGACTTATTTGGGCTATGAGAATTATTCAGATTCATTTTTTTTTTTTTTTACAGAAATAAAATACCATACGAAAACACCGAAGTACATAATTTTGGTCATTTTGTTTCGAAATTTCGCTCATCTGAGCCAAAAATGCACTATTTCGTCGAAATTTTGGCCATCTCGTTTATCTTTTTTTTTTTTTCTCTCTCATTTCACTAATTTCAGTCACTTCAGCCATTAGCCCCCAGAATGGCCAAACATAACATATAGACAAGAGTAAACTGTTTCAAATTTCGGCGAAATTTCGGAAAAGGCCCCGAAACACCGAAACGAAGCGAGTTCTTGAACCTTGCTTTTTCTATGCATGGCACAAATACTGTTTGGTCTTGTCAAGAAAAGGGTTCATCATGTTCTTCACACTACGGTAGTTTGAGGCTTTGAGCTCATACTAAAAAAGTCTAGCATTTGACGTGCCAAGTCGCCAACAATTTTCATTTCTTTTATTTTGTTGAAAAAAACTTGCAGCAGTCGTTTTAGTGGCACTTTCATTTTGCCTAATTATTTGTTTTTCTGCTTCTTAACAGGATCATGACAGATATTTTATCTTGAATGCTGGAATTACTGAAATCTTTTTGCATTTTAGTGGATGGAACTGTACTCATGCTATTTTGATGGAAAAGTTCCTAGAGTTTATGGAAACTTCAGTGTCTGGGCAGGTGTGCTTCTTGAACCTTTTTGTCATCTTCTCAAATGCATATGTTCAGGGGTTCACATATAAGTATATAACCATAAACATAGGGAGTTTTACTTCTATGGTCCAATAATAATAAATTCACGAGTACAATTTTATTGACATTTTTCATTCTGCGGAGTTCAGATAGGTTGATAGCCTTGTGGTTGAGGGGGTGTATGACAAGGAGTCCATGTGTTCCACTGCTTCACCCTCTTCTTATGTTGCTGCCTTATAGCCCTGTGGACTTGGAAAAAGGGTCCCCTTTGCCTGTGTTGCTAGAAAAGGAAATGTTGCAATTTTTTATGGCTTCCATTCATATGAACAACACATTACTGAATATGGTATGTGGCTATTATGGATAATGGGGCTGTTGAACCAGAGGGCTATGTATAAATTGTTAGGCATCGGCTAACACAGGAGAAGATGCCATCAGGAAACCTTCCACAGCTTCCTTTCTTTCCCTCATTGTTCTGCCAATCAATTTGGGGCCTGATTGGATCTCTGTTTAGTGGATGTGTGGTGTACTTCTTAAACCAGTTTATTGGTGAAACAGGTATTTGTTGTCCATAGGCAATTTCAAACCAGGGTAGCAACCTTTTTCCAGTAATTCATACTTGTAAGTTGTAACTTAAGAGTCACCGCTTTATGACCTAATGACTTGGATACATGTTTATCCTTCATTTATTTATATTCTTTTCTGGCTCTCGTCTATATGCATCATTTATTCTCTCATATTTTCCATGATGACTTGTTCATAATACCTTGTATCCATAGTTGTCAAGGTAGCTCTGCGACCCGAGGGGATGGAGGGGTGCCTCGGTGTGGCCTAAGCATGCATTATATATAGTATTTATGCTATAATACTATGAAGTGACCACATCCAATTTAGTGGTCCTTCTCAATCTTATAGTCCTCTGTATATTGGACTCTTCCGATTATGATTCTGTGTGCTCCAAAAATCTTCAAAATAAGACTTTTTGACCAGGTTTTTCAAACATCTATTCTGCTAAATGGTGAAGTACGAACTGCTTGAAACTTGAATAATGGTGGAAGATGATGTGGAGTGGATGTCTTAAAACTTCCAACTACTATGGAACTGCCATGTGGCAGGTTTACCTGCAAGGGAGGGGAATGTATTCCTTGCTCACCATACAAAGGAAAACTCCCTTATCATTATCGTTGTCATCATCATTGTCATTGTCATAATCATTAACATTTTAATCATTATTATGAAAGTTGCATGGTCGGAGCATGACTGAGCATAAGAATGTCTCTGGCTCTTGTTGCCTTCAATTTATTATTGTGAATTTTCCACTGTTAATATCCTCTCTTTCCTTTTCTTTTCAGATTAGTTGTAATACACGGTCTAGTAAAGCGCTCAGAGAAAAGCATTTAGTTTCACTGCTGCAATTTTTTCCAAAACTTCTATCTCAAATCACTGGCAATTGGAAATCCCGCCTTCTACAGGTCAGGCTATGTTTTATACTAGTAATTTCAAACCTGATTACCTAACAAAGATTAGTAAGAAGATAAAAAGGAATATTGATCATGGATTTTGTCTTTGATGGATTTTCGAAGAAATTTCATTGCCATGCTCCCTAAATTATTTGGCCATTAATCATCTTGTGTCTTTATTAAGTTCAAAAAAGATTGAAGTTTTGCTTGAGAACAAGGATATTTGTAGACACTGTTAAATAATTTAGATTTGATGCAGGCATTCACCAAAGCTTTTAAGGATTGCAAAACAGAGTCTTCTCTGAAGTTGGCTTGCCTTTCTGTAATCAAGGAAATGCTACTTCCAGTAAGTTGTCATTTTGTTTCATCCCTCAGTCAGCTTCCTAAGTGGGGACTATAACCCAACTCTTTTGGAGTCGATGTTTGGTTTGAGCATGCCAACTGTGAAGATTTCTGACATAATCTCTTTGCCCCTCTCCCCCTCTCGAACACAAGTCAAGGATGCAAGGCACGCTGCTCTTAGATGCAACTGACACTGAGATATTGGACCATCAGATTACTTGGATACGTGAGCTTCCCTTATTGCTTCTCCAGTTTGGTGACAAACACCTTTCATCTTCTAAGGTATGCAATTATGTTATGTCATTTTTTGGCATTGGCAGGTCGAATCTCATTCTATTAATTGCACTTCCGTTGCGATATTGTTTTTCCATAATGCTATGAGTGCTGTACTCTACTTTTATAATCCATCTAGAATTTATTCAAAAAGATTAAGCAATTAAAATTGTTTAGTGTCCACGATCACTTTTTTAATTTTTTTTAAATGAATGCAAACTGGTTCTTGCAGGTAGTTTTGCATCTTCTCCTTCGCCTGGCACAATTTGCTCCCATGAACTCTTCCCTTGCTTGGGAATATGAAAATATGCAACATTCATTGCGAGACTTCTACTGTACGTGTCTGGACAAAGGTAAGGATCGAAGTACCATAGTAGTTTTATCAAACATTTTTGGATTTTTCTTATCTATAATTAATGGTCTTGATTGCCACCTTTATTATTGCAGGAAGCATATGCTATGGCCCTTTCATAAAGCTTCCTAGAGATTGCCAGGAACTTTCCATCTGTTGCCTATATTACTTCTCTAGTCTGGATTCATTAATGCTTAGAGCATTATCCTGTTGTTGCCTGAGTGAGTATCATGTGTCGGCTGATCCCGCCACCTCCCACGCCCATAGATAAATAAATAAAACACTGACAATCTCTACTTTCATGAATTTCATTTTGAAAATATTTTGCAATTTTAGTTTCCTTATTCCTGATTAATATTCTCAAATACACTATAGTTTGGAACTTTTGTTTGTTTCCTATATTACTTTGGATTTGTTTCTGCTGAAGAGTTAGTCTGTTGTGGCCTGAGAAATTTATAATGGTATATGAATTAAAAATACAAAAAATGTTGAGATCCCTAACTTCATGAATTCCATTTTGAAATGTAAATGTGGTTGAATCTGTTATCCCTGTCTATATAAATGAATACCATTTAACTTATCAAAAGTAATCACTTACATTCCTAACTGTGCTTTGGTACTCTGCAAGTTCTCCTTGTTTGATGAGAAAACAAAATTCTTTAAGTTTAGGGGAATTTGTAAGGATTTCTTTATCTAATAAACTTGTTGGAGGTTTATACCTCTGGCATGGGTTGACTAGCCATCTTGGTCTAGTAATAACAAAAAGATGACTGCTTGCTATCCAATAAAATTTTAAATTAATTATGAAAGAAAAATGTAGAAAAAGAATACATCATTCTTTACACCGATGCACTGCTATTGATTGCCTGCAGGTAATTGGGCCAACCAGAACTAAAAATAGATTGGGGAGAACAAAAGAAAGAAAGAGAGAGAAAGGAACAAGTAACTGGAATTAGATCTACTGTTTGACCATTAAATCCTAGGGCGAGGTTGCGAGAACCATTCCCCTCTTAAACCATACAAGCATTCCATTCTATTGATGATAAATTGATTACTAGCTTATTCATAATCCAATGTATTACATCCTATATGATGCAGTGTCTAGGCACCGAAAAACAATGCTAGGAGGGTGAACAAGTGCCTAGTGTACTTGGTAGAGTGCGGAGATCCTAAAGCCCATTCTACCTAGAGGTCTTGGGTTCACGTCTCCTGGTTCACACCTTCTCTCCCCCTCATAGAATAGGATAAATTTGGACCTGTAAAAAATATTTAATTAAAAAAAAAAGAAAAAAAAAAGAAAAAAACAAAACAAAAACAAAAGACAATGGTAGGAGAAGAAGAATAGCTTGTGGTTTTAGAAATTTCATAATTCCTAGTTTCTTTAGGAATTCTAGTTCCATTGGGTATTCTATTCCAAGTCTACTATGGAAGTCTAAGCGGAGACGAAACCAGCCCAACCCGGTTTTTTGGTCCAAGACGGGTTGGTAGAGGTTTAATGGGGACAATATATGGAATATTTTTTTTTTTTTGGGGGGGGGGTGTGTGGTAGATTACATATGAGTTGGTTTCCTAATTGTTTTGTTTCCTATAGGCCTTGTTTGTTTGACGGAAAATAGTAGGGTACGAATAAATGGGTGGGATAATTGTAGGGTTTTCCATAAAATTCCAAAACAGGCAGGTGTTTGGTTGCCTGGGTGGGAAATTAAGTAGACAACCATTCATGAATAAAGGGAACTTGTTTACCTATGTGGCAAACCGTTTATCCCACCCCACCCTTTTCCAAAGTCCCACCATTTTGGGTAGGATTTTTTTTTTGTGGGGGGGGGGCGAAGGGGGATGACTGACATGTGGGCCCAGAACTTTATTTCATAGTGGAATAAAAAATATTTAAATTCCATTGATTACCATAGTTCCTTCTCTTTCCTGTTCTTTAACCCCATAGCCATAACTTCTCCTTTCCCCTTTTTGTCCACCAAACAAATGGGGCCAGGTTGAATTAGTTTCAAAGTAGAATAGGTTTCAATTATTTTGTTTTGGAGTTTCTCTTTATATATGCATTTACTGTTGATGGGAAGAATAGAATGGAGTGAATTGAAACTGGTTGGGTTGCTGTGGTATAGCGAGGACCTGCTGGCCGTTATGGTCATGTTTTCATCTTACTTCTCTATTCTTCTTCATCTTTCTCCTACTTGAGTTTCTTAAACCCTCTTTTTTCTTCCTCCTTCCTCTTCTTCCTCCCTTTTCCTACCTTCCATATTGTGCCTTCTTACTGTTCTAACACAACCTGCAGATACCTATATGATGGTATTTTTCTATTTACCCTAAAATTCTAGGTGTGGATTGCATCTTCACGGGCAACTCCAACCTCAGAAGATCAACTTTGAACTGCCCTTCAGTTGTGAGAGCTGAAACCTGCAAGTGTACTGCAGTAACATCTACCGCCAGGTTCTGTTTCAGGTTCTCCTCCTTGAATTCCTGCTTGCTGTTTCTCGAGGTGAACTAAGGGAGTCGATAGATCTAGTCAATTGAAAGTGCAGGACAAACAGAGATCTTTCGATGGATTTCTTTGTCCTTATGCTAGTTGTCCGTGTTCAATGGAATCTTACTTTATTATTTGCCTGATTGCCCTTTCCTTTGTTTCCAATTCAGGTCTTGTCCATTACTTAAATTTATTCCAAGTTTACCCTTGTACCTTAATTCTAATTCCTATTTCACTCCGTCCTCTTTATCTTCCTAAGTAAGCCTTAAACATTCTTCTTATTTACCAGACTGCCATTCCCCTTTATAAACTTCAGAATTACATAATTTCCATTACTTAATATTTGGGTTATAGAATATTTGGGAAGGCCATTAGTGATCATAACTGGGTCGTAACTGGGTTTTGGAACTCCGGATTGCACAACTGATGTTATGTTTGAAAGGGTCAGACCACTGTCTGATAATATGGCTGTACATAAGCTACAAAGAGGGAGTACATCTGAAAACAACACTTATTACAGGAGGACTGCTGATAGTACAAAGAAGGTGAAACCAATAGTTTCTTACTTTGCTGGATAGATGTACCCTTGGCTATTCCTTGACTGGTTAGCTTTGTTAGAGGAATAATTGGACTGGTACAAATTGATAGAGGGGAGGAAGCTTAGATATGTTCATTTGCGATTGATTGGTTGTGCTAAATGATGGTGAGGAATCCATGAATCGAGGCTTGGAGTTAGAAGACGTGAACCCAAAACTTAGGCAAAGATTAGGCACAAGTTGAAGAACAAGTGTCTACCAGAAAATATCTAAGGGAAAAGCTCTCCCTTGGACAAGATTACCACCAGAAGACCTTCAAGGGTAAAGAGAACTTGAAGCGGTCATCTATAAAATTTAGTTGCCATGAAATATGCTACTCCTATAGTGTTCATTCTAAGCCGCTACAAAACTCGTGGGTAAGTTTTTTTCAAGCCAAGTGGAATTGATGCAGTATTTAGGCACCAGTAGCGATGTCAGGAGAAAAAGAATAGCTGGTGGTTTCTGGAATTTCAAACCAGATCAGGGTTTTTTTTTTTTTTTTTTTTTT
>NC_056561.1:31708647-31712785 GCF_013358625.1 Macadamia integrifolia | reverse complement strand
TCAGTTTTTTTTTTTTTTTCTGGAATCTATTCTGTTCTTGCAAATTCCCTTAAGTTTCTCCATAGTTTACATATGGGATTTCAGATCAGATTTCATATTTGGCCATAGGATTACATTCTGAGCAATACCCAAGATTTCAAAATTTGATCTTGTTGCTGTTTTCTTAGAGTCCTACTTCAAAATAGATTCTCAGTTCTACTCAATTTTATCAGATCTGATTTTCCTCATATTACTATTGAAATATGTTGGTGTTTTAATACTCTTTTGCTTGTTGGTTTGAGTCCAATAAGATCTGCCTTCGGTAGTCACTTCTGTAACTCTGTTTTAAAGAATCCTAGGATATATTTATTACTACAGATCTAACTATCTGATTTCAGTTAGATTTTGAGGTGTTATTATAGACATATTCTAGACCATTAAAGTGACTTCAACCAGAATTGAATTTTCATCTGAGTTGATTGTCACTTATTGAATTTCTCTTATAAATCTGGTCTTTACTCTTCACTGCAATTCTGGTTTTCAATTTCTAAACGTAATCCCATAGGCTTCTAGAAATCCATCACTATGAATTCATCCAACTGCTTAGTGATTTAATGTGGAACCAGGTAGAATCTCGACTTAAATTAATAGACAAACTCCTGAACAAACTAACGCACTTTAAAACTACCCCAATATTATAACATTATTTACTATAAATAATTTATCATAGTTTAAGAAAATTTGTATAATTGTAATAATAAACTGTTGGGAATAATTTCACATCGGAAAACTCTGGGATTTTGGATGCCTTCATATACCAATTAGGCCTATCCACCTAACAACTTAAGCTTTTGGGTTGGATACTTCAACATGTTATCAAAGCCATCAGACCCACTATGTTAATAATACATCTATGTATGGTCTACCAAAAAGAGGGGCCATATATTTCATGTGTAGTCATGTATTCCACCTAAAACAGGTGCAAGACATGAGGGCCAATGTTGGGAATAAATCCCACATTGGAGATCTTTGGAACCTGGGATGCCCTCATATACCAGTTGGTCCTCTCCACCTGATACTTTAAGATTTTTTGATTGGGATACTTTACCACAAACTAGCAACAAAATTACAATAGAGTGGGGGTGGATAGACAGCCTTTATACATGGGGCAGGAACCTATGAAGTTAGAATAGTAACTACTTTTGTTCTAGGATTTTGTACATGGCCCTGATATTTGGGGTGGGTTGTAAAGGTTTTCTGTAGTTATTCACATTTGCAGACCTCTGGTTTTCGTCCAGTGGCCCAGTATTTATTTATTTATTTTTTAAAATGTACAGTATAGATCCCCTTCATCATCTACTGGATGGGGTAATTTGGCATAATATAAATTTTCATATAATGATCTTATTTGTTGAACCCTTCCAATATAAGAAACTAATCTGGAGGTAGATCCAAAGTCTGCTGACATCATTTTATTCCTTTTTCTATTGATAAGCTAGGTAAGTTGTCAGGACTTCATTTACAAATACGGCATTATTTGACCTTCCTTGCTATGTGACATTTGTATATTTTTTGTTTTTGGATTTGTGTTCTCATACCCATCTTACATTGAATGCAGGTAATAATTTGGAGCCATTTGTATTATTCAGAATAATAGAGGTTCTGCAGTCAGCCTATAAAGCTGGACATGTCCAGATTGCAGACCATCTCAGTTTCTTTGTTACCTTGCTGGCCTGTTTTAGAGTTTACCCTGGTAATTGTTTATGTGAATTATAGATTTATAAGCAGTGATTTGTAATCCAGAGGTTAATCGTACTCTGGCAACTTTATGTAAGAGATTATTGCCACAAAACGAAGTTGGATTGTCTATTGAAGAAGTTGCTTACTGAAGGACTGTTAATGTCATATATAGAAATTTCACATAGTTTACTGTAGATTTTCTGTTTCTCGCTCATATGCATTCGGTATTTGTTCCTGTCAGGCAGAAAATAACCTACAACATGACATGCTGTGTTAATTTCTGTACTGCAGAATGTATGGGTGAGGGGGAAAATGTGGACTGGTTATTCTTACAAGTTTGGACAGTTCTGATTCAGACTAGATGTATTAAAGATCCAGAAGGGATAGAATTTGGCAACGTTCACGAGATTCATAGATCCTATAGTGCATGTTGGTAGCTAGATGTCCATACTGATAAGCGTGGTACCTTGGAAAAGATCCGGGAATATTGTAGTTAATAAGATCACTACTTGTGTTTGGCGTTTTGTTCAGGTTCAGGGGTGGATGCTTTCTTTTTGGTGCGTGACCTGGGAAGCTTGTGAAAACCATTAATTTGTCTTAGGGATCTAGTTTACAGTGTCCACATATCCTGGATGCCAAGATGCTAAAGAGAGTGGATTCACTCTCCAAGGAGTTTCTGAGACTTTCTTGTCCATTCAGAATTTTTTAGCACGGTTCTATTCTCTTTGGTAAAATGTCTTATGAGCAGAAGAACATTAAGAAATGTTGGTGACTGATGGAACATTTAGAGAAATGAAACAATCAAATAATTACTGGAGATATTTTCAGTTGGGTCATAATCGTTTACAGTTACCTTTTCTTCTTAACATTGTCATTGATCTAAAAAAAAATTGCCAACTAGTAGAAAAAGTATGATTCTTTTAAGTCTGTCCTGGTTTGACAATGACAGATCACAAATTTTTAATTCTGATAAATGGTGGCAATTGTCTATGCAGAAAACTTCTATCCTTCATCTGGGAATGATGAGAAGATTCTGAATCATGGAACTTTTAAGGCCATCACAAGTGCGATCTGCTCTTGCCTATCACAGATGGGTGATGATAATCTTGTTCTTCAAACGCTGGAGAAAATTATTGTTGATGAAATAGTGAGTTACCTCAGCTATTTCTGCCTACTTCACTACCTCTACTAGAATATATTTCCTATTTCTTTACTAGTTACTTTTACCAAATGTTTCGCTAGAAGTTTTATTTTTTATTTTTTTGTTTCTCCTCCAAAATTGAAGATCTTGTATCTTTTTGAATTTCAGAGCCTCAACCTACCATTAGTCAACAAGTGTGCACTGCTAAGAATGCTTGTCGTTCTGGACTCTAAACCGACAAGACTTTCAGAGCAAAGCATTATCAAGCTAAGCAAATCCCTGTCAGAATACTTGATTGATGCTGCTTCTGTAAGTACTTATCATGTTTAACATGTGCAGTTGTATTTCCAAAAAAAATAAAAAAAGAGACTGAAAAGAGTGCCACATTGTTTTATTTACTCCCCAGGAGTAGTAATATTTTTTCTTTTTAATTCCCGTCTATTCTATTTCTCCTCTTTTTCATAAAATCTGAAAAGATACCATTGAGAGAATAAACATACAAAACCCCTTGATGAAACTTGGTCAAGAAAGGAAAGTAATGGCGGAAGTCAAAAGAAGAATGTGGTAATTCCTTGAGAGAAACCCACTAAATTTTTGCAAAAGAAAAGCCCTTGTGGTTCCATTCTGGAATAAATGTTTCCTGGTGAATCTTTTCACTGCATTTGCATTGTACCTTCTATTTTCTACAATCAAGACCTAGGATGAACTCCCTATCCCCAATCTTTCCAATCGGATATAAGACACTTGAAATAAATAAATTAGGGGTGTAAGTTTGGCCCTGACGGACTGAACCCATCATGAGCCCGAACCCTATCTAACCCGGTTATGAGAGTCAACCAGGCCTGGCCCGATTTTAATCCTGATCTATTATTGTGTTTAGTAATAGTGTTCCCTTTCCCCTAGGCCTACATCATGTGTTACACAAACGTTACACAAGCTGTCTGTATGACTTCAACCCACATCATGTGTTACACAAGCCACATACTCTTACCTATTGAGCTAAGACGACCAAATGGTGGAACTATTTCCTGCCTCCCCTTTTCTTTACATGGGTTGTCTTTGTGTCTCCTATCATGTATTGATAGGAACTTTAGATACAATAGCAATCATGAAGAATTGGGCCAAAATTTGGCTTGTCCAGTTTTTGGGAGATAGTGATGCCAGGCAATTAAAAGGTCTATCTTATAACCAAATTGACAACCTTGCTTGTTGCAAATTTATGGATTAGGGGTGGACAAGGGCTGGCCATAGTCTTAACATCTCCCAACCCCCCCCCCC
>NC_056561.1:31707035-31708627 GCF_013358625.1 Macadamia integrifolia | reverse complement strand
CCCCCCCCCCCCTTTGGTAAGTATAGGCTTACATTTGTGACCCTTTCTAAAAAAATACAGGACCAGCTAGGGTCAACCCGGAGCGTGAACCCGGTAGGGCTTACTCAAATAGGGGCCTTTAGCTATAGTGGGGCCCTTGCTTGTTTGGGGGATTAATTAATTAGATACCCGAGAAACATTAACCTTTCCTAGGAACAACTTCTATGCCCCCTGCCGTCCGAACAATATGGGAGCCTTTCAGCTCGTACTGCTCACACTCCTAGATCTTCACGGCGCCTCCTTGGGTTGGGTTTGGGTTGAGTTTTGGGGATCAAGGGTTGGGTTGGGTTGGGGTTTTAAGAAACCCGGCCCTGTTTCACCCCTAAAATAAATAATCAGTTTAGCTTTTCTAGGTTTGGATCTTCAAATTTTCTTTTCTTTTCTGCCTTTTTTTTTTTTTTTCTTCTGGTGGGCAGGGGTGTTGGTTTGTTTACTTCATGCACCCTAAGCATTTCTAGGAACAATACTACTTCTAACCTTTTCTTTTCCCCCGGTTTGAAGAAGCTAATATGGAAAGGGGCAAATAGACATAATGATTAACATTAGCTCTTTCAACTTATGAATAGGAAAATCATTAAAACAAAATCGATGAGGTCTTATTCATTGGAGAAAAAGGGGGGAGACTTGGGAAAATTATGAGATCTAATTATTTAATTCTGGAAGTTGGGGTGGATATTGTGTGTGTATTTTATAGAACTGATGCTTCTTTGGAAAATTGTTTTCTTATCCTTGTAAAAAAAAAAAACTTTTCTTTTTTCTTGCCCATCATTTTGGCGCAGATGAATTATTCATTGGTTCTTATCTTTTATGCAGAGCATTCCCGAGAACGACGATGGTTCTAGTGATTCTGTTCGACTACGCAATTGCGTATACCTTCTAATCCCATGCTTTTTCCTGTTTGATAGAAGTGATAAACTTTTAAATCTTGTCCTGGATTTGATGGGATCTTCATTAGGTGAAAATTATTCATCAGTTGAATATGCATTTGACCTGTCACGTAAGATTTGTGCAATTTCTTCCGTCCTCCTATTTATGTATAAGGATGTGAAAATCCAGCGAAGACTTCTTCTGTGTCAGGTTTCTGTTAACAGAATTTTGCACAATATTCTCTTCCAGGTATGCTCTTGTGCCTCAAGCATGGACTTAACTAGTTGTTGCTTTCTTTTATTCAGCCTATTCAAAAAGGTAGTAGAGCAATATTCATAATACGGTCATGTTATACTTTGGACAGTGATGACAATCTCATTGATATTATCCTTTTTTCTTATGGTTAAAACAAATAATCCTTGTATGGTTAGAGGAATGGATCATGATCTACACATATGGTTTTATTAGATGTTTTTGTTTCTTAAATCATATATTTAATACTTCTTTGGGATTTTGTTGTCCTTAAATTATTGATACTGATGCTTGCAGTTTACCGTCATATGGGAAATGTTAATTTGCTAACCCTCTATATTCCTCCTTTAAGTTACATATGGATGTTATTACAATGGATCTCTTTTTGTGTTTGTGTGCAGTTTTTGTTCATGTTTTGATCTCCCACCACCCCC
>NC_056561.1:31664290-31706972 GCF_013358625.1 Macadamia integrifolia | reverse complement strand
AAAAAAAAAAAAATTCAGATTTGAATGGGGAGAATATTGGTGTCAAACCCACTTAAAACCTGAAATGATGATAATTATTATATGCATGGAATTAAGATATACTTTAGAGCTAGTGATCCTTTCACAGTTGGGCATGTTAGATCCATTCTAATTCATAGCACTGGTAGTACTTAATGCCACAGAATTCCATTATCTTTTTATTTGACCAGTTCTCATTTTTGAGTACTTGCTAGTTATGTATT
The DNA here is from genome assembly GCF_013358625.1 of Macadamia integrifolia. Taxonomy (NCBI): domain Eukaryota; kingdom Viridiplantae; phylum Streptophyta; class Magnoliopsida; order Proteales; family Proteaceae; genus Macadamia; species Macadamia integrifolia. The sequence continues at coordinate 31,706,730 of NC_056561.1, read as the reverse complement.
GTATATTGTCTATAGCTTAATATCCAACATGTTACTGGTACAGAATGATTTGAGTACATTTTTGTGTGCTTTGTGCTGAATTTTGATGTAACCAGTCTCCTTCAACTCTTCTGTTTTCCTTTATATAAGTAGCCTTTTTCAAAGTCATTGATTATTGCTGACTCTTTTTTTTTAACGTTAAAATCCAATTACACCAGTTGTGCAACTAAAGCCCTTCATGTATGATCCACAGCCCAAGTATTTCCTTCCTTTCCTGTTCTCTCTATAAATCTTGGATATTCACAAACACAAAATAGAGCAGATTCTGTATTTTGATATTCTGTAAAATTTTACGGCTTGAATAATATAGAAATTTCCCGAGTCCACAAAATAGAGCAGATTCTGTATTTTGATATTCTGTAGAATTTACTTTGTTACCATATGAATGTCATATCCTGCTTGTAATTCAATGTCAAGTCATTGATGCATCTCTTCTACATGGTTGCAGTCTTCAACTGAAACCAACATGCCTCTTGAACAAAGGCAGAGAATACAATCTGCAGTTGATCAACTACAATCTGCAACCAGTAGATTATATTGCTAGAATGGTGATGCACGTAAATGTATTCGTGGCACGTGTAAGTCTTTTTTGTCTGTTACTTGCTCCAACCACTTTACATGTCACTTTCTTAAATTAAAGGCTTTAATGATTTCATTGATGTGCATTTTTTTTCTCAAATTAGTACAATGATTTGAATTTGATTATACTCGCTGGGTAGTTTATTTGTAATTAGTATTGGGTGGACAAAATTGGTTTCAAAATCCTGGTCTAGGGCATGGTTCAAGAACTCGGGTGATACTATTAAAATTTCCCACATTTTGACGGTATCCCAGGACTTCGATACCATATAGCCTGTGACTCTTAAAAGTCACTGGTTTCAACAGGTATTGAGCAAAATTCCCACATTTCAACCGAAATTTGAGAAATTTCAAGTGGACCAATGGGTTCAACCGTTTGGGTGGAACCAACATTTATCAAACATACTTAAATGGGAACCAAGTGTTTTCATTTCAAAATTTCAATCCTCTCCTCATATTTCTTCTCTGTGAAATGGGAAACTTGCTGAAATACTCAAGATTTCCCCTTGTGCCCAAAAAACTTCAATCTAAGCTTTGGATCTTGCAAAATCTACCTAAGGTGAGTCAACTTTTGTTGGCAATATCTTTGGGTATCCATCCCAACCTTGTGTGCCACATCCACATCCTATCACTATGACTGAGCCATTCCCTAGGCTGCAATACTTAGCTGATGTTGATGATGCATCTTATAGATGGGCAGTGATCAACTACCAAAACAATTGGCCCAAAACATGTCATGGGACTCATATGTGGTGCATTCAGAGGAGCGGCTAAGACATCTGTAGTGGTTCGCAGCTCGTGGACTGGAACTGCATAAAAACTCTACTTGGAATTGATTTTTGAGTGAGTGTTCAGTGTGTTGAATGTTGAGACTTGATACTTGAGAGATAACTTACAATTATGTAATATTATTATTTATTTTAGATCCTTTGCATTATGTATTTCACAATTATGTACTTACGTAGATTGTATGCTATATATAATATAGACTATGTAGTATAGTTTCAATCAACGACTCAACATACATTGGCAAACTTTGGTTCACACCGCAAGTATGACTTTAGGTGTTTTTTCCATGAAACTAATTATGTGAATGTGTTAGAAATGTCTAAAATAGGACGTACACAAAAAATAAGGCAAAAAAAAAAAAACACATTTTGGGGGTCGAAACCAAAGTTTAAACTGGGAAAAATTCCCTTGTTTCCTTGAAATGTCCCAAAATTTCGGTCTCCCCAAGGGTCGAAACCCAATACTTTGAACCTTGGTCTAGGGTAAACTTCTTGGACTTTACCTACTTATTGAGCTGGCATCTTCCAGGTTTCACAAACAGTTTGCTAGTATTGATTCACATTTGGATGGTTTGGAAATAGGAAATTCTGTATTCACATAATTGAAAATCTAGTTTCCTAAGTTCGTCAATTGATGAGCTTCATTCCAAAATAGAAATTGCATAATAATTGAAGCAAATTTTGAACTCAGGGAACTAGTGTTAGCATAAGAAGAGAAATATGAGGAAGAAGTGGATCCACAAGTTTGAGAAGAGAAAAGATTCATGGGTTGGTTAGAATACCAAACCATGACTACTAAGCTACATTATATAACTTGTGAAAGGAAGTTACAAACATTTCCCATACTACGAAACATTACATTAAGAACTACTAGAACTAAAATTATATACCCTAATACAACAAAAACATTCTGAACACTCCCCATTATTGCCTCAATGTGACAATCAACTTCAATATGTTTGATCCTTTCATGAAACATGGGGTTGCTAGCACTGTAGATAGCAGCTTGATTATCACAGATCCTGACAAGCTTAGTAACCAAAAACCCCTACTCTTGAAGTAACTTAGTTGTTGTATGAGTTGTGGCCCTCTATTCAGCCTCAACACTTGATCTAGCCACAATTGTTTGCTTCTTGCTTTTCCATGTGACAATATTGCCACCAATAAACGTACAAGGACTTGTGGTAGATCTTCTATCATTGTCAAGACCAGCCCAATTTGCATCACAAAGTATCTAATCAAGTCAATATGCTGATGAGGTAAGGAAATGAGTCCATTTCTTAGAGCCCCCTTAAGATACTTTAAGATTCATCACGCAACCTCCCAGTGAGTCTTCTGAGGTGATTCTATAAACTAACTAATAACTCCAACACCATAAGATATGTCAAGTCTAATAACAGTAAGGTGAGTCTATAGGTATAGGTGTATCAACATCATAAAATATAGTCCTGTATAAATGATCAGTGTCAAAATCCTTGCCATCATCTTTCCCAAACTTCTGTGTGGGTCTATACGTATATCAACTGGTTTGGAAACAAGTATACCAGCATTAGACAAGAGATCCAAAACATATTTCTTCTGTGAGAAACTAATCCCTTTTTTACTGCAGAACACTTCAATACCAAGAAAATACCTAAGGGCAACCAAGTCTTTCATCTGAAAATGTGATTTCACCTCTGTAATCTTAGATGCATCGTCCACAGATTTTATAATGTCACTGACATTACAAATATATTCACCCTAGACTCCCGATGACGAACAAACATAGAGTGATCAGATAATGCTACGAGAATCTGCATCAACAATCGAGGTCAGACCATAAATCGCCTTGGGTAAGTTATAGACTCTGTGAGCATTCTCCCCTTGAGCAACATGTTGTGGAGATTGCTCCACATACATCTCATTTAAATCTCCACATTAGAAAGCATTCTTGATACCCAACTAATACAATGGCCAATCATTATTCGCAGCTAAAGGCAAATGAATAAAATTGAGCCGAGCAATATGGGAGGTCTCCAAGTAATCCATACCATAGGTTTGAGTATAACCCTTTGCAACCAAATGGACCTTTAGCCATTCAATCAGATCAGTCATTGGTGATTATTCTGCAACCATTGGGTGGGTAAGTTGTCTTCTGGTGGATCTTGGGGACATTTCCACTTGCTTAGAGGCTTAGATGTTACTCTCCAACTTGATAACCGGAACATGAACATCTTAAACTGTCTTCGTAGAAATATGATGGAAACTAGGATAGTTTCAGTCCAGGAAAACTTAGTGCATCATTGTCATCATCATATGTTACTGGTGAAAATTCTCACTTGCCTTGTATACAATATTATTTGTTGCAATGGGTTATTCTGTTTATGGGTTTTAAGGGTGTTATCCAAACGGATCCTTAAGTCCCTTTTAGGGTTTTACTTTTCTATAAATAGAGGGGCTTGTGTCAGTTTAAGGCACAAGTCACATTCTCCCTAATTCTTCATGGTATCAGAGCAAGTTAGAGATAACATTCTCTTTTTCTCCTCTAAAGAAACCCTTACCCTAACCATGACTATCAGCTCCGCCACCTCTCTCTCTCTCTCTCTCTCTCTCTCTCTCTCTCGTAGTTTCCCTCACCACTGCCCACCACCGCCTTCCCCTTCGCATGACTCTCTCTCTCCCGTTGCTCCTACCTTCTCGTGGCCTTCGCTTCCCACGACTGGCGATTCTCCTCTTTTGCCTTTTTCTTGAAGGTCTCTCCCTTGATGGTGAATTCTCCCACCGAGGGCCCTTTTATGGTTTAGTTCCTGACTAGATCCATATGAAGGACTAGATCTAGATTGGTGCCTATCCTTGTGATTGTTCTTGGGATCAACGGCCATGGCGATTGAAGACTCTGGCACATTAGATATCCAAGAGGTAGGGAATTATGGTTCTAACAATGATTACCCTACCTCCCTACGAGCTCCATCAAGTTAGATGGGAGCAACTATTTGATTTGGTCTCTCTTACTACTGATCTATTGCTGGTCGTGGATATGCGGGTTATCTCACAGGTATTACTACTTGCCCTACAACTGTTGGTGTCCCACAAGACAAATGGGACGTTGTCAACTGCATGGTAATGTCCTACCTTATCAATTCTATGACCCCATCTATTGTTAGGGGCTATTTATTGCTTGATATCCCGTATTTGGAAAGCTATGAGGGGAATGTATTCTCAAGTGGTTGTTAGTGCCCGGTTCTTTGAATTGAGAAAAAAACTTTATATGGCTACTCAGAAGGACCTTATAGTGTCCCTATACTATTCTGATTTTTGTGGTATGTGGAATGAAATTGACTACTATAAGACCTATCAGCCTGTTTGTGATGTTGATGTTACAGGATTTAAGAAGCGTGAGGAGATGTATCGTGTCAATAATTTTTTGGCAGGTTTAAATGTGGAGTTTGATTAGGCTAGGGCTAATGTGCTTAATTGTGATCCCTTCCCTTGTCTTGAACATGCCTTTTCTTTGATCCACGTAGAAGAAAACCATCGATTTGAGATGCTCCAGCCTGTTTCTCAAGATCGTTCCTTGCTACTCTCTGCACAGGGTTCTACTGGTTCTAATGCTCGGACCACTCCTCCCTCCACTGACAAGCTTGTTGTCAAGTGTGACAATTGTGGCAAGGAGCGCCACACTAAGGAGACATGTTGGAAACTCTATGGGTGACCTACAAATATGCATAGGCATAATCAAGGTCATGGAAAGTCCTCTCAGTCTTAAGTCGGTCAGTCTGAAGCTGCTGATAGTACTGATTACTCTGTTCCCATAAGTTCCTTCTCTAACGATGAGGTGATTGTGCTTCGTTGTATGATGGATCAGTTGGGATCCAACTCTGCTGCTACTGCCTCTTCTCTGCTGGCCACTACTACCTCTCACTCGACCCAGTTAGGTACTACCTTTTATGGTCACAATGCAGCTATGGCTTCCTAGGCCTGGATAATTGATAGTGGGGCTACTGATCGCATGACTGGGTTCCTACATTTTTTTCTATGTATTTCCCTTCCTCATATAACACTAAGGTTCGTGTAACTGATGGTTCCCTTTCTCTTGTTGTTAGAATGGGTTCCATTAGGTGCTCACCTTCCATGACCCTTTCCTCTGTCTTACATGTTTCTCAATTTTCTACTAATTTTTTGCCCATTGGTAGTATTGCTAAAGATTTGAACTATAAGGTCACCTTCTTTCTTACTCATTATGTGTTTCAAGACTGGGTGACGGGGGCAACCATTGGCAATGGTAGAATGAGTGGTGGTCTCTATTACTTGAACAATGGACCTATACGGGCTCTTCACACATCTTCAGATCTAGCACTCTCGGAGCTCCTTAGTTGGCATTGTCGTCTGGGACATCCCCATGGGGCACTTTATCTAGATTATGCCCTGCTGTATTTAAACAATGTACTCATGACTAGTTTACTTCTAATGCATGCATTTTTGCAAAACAAACTCAGAATGTTTATCCAATTTCTGATAATAGGAGTATTATTCCCTTTAATTCATTCTGATGTTTGGGCCTTGCTCGTCCTGTCTCTATATCTAGATATAGATGGCTTGTCACTTTTATTGGTTGTAATGCTCATGCTACTTGGATTTATTTATTGCATCATAAGAGTGAGGTATTTGGGTGCTTTAGGGAGTTCCATTGTATGATTCAAACTCAGTTTGATGCTAAAGTCAAGATATCACGTATTGGTAATAGCAAGGAATATATGGATGGTTTCTTACAGTTCTATCTGGTTGATCATAGGATCATCCATCAGACTAGTTTTGTGGTATCCCAGAGTAGAATGGGGTTGTAGAGCGTAAAAACAGACACTTGTTAGAAGTTGCTTGTTCCTTGATGTTTGACATGCAAGTTTCTGTCCCTTATTGGAGTGAGGCTATCCTTATTGTTGCCTATCTCATCAGTAGGATGCCCTCACGTATGTTGGAGTTTAGGTGCCCGGTTAACCTCCTATCTAGTTCGCGTAACTTTGTTATTCCTCCTGAGGTGTTTGACTCTATTTGTTTTGTTCGAAATCATCAAGTTCTTGGCAAGCTCGATCCTAGGGGTCTCAAATGAATCTTCATTGGCTACTCTTCTACTCAGAGGGGTTATAAGTGTTATCACCCTCCTTTCCCCTTCCCCGCGCCTCTTTGTTTCCATGGATGTAATCTTTTGTGACACTGAGGCCTGCTACTATCGTGCTTATGTGTCTTCATTGTCTTCTGTTTCCATTCGTCAGACCTGGCAGGAGGCAAGTGCAAAACCTAGATTGAAGGAGGCGATGAATGAGAAGATGAGAGCCCTTCATAAAAATGGCACATGGGACTTAGTTACTCTTCCACTACTGAAGCGACCAGTTGGCTGCAAATGGGTGTTTACATTTAAACACAATGTGGATGGGACTTCAGATAGGTACAAAGCAAGGCTGGTTGCCAAGGGCTTCACTGAGACATATAGGATCGTTTACCAAGAGACCTTTGCTCTTGTTGCCAAGATGAACACAGTTATAGTTATTATCCTTTATGCTATGAACCGTGGTTGGGAGCTACAACAACTGGATGTCAAGAATGCATTTCTTTATGGGGAGCTAACAAATGAGGTGTATATGGATGTTCCACCAGGCTACTCCGGTCCAGAAACCCAAGGCAAGGTGTGTAGACTAAATAGGCCTATTATGAATTGAAGCAATCTCCTAAGGCGTGGTTTGTTTGGTTTCACAAGGCTATGGTAGCAGTGGGCTTCACTTAGAGTAATGTTGATGACACTCTGTTCATTAGAGGGTGTGACCAAGTTACTATCCTGATAGTATATGTGGACGATATTGTTGTGACTAGCAATGATGCAGTTGGGATCTCTAAGCTCAAGGTCTATCTTGATGAGGAGTTTGAGATTAAAGACCTTGGGAGGCTAAAATATTTTCTTGGGATTGGGGTGGCACGATCTACCAAGGGTTCTCTCCCAGAGAAAATATACCTTGGACCTCCTCTCTGAGACTGGTATATTAGAGTGTAAGCCCTTAGATACACCTATTGAGGCAAATTCTCATCTTAAAAGCAAGGAAGGTGAACCGGTTGATAAGGGTCATTATCAAAGGCTTGGTGGAAGACTCATCTACCTATCTCACACTTGACCAGACATAGCTTATACAGTTAACCTGATGAGTCAGTATATGCCTGACCCCTATTCCTCTCATATAGAAGTTGTGATTCGTATCCTTCGGTGCTTGAAGATTGCCCCAGAGAGTGGAATTTTATGCTCCCCTTCTGATCACATGAGGTTGAGGCGTATACTGATTCTGATTGGGTAGATTCCCCAGATGATTTTCGTTCCACTACTGGTTACTGTACATTTGTTGATGGCAATTTGGTTGCATGGCACAATTAAAAGCAGTCAGTTGTGGTTTGATCTAGTGCAAAAGCTGAGTTCCAGATAATGGCGCATGGTATATGTGAGTTACTTTGGTTACATGGTCTTCTTCAAGACCTTGGTCTGTCTGTTCAGTTACCATTGTTATTGTACTGTGACATCAAGTCAGCCATAACATGACCATACCAAACATGTGGAGATTGATAGACACTTCATTAAGGAAAAGTTGTAACAAGGCTTCATATGCATTCCTTTTGTGAGAAGTGAGGACCAGTTAGCTAATATTCTTACAAAGGGACTTGGTAGTAAATCGTTATTCTATTTGTGCGAGTTGGTTATATTTGATATCCATGGACCAATATGAGGGGTAGTGTTGGAAGTAATGGGTTATACTGTTAATGGGTATTAGGGGTGTTATACAAACGGACCCTTAAGTCCCTTTTAGGTTTTTTTAACTTTATTTAAATAGAAGGGCTTGGGTCAGTTTAAGGCACAAGTCACATTCTCTCTAATTCTTCATTATGTTTACATTCTAATGCCACAGCACGAACCCAACCTGGCAGATATATGAAGTCCCCTCAGGTGATGTACAAAATCTACTTCAAATCTCGTCTGTCCTTCACTTGTTTCCATAGGAGGGTTTGACATTTTTACCGCAACTGGAAAATTTTGATGAAAGTATTTTGGCTTCACCAGAGATCAAAATCCCCTACCCTTCCCTTGGTGGCTTGGTGAACCTGAAAAACAATCACAAGTTTTGTTCTTGTTCTTGTATGGTAGGAATGCCAATACCAGAATCAAGGGGAAGTAAAAGAGACATTGTATTCCATGCTCTAGAGCACCTCTAAAATACGGAAGTGCACTCACCTTGATTCTTATGACTCCAATTTCTGTAAAGATATCCCCCATTGCAGAGTGGACACTGGATATCAAACATGAATTTTTCTGTGCTAATCTAAACCTGACTCAATGACTCAAATTGTGATACTAAATATTAACTGAGTTTGTTTCGTATAATTGAAAATTATAACAGCACTTAAGTTTTCTTCTGGGTATACAGAGTTCCACACTAGAAAGTAGAAACTGTATGGCTTCCTGGAAACTTGAAGTAATTGTGGAATCACATTACAAGAGGCAATCTGAAATGGTGGTTTCAGTTAAAAGGAGGGAAAGAAAAAGTGTGCCGGTGTGCCACATTTCTCAAATATTTTATTTCTTTAAGGAGAAATTCCTTGCTCTATTTGATTTGTTGAAGGTGAAGCTTCGTGGTTGATTACTGCATCTAAATGAAACCATTTTTCACATGAATAATTGAGTTTCAATAGATCTGTTCTCAGAAATACTATGTACTGCTATAACTTTCCCAGGAAGAGTATATGCTGGTTTAAGCGTTCAAAAATTCCAAGAGCTGTGACAAGTTTTCCATGGAGATCACTAACAGCATGATAAAACACCTCAGAGACCACGTCAGTATCGTGTGCAGTAGATTCTGATAAAAGCTACCAAGTACCCCATGACTAAATGTGGCACTTTGGTCATATATTTCATGATGTAGCATTGATCTACTCTTGAGATATTACAGGGGCGCTGGCATGGAAGTGGATTGTTTTGGACCCGAAAAGTTTTCACATTTTCTGGATGTTCGGTAGCAACGGATGATCAAGCCATGAAATTCTCAGGTGACGGGTAAAACCAATCCATGTGCAATATTCAGGACGACGCTGAATTTAAATCACCCAAGTTAGCAGTTTAGAGCTGACGCCAGGATATCGATGGCTATACATATTTCACTGTATATTTCTTTAAGGCTTGATGTTTCAATTGATCATGAACTGTTGTACAAAATCAAAGTAGGCTTAAGTAAGGGACTTTGGGTGCCAGTTTGGTGCATGGATTGATTTCCTGTCATATGGAAACTTTATTGGTGCCCAAATTTTGTCCACTTGTAGTCAACTAGGCATTGTCTCTTTCTTCATTTGGCTTGTTACGGCTGGAAGTTCACTATGTTTTTAGGGAAAAGGCGTACGCCACGCCTACTCACATGAATTTTTATATTATTTTTTTATAGAAAGAAAAATAAAGATTAAATAAATCAATGTGAGAGGGTGTAGAGTACCCTGCTTGGTCAGACAACCCACTACCAAGATTTTATATTTTATTTTTTTTGGGTGGGGTGGGGTGGGGTGGGGTGGGGGCATTTTCTTATGATACCTATTAAGGTGTATTATATTTTGTGACTTTATTTTTTTTTTTGTCATCTTATTATAATATATCTTTTCTTACAATGACAGTGAAATTATGTTATTTCACAGGCATACTCGAAAAACATGTGAAACAATGATTGTTTTTGAAAATGACATGATAAGTTACTTTCAAAATATTTTGAAAATTCTTTTGACGTTCAAATTTAAGAACATTTGGGAGAGAGATAGGGCAATCAAAAGAAGGTTATATGCTCTAAATATACTTATAGAGGTGTCATTCAAACTATCTTAAAACTATTTTTTTTCTTACCGGCAAATTATATTGGAGGCTACAAAGTTGCGTGTACTTACAAGTGTTATCAAATGTTTAAAACTTGATGTTTGGCATGCCTAACACCAACTATTGATGACAAAATATCCTATCTACTTTGACATTCTACATCATTTCAATGATGCCTATTGGAATGATGCAATTCAACTATCTTGTGTTACATTTTAATACTATATTGATTGGATCATTATTCTTCGTTTTACATTTTAAACATGGAAAGAGTTCCAATTATGACCTATCAACTCGGACCTCTACAGCATTTGAATGATGGCTATTAAAATGATGCAACTCAACAATCAAATATTACATTTTATAACTTTTGATTTTTATCAATTCTCTTCATTTTACATTTTTCAATTCAAAGAATATTGTTCAACCATCATATTTTTTGTGACATTTGATTTGGATTATAATCGATCATTTATCATTTTAAATAATGGGAAACGCTATACAATTTTATACAAGATCTAAGTATCATATACTTTTGAAAGATTTCAATTGAAGGATATAGTTCTACCATCATATTTTTAGGTTTTTTAAATCTTTAAATCTTTATTTAGGTCATGCCCATCTGTATAGAAAATACAATTGTAGGGGATTCATCTAAAATAAGACCACTAAGAGCTTCTAGAAGATCCTGATCAAAAGGATTCAATTCAACCTTATATTTTAGTTTTTTTTTCTGGGCCTATGTTTTTAATCATTTGATTGTTCATTTTTTATGTTAAAACATGGTAAACATGATATTGCAATCTATCTGTGATTAGTCATCAAAAGCATCCGATCATTCATTTAGTGTTTCAATAATCATAACCATTAATATTAGTGAATCTTAGTGGTTGGTTAGTCATGTACTTTGGTGTATTTTGGTTAAAACCAATTTTTTAGAAACCTCAAAACATTAGGTAACCCTCTCATGTATTTACCCTAAATGTTAGAAACCTCAAGTGTAACTGTTTTCACCATGTTGTAACACAAAAAGTTATGGAAATCAATAAATAGGATTGAATTTGGATTGCCAAAATAAAATATTATTATTAAGTATTGTACTAGATTAATCCCATCATTGTAGTGATCAAATAATCCATGGCATTACATCTTTATGCTAATTTTCTTATAGGTAAGAGAACATCCGTGCATTAAACCTTAATGTTAATTTTCTTATGGAAAAGGAACCCTTACCACTTGTACAGTTACGTGTACAAGCCAATGGGAGACTGCATAAAAGCATCTAGGTAAGGTCACCATCATCTTTTAACGCCAATCAATGCACAGCGACGGCCATAGGATCTCCCTTCTCTCATCTCTGTTGAGTAGAGGTGGATTTGTTGTTGATGTGAATCCAGATTTTGAATCTCCATTGTCATTTCTGATTGTGTTTTCTCTTTATTGAATCCAGAGACTGAGAGCTACCCCAGCAACACCCCCCCTTCCAGGCCGATTGGAGCAGTAATACCATAACTCGATGGGATCTGCACTTCTAAAATAGTTTGTTCTTCCCATAGTTCGACTGGGAAAAAGGGTGAATGTTTATACAATAAGAACTTGGAACTTTTAAATGGCAAAGAAGATCAATCACACTTTCTCACTCCAGCAGTAAAGAATCGAACCATCAGACAGTGAATTTAATCATTTGGGGAAAAAAATTCTATATTCCTCACTCTTTCTATACTTTGGTCCCCAGGGGAACCTTGATTCCTCCCGGTTACACTTCTCATATATCTCTACACTGTACAAAAAAAAAAAAAAAAACACTGATCAAATCCCTTCAATCCAAGGCTTCTCTTAGGATTCAGGAACCACCACCATCTGAATCACTAGAAGAGGAGGCCGAGCCCCTCGGACTTGATTTGCCTGACAAGAAATGCTCCGGCAAGAGTGGGAATTTCACAGGAACCCTTTTCGCCGGTGATGCCGGAGAAGATGATCCTGAACTTGCTTCCTTCTTCTGCTGATTCCGAGCGATGTCGACGCATGCTTGATCCACCATATCCAAGAAGTCTTTAACTATCTCAAATAGCTGGAGTGGAGGAGCATCTTTAGCCTTGGAAGCTCCTGATTGGTAATACTGTGTTGTCTTCTTCACAAGCTCCATAACCCTTGTTTGCTCCTCTTCCACTACCTTAAGCTCCTCTTCTGCAGCCTTTAAGAATTCTTTCATGTCTCTCACAAACCCTCCTCCCTCACGCATGTTGAAGCCCCCCAAGAATTGCCGAATCTCATCCACCCGAGCTTTGAGAACAGGGCACACCTTGACCAAGGCATCGTAACCGATTTTCGCTGATTTTTTGACATTTGAGAACTCCACACTTAGTCCTCCGACCACCGGTAACCCCAACCTTACATACTCCTCTTTGTCCTCATTAGCTCCGGCACTTTGTGAAACACTGCTGTTGCTCTTACGGCTATTACTTCGACCGAGGCTGTAATTGCGGTTGATCAGACAACGTTTCCCTTCGTATCGGACCACCTCTTCCACCACAAAGTGGAGAAGTGTAGTCGATCCATCGGTGCTCTTAACATCGGAGAGTTTCCGCAATGCCGTGAGGTTGAACGCTTGTGCATTTCCTCTGGTAGTTCCTGCGTTCATACGGTTCCCTGCCTTGAGGATCGCTTCTAAGAGTTTCACAAAGAGCCCACGAGTTCTGAGCTCCTTGCAAGCCGATTCAAGGGTCTGTATAGACTGCTTCACTTGAAGGATTTCGTGGTCGTAGTTTGATCTGAAGAGTAAGGAATCTAGACGGTCGAAAGCAGAGGGAACGGATTTCAAGATGTGGAAGAGGAAAGATTCAACGTCTGCAAGTTTTGTTGGGTCGCCACTGAATTGAACAATCTGGGCTTCTTCTTCTTTGGTCGGAGCGATTCTTGCAAGTTTTTCAAGGGTATCAGCATAAAGACCACGGCCCTCGAGGAGGGCACCGAGGATCTCTTGGCGAGATATAGCAAGAGTCCTTAGGACAATCGCTATATTTTGGGATTTACGGGGATCTAAGATGAAGATCTGAGCAGAGGAGTCGGAAGTAGTGGTGCCCAAATGAGATGAATCTCCGGTTCTTCCAGGGGGTTTCCGATTGGTGGCAACATAACCAAACATCGCTTCCATGAGATCACCATCGAACCTATCAAAGAGAGAAAAATTCACATTTTTTTTTTTTTTTGAAGATAAATTTGTGATATAGCAAAGACGGGATGAAATTGAAACGGCGGTACCTGAATGAACCATTGTTTATCTTGTGCCACACCATGGAATGATCCACATTAGTGGTAACCTTGTCCCAGTGCAAAGGCTTCAGCTTGGTCTGGCCAGACCCATTCTCTCTTGATGGAGACTCTGCTTCCTTCCTGCTATGATTAGGTGCAGGAGGTGGTTTTGACGAAGTTGAAAGTCGTGCATTAAGGGGTGGAGGCGGTGCGGGAGGTCCTTTTTTAAGGGGTGGAGGTGGTGCTGGAGGTCCTTTTTTCGCCGGAATTGGCGGTGGACGAGGTGGCGGATTTGACTTTGCCGGGATTGGAGGAGGCAGAGGCGGCTGCGGTGGTGCTGCCGGTGGTTTCTCGGCTTTTGCCACAACCTCCAGAGCAATCCCATGAGATGGAAGAGAAGCTGTTACGTTTACATCATTTGGATCTTCTCCTTGGGGAAAATTTTCACTTGAAGAATCGACAAATCTTACACCAAGTAAAGGGACCTCTTGAATTGGACCAGAGTTCCTGCGTCGATCTCCCAGATAACCCGTCTCGTCTTCTGGTTCTTCTTCTTCTTCTTCCCCATTTTCCTTGGAGAAACCATTATTTGAGTGCCCTTTCTCAAGCTTCCTCAAATATAGGACATCCAATCCATTCTCATCAACAATCAACCCCTTAAGATTTCCATCAAATCTCTTAAACTCATTGCAAGGCACCACACCCTGTTCCTGAGGGGCAACACTACTAATACTGGTCTTCTTCTCAGGCAGGGGGCGATTACAAACACCTGTGTACTTTTGGAGGAAAAAGAAGAAAATTCCAGCGAGTAAGAGAGTACAGGCAGCAGTAATTCCGACGGCCTTAGCAATGGTGTGATCAGAAGAACTTGAAGACGATGTCTGTGAGTTTGGGAGTGGCAGGTTAGGATTTTTTACAGGAAATGTCTGAAGTGGGAAGAAAGTTTCGATATTTTGAGGGGAATTCAACTCAGAATAAGAGAAGGGAAGAAGGGAGAGAATGAGAAAGACTAAAAGAAGAAGAAGCTGTGTCTTCTCCTTCCTAGCCATGGGAGCAACAAGGAACACAGAAAGAGTTGCAGAAGCAGAGGAAGCAGTCGAAAATTTTCTGTAGTTTTGGAACGGAAGTTGTTAATTTCTGGTCGTGCGTGCATGTGCGCGCGCGTGCTCTTGTGTGTGCGCGCGCGTGTGAGAGAGAGTTGCTGATGCTGCTGTGCTGGCACTTTCAAACTAGAAAGGGGAGTGGTTGTTGTTGGTGGCTCGTCTGTTTTTTTATCTATTTTATTTATTTAAAATTTAAAGCACTTAAGGATACCCTTAATCTCATTTTAATCCTTCCCGCTCTTCTTGCGATTTGTTGAATGACTAAAATGTCCTTATTGGAACCATAATGGGGTTATAACAGGAGGGAGCTTTTGGGTAATTGGGTGGGTGGCAGTTCAAAATGTGAGACAGGTGGAGAAGTTCGGTGAGACGGTGGGTGTGACTTGTGAGTCGGTGGTGGTGGTTTAGCTTTAGCCCATCAGGCCTTTGGACCTTGGTGCTTAGTTGGCATCCTTTGTTTACTGTCAGAGGAAGTCAAAGGGGTTGACCGAATGAACTGGTGCGGTGTTTTATTTGATATTTTTTATTGATTTAGGAATGTTTGTTCATCTAACTTGTCTTCCGACTTGGACTGTTGATTTTTGGTAGAAAGAGAGAATGGAAGGTTCTCTAAAATACCCATTGCCCTGGGAGGGTTTTAGTGCAAGGCATCAGAATCAGTGACGGATTAGACCCCTTAATCGAATATGGATATTTCTAAATTGATATAACCTTGATCCTTTGATGATTCGTTGAATCATTAAGAGCCTTTAAAATCATTAGCTTTGTAGTTTTTACATTATGTTTCAAATTATCTAAATTCAGATCTAAATATATAGGGATGCAAATCGAATATAGATTTTTGACTATTCATTTATATCCCTAACACTGATAAGGATTGATACACTACTTCAAATCGTTTTGCTCCTGAAAATACCAATACATATTTTTTGGACTATTTTGCCTTCCTTTTTTGAATACCACTTAAAGGTATATCCCAATCCAATACCTAAAACAACCATGGGTTGGAAACAATTTTATGAAGGAAAAAAAAAAAGTGGGAGACAAATAGGGGACCTACAAGGTAAGGGTGTCAATTGGTTTAATTTCAATATTTTTAGTTTAGTTTCGATTCGATTCAATATACAAAACATAATCAAACTGAAACGAGAATAAGAACACATTTTAAAAACCAAAATCAAAACCAAATTGAATCAGTTCAGTTTAGGTTTTTTTCCAATTTTGTATTCAATTCTTTACTCAATTTTAATTCTGTTTCATATTCAATTTAAGTTCTATTTTGATGTTTGCGCCAACTTTTTATATATACACTGAAAAAAAATAAAACCTTATTTGTAGGGATCATAATCCAGAAAGCTTTTTCAAAACATTAAAATAAATAAATAAATAAATAAAATTATCATCCACATTTTTTGAAATATTAAAAAAGAACATTACTTTATAAGTTCCTTATTCGATTTGGTTCAACGGTTTTTAAGTAGTAATGAAACCGAAACTAAACAAAGAAAAGATTCCAGCTTTTTAAACCAAAACCAAACCGATTTACTTCGATTCAGTTTTAAACAATGGGTTTTGATTTCAATTCTAAATTGACACCCTTACCACAAGGAGCCACACAAGGGACTTAGGAGGGGCTAGCAAAGGGGCCATTGGGCCGCATTTTGTACTAACTACAAACCTTCTTACTAGGAGTATCAATGGGTTGGGTTGGGCTGGGTTTATTTAAAATCCCAACCCAGCCCTAAGCTCTCTTAACACAATCCAAGCCCAGCCCATCCCTAGCTTGGGCTGGGTTATATCAGCCCAGACCTAACATTGTTGGGCTTAGCCCAACCTGATGGACCCTGATTGGGCTGCACTGTGCCAACCCATCCCAACCAGTACTATTGGTTATTTGGTTGCTTGATCTTGATGCACTGTAGAGGCCAAAGACTAATGTTGACTTTTTATAGACCTTTTACTATGAGTATCTATTTATAATTGACACATTTATATTATTATGTACTTAATATGCAGGGTTTGGTTGGGTTGGATTGGGTTAAGACCTCAATCCAGGCCCAACCCAACCTGGCCTTGGTCTCAAATTCTCAACCCAAGCCTCCCCTATGGGCTGAAATCTCAGCCCAAGCCCTGTTCGGGTTCAGGGCGGGTTCAGGGCGGGTCCAAGCAAATCGGGCTTTTTTGACACCCCTACTACATACTATTAGGAGCTACAAAGCTATCCTTTTCTTCCGCAACCCTCCCCAAATTATCCAAAGGGAATTGTTTAGGGTGCTGGGCCTGGGGTAAGATTTTGAAAACCTAGGCCACCCTGAGTTTACTCAAGCCCAAACCAAGCCCTGAGACCTGACTAGGCCTGACCTAAGGCTGGAAAACCCCAACCCATGTCCAGCCTTGTCTGGGCTTAAGATAGCCAGCTAGGCCTGTAAAGCCCGATAAGAACATGTATAAAACATATGGAGAAAGTTTTCCTTCTCCCCCGGAGGAGGATTCACATGAATCTATGGCCGTTGTTATTCCCTCCCCTTCTAGTTGTAAGTTTGAAATACTCCTAAAACCTTTACGACACATATCCCACGTTGTAGGACCTTGGATCCTATCCATAAGGGTGAGTTGATGCTAGGGTCTTGCCTTACAGTAATTGCTCTTGGAATGTCGTCTTTCAAGAACAGGCTGACCACTTATTCAATACAACAACAATAACAAACTCAGCCTTATCCCAATTTAATGGGGTTAGCTACATGGATCTATTCAAAATAAAATAGAAAAAAGTCCAAATAGAAATGGAGAAAGGAAGAGATGGAAAGATGAGAGAAGGAATATGAGAATAAGAGGAAAAAGGTACAGCCTAACAAGTTAAGAAAATTTCAATTAAATGGGGTCGACTACATAAACCCTACCCCTCTAATAGGCTCTATCCGAGGTTATACTTGGGACAAGCTAACCATTGATTCAAATAAAGCAAACAAACTGACTCACCAAGCAAGAGCGTAATTCTTAGTATAAACAGAATCAAGTTTCATATTATAAGATGACGAAGTTACTACACCAACGATTCACGTTGAAGACATGTTTTTTTTTTTTTTGTAACAAGCTGGAGACATGTTTGATCCACATGCAAAAGGACTCAAGGCCCGGATCTGCCCATTTAATAACTACTATGCATTAACGGCACGGCCCCATCCTATTATCTAATAGCCATAACCCATAAGCCCAAGGCCCAATAATCAATAGCAACAACTAGTTTTCTGTTTATTTAGTTTGAAGGGTAAAAGGGTTCCTGCAAGCCCTATTGAGGAAGCCCATCCCACATATATTATACGTTTTTTGCCATAAGGACTAAATGATTTGGCATCCTGATTGATAGGTGCGGAACTCTATAGATAAGTCACATGTTAAATTTAGTGGTCTATATAAACCTAATTTTTTATCAAAAAAGAAAATCTATATCAACAAAATGATGCACTATTATGGAGCGTTTTTTTTAATATTCGTTGAAAGTGGGAGTGTAGGAAGGGTTTCCTACAATCATGAAATAGTAAAAGTTAAAAACAAAAATCCTTACCCCAACTCTATAGGCAAAGGAAGGGTAAAAAACCCTACACTTAAAGGGTAATGGTAAGGGCCAGCTGAGATCTAAATTTCTGCCTTTTTTAATATTCGTTGAAAGTGGGAATGTAAGAAGGGTTTCCTACAACCATGAAATGGTGAAAGTTAAAAATGAAAATCCTTACCCCAACCCCATAGGCAAAGGAAGGGTAAAGAACCCTACATCACTTATAGGGTAATGGTAAGGGCCAGCTGAGATCTAAATTTTCCTCATCTTCTATACGAGGAGTAATTTTTTTTTAATTTTTTTTATTTTATAGGCGAGTTGAACTCATGTCCTCCTAATTGTGAGGGGTTCATTTTTGCCAACTAAATTATCCGATAAGTTCACATCAAGGTAGAGCAAAAACGACAATTTGATTCTTCAAAAGAAGAAATTTCACATTCAGCTAGGGATGTCAAATGCTGGCCCTTTATGCTAGGTCCAACCATAGTTAATAAATGTGTTTAAATCACGTATTTTTATTGTATCCAAACATTAAATTGAATGTATGATACGAAAAAATATACATTTATTAAGGGATGCCGAATTAAACATGTATTTTTTGCTGTTATTCATTTAACATCACTCTTTTTTTTTTTTTTTAATCAAAACCTAAAATCCCTTCCAAATTGAAAATCCAAACCTAGAGAGAGATGTAAGAATACTCCTTTTATGTTTTTTTACTCTAGTTTTTTTGCTCTAATCTTTATTTCATCCAATCATAAAGAGAGTTTTTTTGGCTCACTTAAAATCCTAAGTACATATATGTTTCATGATATTTTTGCTTACAGAGCAGTCGTATTAAGCATGAACGGTATCATTGCCGTACATGTTTTATTACACTGAATATTTGAAAAGATATTATTATCATATGGCCTGCTCAATTATTGTACATATTTTCCCATATCATTGTTGTTCTCAAACTTACTAACTATGGGTCCAACTAGAACTAATCGGTCAAAGCCTGACATCGGATCAAAAGTTGTGTTAGTAAATGACCCAATGCTGGGCCTAGCTCGATAATGGAACGATCGTTCTACAACCCAACCAAGACCGATCTGCACCGTTGGTTGAAAATTTAAGGTAAGAGTAGTCAATTTATGCCCAGTAAACCAGATTAGCTTGATTATAATTTGTTTACTGCCTGATTGCTTCACTTAGCTCATTTTAAACTCTAATTAATGAGGCCGATAAAGGAGTAGTAACCAACCAATTGAATAGAAATGCATCCATGTATTGCTTAGGTCTACGAGGCCTTGAATAGGTAGGAACCAATTTGATCCAATATAAACCAACCAATTAGGCCATTGGCCCATCCTACTCAAACCCCCCCCCCTCCTCTTCCCAGGTTGCCACCGCTATTATGAATTATAATAAGAAATCAATCTGATCCGAAGATTTGTAATCGTTTGGTTGGATTTAAACTCTTTTCAACCGTTAAACTCAAAGAATAAAAACAGATACTTAGGACCACTGATTCATGGTGAATATGGTTTCTGATTATATATAAGATATGTCGGGCCCATTTAACTGCTTCCGGATCCTCTGATCCCAAGACATAAGAGAGTTCTTTAGAACTGAGACGTGAAGAATATTCTAGGGACCAGAATAGAGATTTGGCCATTTGAATTTAAGCCAAGTAGTGGCTAAAGCTAAATGTATAAAGTGAACTTGTGACCACTTTCCTTTCATTACCAAATATTGGAAGTTAGTACTTGTATATTTCTTCAACATGGAAAGATGAGTAGTAATTTTTTTTATTTTTTCTCAAAGTTTTCCTAACATCGGTGGGTGAATGAGGAGATGACCTAGATGTGACCCCACTTGCCCTCCCCCCCCCCTCTCTCACCACTATATCATGGGGTCAGTGAGGCCACATGGTGAACAGACCGTGGCCTCAGGAAAACGCAATCCTTACTTTTTTTACCAAAAAAAGAAAAGAAAAATTGATTACAAAATTTCGGTTGTTAAAATGTCGGATTTAAAATTAAGGAATTGAGAATTGAATCTGTTGATTTTAGTTCGGATTACATCAAAATCGGCTTGGATCAGCCCAAGAATTGATGTTTTCTTGCCTTAACTCTAATTTTCATACAATGATTGGATGAGTTGGATTGGCAAGAATTAGAATAAGACAGACCAATTTTCTATCTTACCAAATTGATTCCGATTCTTGAAACACAAGTTGAACTAACTATGAGTCAAATTTAATGACACATCTCAATTATATAATCCACCATATACAATGCTCACCGAGAATGGTTTAAGATTTGAACTATAGATCATGGCTGAGTTTGAGCCCAGTCAATCCAAACTCTATTAAGAAACTTGGGCTCTCTAGACCTATTGGCTATTTCAACCAAGTTATAAGAGCAGATGAACGGGTCTATTGGGGTAAGTCAGGCTGCCCCAATTCAACCGGCAATCAAAGCTTTGAGGCAGAAGTGGAAATTGAATCGATCAGTGTCAATTCCAATTCAAATCAGCTGAAAACAGATTTGAAACAGTCGAGGCTGCTTCTGTTTCGAATTGACCAATTCACCAATCCAACTCCTATCTTTATAACTAAAAATCCGGTATCTGACTCTTCCTTTTCAATAATGAATTTCATTTTTATATTTTAGTATTAAAAAAAAATATATCCAAATATAACCGACCTTTTATATAAGGAGGAGGTTAGACATGCTATTAACTTTTCGAGAGTTAACGATTCAACCAATAGAAAGACTACCATAAAAAAAAAAAAGAGTAGAGAAATATTTCCAAGGGGGATAGGAGTCAAAAACAGTGCTGAGCACTCTTTACATGTCTAACTTTTTTTCATTAGGTATAATAACCTTAGATAAAAAATTGACCCAACTTGTTATGATAATATAGACAACATATCTATTAATTTGAATGCTAATCCAACTTACTTGCCAGCTTCATGGTGTTGGTTTTTTTTTTTCCTCAAAAACCTTAAGCATTGATAGAACCTAACCCAAGGGGGTAACGCAGTTGGTGAAGAACAAATTTGGTACAAGCCGTAACCTCGGAAGTCCTAAGTCCGATTCTCTCTAGGCACATCTTAAGCCACTCACAAGGGGTGTTTAGTGCTCTTCACTACTTTTAATGAAAATTGAATAGTTCTCACCAAAGGCTTGAATACCCGTCGATAGGTCAACACAATTGAGCTAATCCCAAAATAACTTAGTATATATGTTTAATTTTAATAATTCAAATTATTTGTATATGAAAAATGTTTTTTATCAAGGAGCGTGACTATACCAGCACCTTAACCAATGAGACTGCTCATTTCAATATCGATCAAGAGAGATATGATGATCATTACGCACCCCTTGTGTTTAAGCATAGGAGCACATCCCAGGTAGAAAACTCATCCCATTTTATATAATAAGCTTAGGATAAAAATTTACCCCTCACGATCACCTGCCATAAGTGAACGCTTTACATTAAATTTTGTGACGACACATGTCTTTTTTCTTTCAAAAATAACTCTTGAAAACAATATTTAATGGAATGATTTTCCTAATTTTCTATTTGGAGAAGATGGGCGTGATGTGAATTTTCATTTTAAATGAAGATAATCTTTTGGAAATGGTACACTTGTTCATTCATGGTGGGTCCCATTACTTTGGACTCTATGCATCTGGTCATTTATGATGGCCGCCCAAATCCATGCAAGGATTCGGTGATAGAATACCTCACATTTTCACAATTGAAAATGTTCAATTCCAACCTCTCCATAGTTCAAAGGTCAGAAGAAAGAAGAATCATTTGCTCATTCAAGTAGTAGTAGTAGATGCATTTGCAGGTTAATTTAATTACAACCCATCACAACTGTGATGCTCTGCTGTTAATGTGATTCATCAATCACTCACCCAACCACCATGAAACCAACACAACCAAACTCTCACAGCCTCTCTCTCTCTGGACATTTCATCTCCTGATCTGCCATGAATTGCAGTGGAGAGACCATGTGAAGACATGGTAGTAAATCAGTATCAATTATCTTGTGATGTACACCAAGAAAAGTCTGATCCACAAAAAAAAGGAAAAAGAGAACACAAAAATCTTCTCCAAGAAACCAAAAAAATTGGGTAAGATGATAAGTTCCCCGCAGAGTCATGATTCACAATCGGGGTTAGTTTTAAGTCGCCTTGAAGAAGATTCAGGAGATTCAGGCAACGGTGGTGATGGTGTTGACATCATCGACAAGGAGGCCGGCGACGACGGCGACGATGATGGTGACGGTGACGGTGACGGTGACGGTGACGATGAGGAAGAAGATGATGATAATGATGATAGATCTGTGGTGGTGGATTCTTGCAACTTTCTCTTGTTATTTTGTTGGATCCATCTCGCGTCTGCTTCACCTCCACCACCCACTCTTGTTAGATAATCTTTCAAACGTTTCACGTCGGATAGCTTTACAGGTTTCACTATAAATTCCTCTGCTCCTTCCTCTAAACACCTGTTCATATACCTCAGATCATCAATTTTTGAAATTTTCCACTCAATTAATCAACCAAATTCATTGTGAAGTTCAAAGATTTAAGTTTACAAAATGGTTGAAACTTGAAATGCAAGCAAAGGATACCTATCGATTCGTGGCAAGACGTTTTCGGACGACATAATCACCACTGGAATCTCTCTGAAAGTTGAAGATCCCTGCTTGAAATTATATCAAAATAAAATCAGAAACGAAATGTCACAAGAGATCAGAAATGCAAGGAAATCTTCAGAGAAAAATCGAACCTTGATTTTCTTCAGCAACTCATATCCGTTCATTCCAGGCATACAGTAATCCGTTATTATCATATTGACCTTCAAACCCTGAAGACGTAAGAAAACCTCTAAAATCAATAAAAATGGAACTTAAAAGGGAAAAAAGATTCAATTTTTATGTTCAGTTAAGCTTCTCTTACACTGAATCCCTCAGAGCTCTTCTCCCCATCCAACCCAAGAAATTGAAGAGCTCTCGTTCCACTATCTACTGCAGTAACTGAAGAAATTCCACCACATTGGTTCAGAGAACAACAAATGAAGGAAGATGTTCAAGAAAGTTATGAAAGAGAGAGGGGATTTGGGAATCGACCTTTACAAGAAGAGATCTTGAGCAACCGTTCGATAACCTTTCGATCGACGAGGCTATCGTCAACGGCAAGTACATGTAGTTCTTGAGAATCCGGTGGTGAAGTATCGAAGAACTCATTCATTTCCAGTCCAGGAATTTGTGGAAGCACTTCGTTGCTCGCCATTAACGAATGATCTCTGAACTCTGGTGTCCTTTTTCTTTTTGCGATAAGAGGAAGAGGAAGGGAAAGAGAGTAAATATAAAATACAAAGGACGAAGGAAACTCTATTCCTTGGCCTTCTTTTTATATACAAGCGTGATGTGTATATATCTGTCTCTCATGGCCTCTCTTTCTCTCTGTCTCTCTCTAAGAAATCGGGAAATCTAATTTTTTAAGCGATGAGAGATTCTTAAGTCCGCTTTCATGCGATCTGCAAATCCTCTTCTTTCTCTATCTTGTCTCTCTCTTGTCCTCTCCAAAAGTCGTTATCACTTCACTAGTCACTCACAGTAAATAATAATTTGGGGCTATTTGTGAAAAGTGAAAACCTTCACTCTTTCTATTGTTTATGAAAACAACCCTTTATCTTTATGTATTTCTGTTATCACCTTTGGTTGTATATTTTTTGTACATGTAGGCTCCATCATCTACTTGAAATATTTTCAATCTTATATAAGCTTAATATATGAAGGAAAAAAAAAAAAATCAAAACATTGTTAAGAAGTCAAAGATATGAGCCAAAATAATGGACAGTCACAATCTGAACTACATAGGAATAACTGACAACAAATTGGTCAAATGAGATTCTATTTGAAAAAAAAAACTAAAAAATGACACTTGGCTAATCCATGAGAGATCTTACCTATCAATATTGTTAGAAATTGGCACGTCATCAACTATGTGGCCATAATCAATAGAAAGGTTTTTAATATTATAAAATTCAATTAATATTTCTTTGCATTTAAATAGAAGGTACCTCTTAAATTGAGATGTGAAAAATCATTAATTTGAAATGTTTCTTCTTTCTTTGTTGTAAAACGGACAATTGAGTTACACAATTAATTAATATTTAAACGCCTATTTTGTCGCAATAGGTTTGGGCTTTGGTATAGAGTTTAAGTCCTCCCCTTTATATTTGCAATGTAATTGTCACAGTCACCCTCCTCGGGCCCCACCCCTAGCCACCATCTTGGTATCCCATCCTAATGACCTATGGGCCCTCGCAAAGAATGAGAAGAAAATAGTGCAAAGAATGAGGCATTAATAGCTAAGTTGTAATAATATTTGTGTTGGTGCTCTGCTTATACATCATCCAAATAACGATCATACCTCTCTCTCTCTCTCTCTCTCTCTATATATATATATATATATAATTGAATGATATTGCTTTGTGATGTCAAGTGTCAAAACTAAGATTTTGAAAATCTAAGACTACCAAGAGTTTATGAACCCATGAAATGGAGATTAGGTTACAATTTAATTATAAAGAGAAAATCTCATTGTAATCAAGAATGGTAAAAAAGAAGTTGGGACCTTTTAGTATAACATATTTATTTCTTTTTTAAACGAGGGTAAATACTATCATTTCAGATGGACGATGGTATCTCTTAAGATGATATAAGTCACTTCCACATTATTTTATTTTATTTTTTTAAAGCTTGACTTAAATAAATTTTAGGAATAAAACAATGGACAATCAAAAGAAGGTTATAACTTTTCATTTCATCGCCTTGGTGACAAACAAGATGCACCATTATATAAAACACTATACTTTACATATATACTGAAATTGAAAGGATATCTAGCTCCAACCAAAAACTCCTACAAAAGGAAAGTAAAACAACTTTTAAAGCAACATATATTTAAAAACATTATGTGTTCCTATTATCTGCTATTCTTTAGGGTAAATGCAACACAACATAAGTCCGTTGAGGTGATGATTTGTTGTAGGATTTATCAGCTTGATTAGTTGGCAGGCACTACTTCCTACTTGGACGATAATTCTTTTTTTATTTAATGCATTAGGTATATTTGGATATAATCCATTAGAAAGCATGGGATTTACATTACTGATATGGTCTAGATGATCATATGATATAACAAGACAAAATATTATTGTCGGAAGTGTTTGTTACTTTTCCAAACTTCAAGTCACTTATTTAACTATGTGGATAGATGATGTGTCTAATTCGGATGTTGGAAAGACAAGACATGGTCTAGATTAGCCACATATTAAATTTTAAAATCTAACTCAATTAAATACTCCAATGAGTTGGCATACATCATGTGTATGTTTGTGCATATGTAATCAATACTCTAGCCATTATTTTGTACTCTCCCAATTCTAATTAGGTTTCGATTGAAAAAAAAGAAAAAAGAAATTAGATGGTCCGGATCTATTTTGTGACTTCCATAAACGTCACAAATTGTTATGATACCGATTAACTATCCATATAATAAATGATAATGTTGCTTAATAGATTTCAATAAAAGAAATACAAAGCTTATAGATTGACACAGATTGTTGATATCTAGTGATTTAATATCTTGAAATAATCACTTCACAACCCAACCAAATTAAATGAGGAAAGAACATCCTCTAGTGCTTCTTAGAACGGTGCTTCCTAGAAGATTAGTATTGGTTATCATAGAAAAACCCTTTTTTTTTAGATTGACTAAAATTTTACTGCTATTTGTGTGTAATCATTTCACATTTTTTTAGAGGTTGAATTTATCAAGCTAATATGGACACGAGAAAATTACTGATGTATATATTCTTTGAGGATAATTGCTAGCGCAATTGGATTGAGTCTATTGCGATAGCTGCACAGGCTCCTAGAAACTCTTGATTTCAAGTCTACTGTCCCGATCTCACGACTCCCTTTTAACATTAAAAATAAAAATAAATAAAAAGAAAAAGATATCTACTGTTTGATGAAAAAAATTGTTACCAATATTTAGCTATTAAAAACATGAAATCTATCAATTTTTTTTTATTTTATTTAGGTCAAAAGGTTCTTCTTAGTTATAACATAATAAACTTTGAGGTCCACCATCATCTGGTTTCTTAACCGGTGGAAGGCTGACATGGTAAATCTAGGTTGTCCAAATCATGCAAAACCCTTTTAGGCACATATAAATGTCCTCTTCAATGTTTTGCTTCATGGACCACCTAGGCTTGCCTTTTGTTTTTATAAATAATATTTATTTATTTATTTATTATTATTTTTTATATATAGTTTTGATATTGTCTATTTCTCTTAGATAGGTAAGATTTGAAATGGTTTTCACTTTTGCCGCGTGGCAAATGATCAATTGGTGAAGTGAGTGCAAGCTGCCACATAGAAAGGAACATAAACCCAAAAAACACCAAACCAAACAGTTCTTTAAGGGTAGAACCGTAGAACATAAACAAATGCAAATCATGAAATATGGTGGGTGAGAAAGAAAGAAAAGATGGGAAGGTAGGGTGTAACTGCAATTTGGTGTCTTGAGTGGTGGAGAGAGTAATATTGAACCTTACCAGAAGTCAACGGGAGATTGCGCCGTCACATCACCGGTTGACGAATCCCGGTGACTTTTTTTTTGACAAAAGGGACCCCGGTGACTCCGCTACTCAAATCTCTCGGGGAGGAGGGCTTTAGCCTTTAGGCAGTCTAAGACCCGGGACACGCGTTCCAATCATGACACTGCACGTATAGAAAGGAACAACTCTCTTGATGATTTTAATAAAGAACGCGGAATTAAGCTACCTGTGGATTGTCAAATGTAATATATTTACATAAATACCCCTTAGATGCTTATCCTACGATCTAATCAGCTCTTTGGTATCTATCCCTTGCGACTCACGAGTAATTATAATAAACGTGCATGTGCAGCAACAGTAGTACAGAAGCAGCTCAGCTTTCTAGAATGATTTTAACCTTTCGCTTTGTCGAGACAATGACCAGAGATCTGTAAAACGAGGTCGCATTGATTGAGACGGGGATTCTAATCTGACGGCAATCTTACTGTATTTAGCAGGACCACGTGCTCTATGCTGTTACAAGGAGTCCAAAGGGAAAGGCCACGCGAAGAGAGGGGGAGAGATTTGGAGCACCGAGGAGATCTTCGGGTGGGACCCAAGGGGACCCTTCTTTTGTTTGGACGTCTCAAGTTGTATTTCGTGGAAGGGAAAGAGGGAATCTGGGGGAGGATGAGGATGAGGATGAGGATGAGGATCGAGACTTCGAGACTCGGGTCGAGTTGGTAATTTGACCCGTCAAATCGGACGGATACCGTCATTAGACATGACCCGAACCGCGTATGGTTTGAGGAATGGGATCAGATAGTTGTCATATTTGATCGATCTTGATTCTTGGATTGATAGGTATTTTTGAATCTATATGGATGAAGAGTAAAATGATAAAATAAAATTTGAATTGAACTTAGGGTCTTTACTGCCCTATCCAGATTAGGATCAGATCAATATGGATCTTGACCAATCTTGCTCCTAATTTCGCCTTTTTAAACCATGTGTGGTGTGTGGAAGTAAAATTTGACAAACTTCAAAGTTCTTTCTTCGTGAGTAGGGTTATCAATCGATTAGTTCAAGTCTGTTTTGATTAGGTTTAATGGGTTTTTCTAAAGATCTTGCAATGTCAACACACTAATTAGTTAATTGGACCTCTTAAGTTATGCATACATGGGTTGTTCATATGGATTAGGACTAATTGGGGATTGTATGAATAGATGTATGGTCTTATATTCAATTCCCCATTTATCCATCTGCACGTATAGATGATATTATAACTAATTATCGGTATCGGTTCTAATTCTATGATTATAACTAATTATAATAATGGTTGAGTGGGACCCTCGCGATTCTGTTATTACATATTGCCACATGAGAAACAGGAGAGAATCAGGGGGACCCACATCGAATCCGCAAATCACGAGGCGGCCCATGCTTTGCCGCGTTGCCCACCCTTCACCATCGCCTTTGTCTCTCCTCTATAAAATTAATGATTTAATCCACTGTGGAAATGATTTATGTGGGACCGGTTTTGTCTAGGACAGTTTCTCGACAACCGTTGGATTGATTTAATTTTACAAATTTCTTCCTCAGTTATACTAATCCTAAGGTTAAAGATGGTGTCACACACCAAGTCAGTGTGCCATGTGATCTTTCTGACAATATGCGGTGGTCCCCATGTGACCCATTCGTGTGGGAAGACATTTTGGTCCCTAAAAATAAATTAAATAAAAACAAGTTGGTTGACATTTTAGAAAAAAATAATTATGACTCTTGGTAGAACGAAAAGCCTTGTTCCCAAATCTCTAGAGTGGGTGGGATTTGGAACCACGTCACCCATATAGGTTAATTAGTTTCCATCCCCCAAACCCAACCCCACAGAAAAAAAGTCAATTAGCATGAATTTTAGTACACTCTTTGCTCCTTAATTAAGGGTTTTTTTTTTCTCTGATTACAGAAAAGTTTTTTTGGGTAATTATCTATGTAAATTAAAATACGATGTGTCTTGAAATCACATGACAAATATGATTCAACTATTTTATAGTTCTTTCTAGTCTGAGGATTTTCTTTTTTGTTGATTAATTAATTAATTTATTTATGTAATAACGAAATACAATGTGTTTTGAAATTACAAGATAAATATAATTCAGTTATTGTTATGGTTTTTTATAATCTAAATTTGACTAGTGGCTAATTTTGACAATGTCTTCTATGTCTAATTGATCAAAATGATACATAATCTATCGACATAAAAAAATATTTGCCTTTTGATGTTTGAAAAAATAACAAACCTTTATAACAATAATAATTCACATTTTTTACGAAATTCTGTTGATCAAAGGCTAATTCTAAGAGCGGTGGACTACCATGCAGCTCTAATTCACCTTTACTCTTCGTCCAAGTAAATTTTGTTCTCAAATCTTAAGAGTGGGTGGGATTTTAGGAACCATATCACCAAATAGGTTAATTAGTTTTCGTCCTAAAAATAAATAAATAAAAATTCAATTAACGATCTTTACTCCTTAATTAAGGCGTTAAGGGTCTTCCTTTTTTCCTGACTAAAAAACGTTTTTTTTTTGGGTAATTATTTATGTAACAATAAAATACAATGTGTCTCAAAATCATAGGACAAATATAATTCAACCATTTTTATGGTTATTTATAATCTATAATTGACATATGGCAAATCTAGACAATTTCCTCTCTAACCTATGGTCAAAATGAACACATCATATGTCCACATGGCAAAATATTTGCCTTGTAATTTAAAAAATAAATAAATAACAAATCCTCCTAACAATAACAATTCACCTCTTTTTAAGAGATTTTGTTAATCAAAGGCTAATTCTAGGGGCGATGAACCACCATATAGCTCTAATTTAGCTAGAATTCAAAAGAAGGTTTCTTCATAAAAACATAAATAAAAATAAATAATTAATAAGCTTCTTTATTATAAATAGTAAATTAGGTGACCATTTCTTATGATAGATAAAAATTTTCTAAGGAATCAAATCGGGTACATTGTGCATAGTTGACAATCTCTCATAACCACCAAATATTGTGTCTAAGATGCTCTAATATATTATTAGTAATTACAATATTATTTCTCTTCAAAATTTATGAAATTATATGCATATGCTATTATATACTCTATTAGGTATATGTGGTGTACACCCTAATACATGCACCAAATACAATCCCCACTTATCAGATGACATAGGTACTAATAAGTTTGACTTAATTCTTAAATTAATTAAAATTCATAAAATAAATATAATTATGCTGACCAAATTTTAAAGAAATTAATTTGAAAACAAATGATGCCTACCCCAAATCACTTATGATCTATCTCTCAAATCAATGGTCCAAAAACCAAATTGATCAACATTGAGTGAATGCACTCAAATGGCTCATGGAAGGAATTATGAGCAAGCATTCATGCATGCCTTTTGTTACTTTTTCACCCCTCTTCATCTTATCAAGGTACCTATTGGTGATTGGACCACAAACCTAATAAATAGTTAAGGAAAAAGAACTTTGCCGCTTGCGTGGCTCAACACTCAAACATATGGTGCAGACTGTGAAAAGACACCCTTGCCCTTGATAGTCTACCTCGTATATCTAAACGTAGAACCACGCTAGTGGACGAGATTCTTTCTCCCGATAGATAATCAGACAAGTTATAGAGTTCATAAATATTATATACTTCAAAGAGGAAAGTGTGATAATTTTATATCTATATATACTTACTTCAAATAGAAGGCAATGAAAAGGAGTTGAGTAATAAAATAATAATAATAAATCAATATAGTTAGTATGATTGAAAGTTAAATCTAATAAATAAATTGTAAGCACCAATGAATGCTCATGTCAAAGGGTATATAACTATGAGTTTCAACTGGTAAAGAGGGCCGTGGGAGACTGTACGGCCGGGATGCTTGGGATTCTCTCCCCCATATATACATAATTTATAGTAATATAAATCCTAATTTAACTTGAAAAAATCTGGTTTAGGGTTCTCTGTTGACTTGGTGTCGGCCATTGAAATTGGTGAGACAAGCCGACCAAAAACCATGTTGTAGGGCCGATTTCCTTTTGGTTTTTATTCAAATCACTTAATTAGGATCCAAATGACTCTTTGTAAACTAGCTACAGTCGTTTTTTGCCTTTTAGGAATCAAAGGGGTTGGAAGTTTGGAGAAGATAACTAGTTTGGGACTTAGGGGTAGTAATATGGTCTAGGGTCCTACGTATGGATTTCCTACTAAGGTGTGGAGGAATTTTTTCACACCACATCAAACACGATGCAAGGAAAGAACATAAAAAGGAAAAAAACAGTGAACATGCAATAAGTTACGTTGTACACTTTCCCCGAATGTCTTTTTTCATTTTTTTTCCTTTCTATCTTCTATCTTCTATCTTCTATCTTCTATCTTTATTTAAGGGAAAAGTACACAATTATCTACTTTTGGGTTTCTCTTTATCAAGTTACCCATTAAAAGTTTTAGTGAACAAAAATACCCAAAATTAAGTTTCTCTTTACAAAATTAACCACTTAAAATTTAAGTTAACAAAAATACTCAAAACTAAGTTTGGGTTTACACTCAAAGTTTTAGTAATAAAAAAAATATATGATTATATGTGGAAGATGAAGAATCAGTATTTTGGGTAGTTATAGGGTGTCAAACCCTAAACCGAACCGACGAAACCGATCAGACCAAACCGATAACAGCACAGACCAAACCGAACTGAAGCCTTATTGGTTCGGTTCGGTTTGGAGTATTGTAACCCCAAAACCAAATTGAACCGCACTAAAAACCAGATGAACCCAAAACCAAATCGAAACAGGCTCAAAACCCAGACCGAAACTGAAACCAAACCGGTAAGAAAACGAAAGACTCCAAAATTCATTAAAAAAAATCAAAATTTGCATAGTTTTGTATACATTTGTATGGAAAGTCAAATCCAAACTAGACCAAAAACCAAAACCAACCCGGTTACAAACCAATTTAAGAAACCGAAGACAAACCGAAACCAAACCGCACCAAAACCGAAACCAAACCAAAATTGGAATTTCCTTATTGGTTCGATTTCGATTTCAGCCTTACCACACCGAAATCGACTCAATCCGGACTGAAACCAAGTCGGACCGACCCGTTGACACCCCTAGGTAGTTATGTAAACCCAAAGTAATAAAAAAAATACATGATTATATGTGGAATATGAAAAATCAGCATTTTGGGTAGTTATGTAAACCCAAAGCTTGGGTATTTTTGTTAACTGGAACTTTGGGTGGGTAGTTTTGTAAATCAAAACCTAATTTTGGGTATATTTGTTAATCAAAACTTTTTGTGGGTAACTTTGTAAAGGAAAACCCAAATGTGGGTAATCATGTAATTTTTCCTTTACTTAATGATGGTGTGGGATCGTTATATACAAATAGACATAGATATACTGAAACTCTTCAACCATTACCTATTATTGGCTAAGCGTGCATACAAGCAGGAGACATTGATATATATATATATATATATATCTAATAATAAAATAATTGAAGGTTGGAAATCTCACCACTGGTGATGTTTTTGTACATGCTCCCATTGACATGTGTTGAAGTAGGGGCCACACTGTCTTTCAGAGAATCATCTTCCTTATAAAATGGGAGAAATATCTCTAAGCGGTTAGGGTTTTCTATACTCTCTCCAATATATATATATATATATATATTTTAAAAGAATAATTTAATTATTCTTTGTGAGAGAATATGAGGTACCCATTGGTTTAGATAACCCTTGTCCTAAAAAATTCAATGTGAGGATAAACGTACATTAGTGTCATTGGAAACTTTAAAATTTTATTTTCTATGTGCCAATACCTTAACTACTATTGAAAGTGGGAACGAATCAAACAGGTAATCCATCCCACGAGGCCAAGAAAAGACAGATTTATTTCTTTCGTTCCAATAAAGAAAAGAGAAAGAAATAAAGTGCACCCATCTTAAGATCCTTTTCCACCCATTGGGATCTCTGTTTCAGAAATATCTTAATTTACAAAACAAAGATAGATATTAATCAATAATAAAATGAGTTGTTATCCTTCTGACCCTTAATATCTTATGACTCATAGGATGTGTGGCCCATAAACCAGTATACATTGAAGAAATACATAGAACATAGGATTGGGGGTAGGATTTAGGAATGGGAATCAGGATAGAATCATGAACGATGGGTATAGTTCATAAAATCAGTTCATTTCACTTGTCCTCTATTTTACTTCATCCCATGGTGAAGAGTGAATTTCTTCATCCATCATTTTTTGCAATTGGATGTGACTTGGGGAGAAATGTTGGCATTTTCTGACCTTCGTTAGTAGGAGTAGATGACTATAGACGTTCACTCTTGGTGAAGGAAAACTTTCTCTAATCTTGAATTATTGATGAACCCAATCATATATTTCAGAGGCTTGGTACTTATAGTGGGAGAGGATGAGTTATGGTCTTGGTACAACCCACCCACT
This sequence comes from Macadamia integrifolia, assembly GCF_013358625.1. Lineage (NCBI taxonomy): Eukaryota > Viridiplantae > Streptophyta > Magnoliopsida > Proteales > Proteaceae > Macadamia > Macadamia integrifolia. Next base: position 31,673,410 of record NC_056561.1, on the reverse strand, counting down.
TGCCCACTTGCCATGTTGTCATCCCTAGCTAACTTAAGTTTTTTAATAAATTGAGTTAATATAGACAAGCTAGTGGTTGAATCACTTGATCTAGGACTAGTCTCGGCATGGTTAAACAACCGAAAATCAGCCTCCATCAATTTTGATTCAAATTGGATTGAAATCGGTTGACCTAGGTTTAATCGAAACCCTAAAATTTGGAATCGAAAAGAAGCAAAGAATTTCACAAATCTCTAATTTTTTTATTTTTTATTTTTTATTCAAAAGACTTGTAAATGTTACTATAAAATGTAAGTTTCATTTATTAAAATCTGACAAAACTTAGTATCAAATGGTATTCATAACCAATTCCAAAGTAAATTGCAAAATTTAACATTAGTCAAAATCAAGATTGATTGGTTTCGCGATTTGAATTGGCTGATTTCAAAAACCAAGTGAGCAGGTTCATGATTTGCAAATTAGAATCTAGCTCCTCTCCAACAACGGCTCTAACAATCTTTCAACGATCATCCAAGGGTTAGGAGGGATGAGACATGCATCCCTACACCTTCCAACACCTAGAAGTCGGTAAGTCTCCAAACCCTCCCAGCCCTTGGATGAGTTATTGAAATGTTGATGTTGGAGAGGATCTTCTTCATGAAATCTATGCATGTGACTGCACAACAAAGTACAAAGTACAAACATTTGAGAATTGTGAAATATTAAGTAAGTTATCTATATTTAGATGGATCTTAATATCTTATTCCCCAAAAAATCTATTGTTCGATGGAAGAGATATGTGATATTCTGATGCCAGCTCTGTTGGTGAGTGTAATTGAAGCACCACATCCTCCGATGAATTCGCATGATTCTTGGGGATTAGATGTTGTATTGGTATATCTATCCACCACAAGCACCACCCATGTTAGCAAATCACCTAATTCTTCATTTTTTTTTAAATGGGTTTCAACTTTGAAAGCCCCACCACCACTTCATCCCCATAGGAGGTGGGAAGGGTGGGCGGCAAGGAAAATGGAAGTTAAAGTGATTGAAGGCGTAAGGTTGTAACTTAGGAATGATGATCGAATCCATTAAATTTGTAAACCAATGGACATGAATTTATTTCCATTGGGTCCCATTATTCCTCCAGTCATATCTCTCATCAACTCTATATTCCTTAAGTTTTTCGGTGATTTTTCGTATTCTATATTGATTGTAAAAATTGGGCCGCATCAGCCAACATGTTGATATCTCGTTAAGACACCATGGTCTAGGTTATAGACATTAAATAAGTTCAACCCCACCTAATTCTTGGGTACTTGATTGGGTTTTCAGCTTCTACAATCTATGTGACTAGTTGACAATTATACGAACCTTCATTTTTCACTCAACCTATCATTTCCATCAGATACTCTATAATTATTTTATATTGAAATTATACAATTAGAGACACATCGCTCCTTGAGAAATATATGGTTGGGATGAAAATGCAAAGAGCTTACATCCCCACTTGAGAGAATTAGAGAAGTTTTCATTAAATCAGAAACATTATGTTAGATCAAACATAAAAAAATACGAAAAATAAAGAGACAATAGATCCGCACGACACAGAGATTTAATGAGGTTCACACACCAAGGTGGTGTGCTACGTCCTTGGGCGAAGAAGATGTTTCACCATGCAAAGAGAGATTACACCCAAGCAGCGACTAAAAACTCGCCTTGAAACCCTAGCTCGAAAAATTCTCAAAATACAATGATTTTCTCAACAAGCAACAGTACATTATATATACTCCAAGTCGCGGGTCGACCCATCGGGTCTCAGTTGATCTGGTCGAACCATACCACGGGGGCTATGCTCCCACACCAACATACGAAATCAGTGATGGGCTCTGAGCCTATCGACCCAACCCCTCTACTTCCATCACAGATCCCAAAAAACTTTTCATTCTGGTTGCCACCAAAATATGTCAGAATGGGTCAATCTTCAAAACGGGTCAAGAATTCGAGGCAAACTTAACAAATCTCCACATTGGTTTGAATTCTCCTCCAACAAACAAATAAATAGCTAATATCTTCATCTTCTCCAATAGCCCTCCAAAGGGCTGAACTCAAACATGGCAAACACCAAGTAAGTTCAAGCAATGCTCGAACTTACCAACACACAAAGGCTTAGTCAACATATCAGCTGGATTGTCTTCAGTACCGATCTTCAGTACTTGAATATTACCTTAAGCAATTATCTCTTTTATGAAATGATACTGAACATCAATGTGTTTTGTCCTCTCATGATACATTGGATCTTTAGTCAAGTGAATAGCACTATGACTATCACAATGGACAACAATCACCTCATGATCCATGCTGAGTTTTTCTAACAAATCTCTAAGCCAAATAGCTTCTTTAATTACCTCAGTCACTACCATATACTCTGCTTCAGTAATAGATAATGCAACTATAGCATGTAAAGTAGTTTTTCAACTAACCGTACTTCCTCCAAGAGTAAATACATAGCCTGTGAGTGACCTCCTCTTGTTAAGATCACTTATATAATCTGAATCAACATAACCAGATAAACTATCACCATTCATTCCAAACTCTAAACAAACACCAAAGGTCCCTTTCAAGTACTTAAGTATCCACTTCACTGCTTTCCAATGAGCTTTAACTAGATATGACAAATCTCTGCTCACCACACTAACAGCTTGTGAAATATCAGGACAAGTGCAAACCATATCATACATAATGGAGCCAACTGTACTAGAGTATGAAACACGTGACATGTACTCCACCTCTTCATCTGTCTTAGGTGATAGAACAGCTGAAAGTCTAAAATGAGATATAAGAGGAGTAGTTACATGTTTGGCATCTTTTATGCTAAAACGATTCAATACCTTCTCAGTGTACTTCAGTTAAGATAGCCACAGCTTCCCTGCTTTTCTACCCCTCTTGATCTCTATTCCAAAGATCTTTCTTGCTGCCTCTAAATCTTTCATCTCAAATTCAGAACTTAATTGTTCCTTAAACCTGTTGACCTCGTTCCTATCTTTTACTACAATCAACATATCATCAACATAAAGCAACAAATATATGAATGACCTATCAGAGAGCTTTTTGAAATAAACACAACAGTCATATTGACACCTGGAGTATCCAAAACTAGCTATAATTAAATCAAACCTTTTATACCACTATCTAAGAGTTTGTTTCAAACCATATAGGGACTTCTTCAACAAGCATACATGTCCTCCTTACCTTCAATAACAAACCCTTCAGGTTGATACATATAAATCTGTTATTCTAGTTCACCATGCAAGAATACTATTTTCACATCAAGTTGCTCCAACTTCAAATCATACATAGCAACTAAAGCAAGTAGAACACAAATAGAACTATGCTTAACAACAGGAGAGAAAACATCATTAAAATCAATTCTTTGTACTTGATTGTAGCCTTTTGTATCCAAACGTGCCTTATACCTAGAATCTTCAACACCTGAGGCCATGGTTTAAAGTATCTCTGATACCGATACGATACTCTTCGATACGTATCTTAAATTTATCCAACCGATACGATACATGTAATTTTTAAAATCTTTTCGTATCGATATATATCCTACGATACATACAGATATGCACTAATACACTATTGATATATACTGATACTCTTTGGAAAATATAAAATCGAGGTAAAATATACGTTTCGGTATGTATCGATACGTATCGATGAGTATTTATATATATTGATTGGTACGTATCGGTGAGTATCAGTACGTATCGGTGAGTATCGGTATGTATCGATCAGTACATATCGATGGTATCGGTACGTATCGATACGTATCGGTGAGTACTGATACAATGCGCTATGGTCATATAATGGCCAATATGGATATTTTTTCAGAAAACACGATTTTTTGAGAGGTTTTTGTTCCAAAGTTACTGCCAGTCACATTTCTCTCTAACTAAAGTGAAAATCAAGGTTGGGAACAAGGATTTTATATTTATGGGACAACTACAAACCTTGAATTCTTAGTGCAATACCCTCAATTTAGTGTTTATGCATAATACATGTTATCAATAGTTTTTTTCAACAAATTTTTTATGCAAAAGTGTTTAACAAGGTGTTTTATATCCATTTATGTGCGTATCTTTAATGTATCTTACCGTATCTTCGATACGATACGATACCCTCCGATACGTATCTTAATTTTGATCGATCGATACGGCGATCGATACCGATACTGATACTTTAATCCTTGCCTGAGGCAGATTCCTTCTTCTTGAAGATCCATTTGCAACTAATAATTTTTTTCCATGTTCTTAGCTTTACCAGCTCCCAAGTTTGATTTTTATGAAGAGATTTCATCTCCTCATTTATAGAAAATCAATCATTTTGTAGAATTAATTGAAGTAACAACTTCAGAATATGTTGTGAGCTCACTATTTTTAATTGTATCTACAACAAACAATGCATAAGCAATAAATTCAGTATGCCCATACTTTTGTGGTTGTCTAATATTTCTCCTTGGTCTATCCTTGGCAATATTGTAGCACTCTTCTTCTTGGTTCTCTTGAACATCATCTCCTTCAGTATAAGTAGGCAGTTGAACTAAAGTAGATTGTGTTTTGTTTGAAGATGAGCCATCAATTTTAAACTCCACATTCTCTCTAGATTCTTCTTGACCTTCATCACAATGAACATGGGCTTCTTTCCTAGAATGCAACATAGCAGATTCATCAAAAGTAACATCTCTGCTAATAAGAAAATTTGGTGACTTTGGATCAGGTATCCCTTCACTCCAGATCCATACCCAATCCCTAATTTACATGTACATAAGCAGGACATCCAAATATTTTTAAATTTGAGTAATCTAGAGGTTTACCTGACCAAACTTCTTATGGAGTCTTACACTCAATAGCTGTGCAACGAGATCGATTCATAAATAAGGTTGCTATGTTAACTCTTTCTGCCCAAAACTCATTGTCCAATCCTGCATTTGATAACATACACCTCACATTTTTTAACAAGGTTCTATTCATACGCTCTACCACTACATTCTGCTGGGGTGTTTTAACAACTGTATGGTGTCTTGCAATACCTTCATTTTTATAAAACTTATTAAAGTCACATTCATAGAACTCTAGGCCATTATCGATTCTCAACCTTATAATTTGTTTTTCAGTCTGCTTCTCAAACAAATTCTTCCACTGTTTGAAAGTAACAAATACTTCATTTTTGTACTTCAAGAAATAGACTCAAACCTTCCTAGAGAAATCATCAATGAAAGTAAGCAAGTACCTTGCACCATCCCCCTTTGAAGCAACCCTAGAGGGCCCCCATAGGTCTGAATGAGTGTAGTCCAAAGTTTCCTTGGTCCTGTGAATAACAATATTGAAACTGACTCTTTTCTGGTTTCCAAACACACAATGTTCACAGAACTCCATTGTTCTTCTACTCTGACCACATAATAAACCCTTTTTACTTAATGATGCCATCATTCTTTCACTCATATGGCCTAACCTCATGTGCCATAAATTTGTGACATCTGATTCAGACATAGATGATGACGCTGCTGTAACAGACCCAATGACTGTAGTACATTGCAACACATACAAACTGCCAACCTTGATTCCATTCATCAACAAGAGAACACCTTTGCCGATCTTCATGACTCCACCTTCAGCTGTATAATTGCATCCATTTGAATCAAGAGTGCTTAAACTGATGAGATTCTTCTTCAAATCAGGGACATGCCTAACATTAGACAAGGTTCTGACAATGCCATCGTATATCTTGATATTGATCATGCCTATTCCAATAGTCTTACAAGAGGTATTATTTCCTATTAACACAACTCCACATTGAAACTGATTCGTGTGTGGAGAACCATTCACTAGTAGGACATATATGATAAGAACAACTAGAGTTGATAATCCATTCATCCTATGATCTAACTCTGTCATCAGTCACCAAAAGCATATCAAATTCACTCTCATCTTTAGCAATACTAGCTTCTGCAGAATCATCTATTTTCTGTTGATTTTGAGCACCACCACCTGCTTTTTACTTATTTAAAAGCTTATAGCATTCAAATTTAATATGCCCATTTTTCTTACAGTAATTGCAGGTCAAATTCTTGTGCTTAGATTTTGATATAGCATTCTTTTTATCACCATTTGAACCCCTTTCATTTGTTCTCTCTCTAACTACCAAACCAACACTTTCAGATTTATTAGTAAACGTCAACTCATCATTAATCTTCTGCTTGATTTACAGATTCGTTTTGACATCCTCAATAGAAATTATCTGTCTACCATAAATCATGGTATCCCTAAAATGCTTATAAGATGGAAGCAGAGAACATAACAATAATAGAGTCAAATCTTCATTGTCTATTTTAATATTTATCATTTTTAAATCAATAACAATAAAATTAAACTCAGATAGTGAGATTTAATAGAAGTACCTTCACCTATATGAAGGGTATATAGTTATTGCTTCAACCTCAACCTATTGATGAGGGATTTGATGAGTTAAAGATTCTCTAACTTCACCCATAACTCTGTAGTCATTTTCTCTGAGAGAACTTCCTGTAGAACATCATTCAAAAGACACAACTGAATAGTTGAAAGAGATTTATCATCCAAATCATTCCAATTATCATCGGACATAGTTACAGGTTTCTTCACCTTCCCAAATAGGATTTTTTTCAAACCCTACTGCGTAAGAACAACCATCATTCGAACCTGTCATAAACTAAAACTGATGTTGCCATCGAACCTATCAATATCATATTTCATTGAAGCTATAGATCGAAGTAACACAAAGCTCTGATACCAATTTGTTAGATCAAACACCAAAAAATACAAAAAAGAAATAAACAATAGATCTGCATGATACAGAGATTTATCGAGGCTCACACACCAGGGTGGTGTGCTACGTCCTCGGGAGAAGAGAATGTTTCACTATGTAGAAAAGAGATCACACCCAAGCAGCGGCGAGAAAACTCACCCAGAAACCCTAGCTCGAAAAACCCCTAAAATACAATGACTTTCTCAACAAACAACAGTACAATATATATACTCTAAGTCGCGGGTCGACCCATCGGGTCACGATCGATCCAATCTAACCATACCGCGGAGGCTACCCCCCCACACCCGTATACGAGATTAGTGATGGGCTCCAGGCCTCTCGGCCCAATCCCTTTACTTCCATCACAGATCTCAGAAAACTTCCCATTCGGGTTACCACCAAAATATGTCAGAGCGGGTCAATCTTCAAAATGGGTCAAGAATTCGAGGCAAACTTAACACATTCTACAAATCCTATATCTTTGTTCTTATTCTTTTTGGAGAGTAGAGCTCATGTTGAATGAGATTGTGAAACATAAATAGTAGCATATGTTACGATTTCATATCAATCAAATGGAGGCTGATCTAACATCTGTTCAATGATAGGCTTGATATGAATTGATAAGGCATTGGGCTCCCTCACTTTGTAAACTAGTTTTTAAGAGTGAGTCTCCTAAGGTAGTTTGTATCAATAATATTAGAACAATCAACCTTCGATCTCTATCTTTGCCGTAGAAGGGGTAACTTGATACAAAAGTAGAGCCACTATGATAGGGCTACTTATTACCAAGCATAATCCCTCGAGTAATGAGGAGCCACTTGAAAAGGGCTATCGGGTAAGGCTTTGGGCTCCCTCACCTTATGAGATGTTCTTAAGGGCATCAGCATCCCAACAAAGATTAAAACTTAGGCAAGCTAATACTAAAAGGACTATTTTAATACAAACAATGACCTCAAATCATGGCGTTCCATTTTTTTCTTTTGATCAAATGAGCTCTTAAGGAAATGAGGATTAGCCAATTGACCTCCACAGTTGCTTCCAAATAAAGGAACCTTTTAATTCGGTAACATGCCAACTTGTAGAGAATGTAAAAGTCTAAAAGATGTAGAGCCTCTAAAGGGCATGGGATACCCCTTCCTTCTATATTTTATTTAGGAATGGGAAGAGGCTAGGTATATCTATCTCTTTCCTCATCTCTTTGGAAAAGTTCCTCATGTTCCTTTCGTCCTAGTCCTCTCATTGGTTGAGTTGCTGAATCCAGAAAAGCCAACGGCATGCCTAACCTCCTCCTTTTATTTATTTATTATGGACGATCTTTGTTCCTATCGGTCCAACCTTATTCTCCCACCTTGAGTTCTTAAAATCTTTGTTTTGGACGATTCAACTTCTCAACTCTATAATGCAATCTAAAATCATATGAAACACAAACTTGATTTCAAAACATATATTAATGATTTCAAAAAATTTCAAAGTACAATTGTATAATTCATTGTCTTTAACCATGATTTAGAGTTAAGATCATTAAGGGATGTGATGCCCAAAACCCACAAAATCTTGAGGTAGAGAAGATGAGATGACATGTAAGTGATAAATAAATAGTGGATCCAAAATTTCAAAATCATAAGTGGAAGCTAGGATCTGGCTCCTCTCATAGAGCCCAATGATCAGAGAGTGATCACACGGCTGCGAGGACCTACGTGTCCCTAGGTGACCCCAGTCGTGGGATCACTCTAGTCCCTGGTCTCCATGGAGAGGAATTATTTTTGAAATACTAAGGTCATGTTTAGTCTGATTTCTTGAAATGCATTATCAACCTAGAATTTAACCACTAAGCAAGTTAACAAATACTTGTTTCTTCCTTTGGATCTAAGCCCTTCATCACCTAACTTCCATTGCTCCTAATTACAATAATATTTAATGAAATATATTTCTTTCTTCCTTTGTCCCATAACTTGTCCTGGATAAGCTGGATCACCCACTGGAATCAGTGATAGAAGTGGACTAGGTTGGCGCTGGACCAAAGCAAGCCCATCCCAAGCATGGGTTTATAATTTGGATTAGGTTGTACTACGGCCCAGGCTTGCTAGAATATCACGAGCCATGGGCCTAGCTTGGGCGAGCAAGTTGTGCCATTGAATTTGAGCAAGTAGCTTGCATGAACCGAGGGGTGTAAAAGATGAGACCAGACCAGTTGGAACAATCAACCGAACCTTTATTGGTTGCTATTGGTTTGATTTTTAGAAAACGAAAAGAAAAAAACGACTGGACCGATTTGATCGAATGTAGACCAAA
>NC_056561.1:31653824-31664190 GCF_013358625.1 Macadamia integrifolia | reverse complement strand
TATGCTAGATAGGCTTGGACATAGATGCGATTTGGCCGATGGTTGATTCCGGTATCATAGTCCATACTACCTGTATCATAATGCAAGGCATATAGTATATTATAGTTAGGTTACATTCCCTATGCTCCATCTCCTTGCCAATAGGGGTAATGTGATACCCTACTTTTTAAACCCGGTCTAATTTCACGGTTGACCCGGTTTAACCATGCAGGACCCGAACCGGAGAGGGTTAAGGCTGGTTCCTTATGGACCATGATGGCAAGGGTAACTTTGAACATCGGTTAGTCGGACAAGTCCGAGTCAGTGCCAGAGGAGACGGGTGTACCCAAGCCGTGTACATGCACATATCATACGGCCATGTACGGATGAAGCAGGTATGTAGCCGTATTCTAAAGCGCATACGTATAATATACCTTATGCCGAGAGTCAGATTCATGCCGAGAGTCGAATCCCATCAAAATCTCACTTGTTAGCCAATTTTTGGCCCTCAGGTGGGCGGTCACAGGTGGACGCGTCCGCCCACCTGAGTGACCCACCCATGTGGTTCCTTAGTTGTTTTAAAAAGTATAAATAGCTATTATTATGTTTTTCATTTTCTCATTTATGACATTCGGGCATTTGGTGAGAAGAGTAAAGAGGAGAGAGAAAAGGAGGGAGAAAAGAGAACGGAGAAGAAGAAAGGGGAGGAAGAGAAAGAAGGAATGGATTAAAGCAGTGCCAAGGCTTGATCTTCCCATTCCGACGCCGGAAGAGTGATCCCTAACGCGAGATCTGCGTTTAGAGGTGAGCGAAGGCTATATTCGCTAAACTTTCACCATACCCAAGTAAAACCCTTGATTTGGGTAGTGTTTCTTGAGGTCTCGTAAATCCCCCTTTAGATGATGAATCTAAGGTTTAATAGATGGTTTATATGTTGATTTTGAAGGATTTGAATAAGTGTTTCCACGGTTGGAGGAGCATTGGTGATTTGAAGTGATTTTGGGGTTTTTAAACGAGTTCTTGAGCAAAGAAGGTAAGATGGTTTCCATTCCTTAAATCTAACCTAGATCTAAGTTAGAACCATCTTATGAGACTTTGAATGTGTGGAGAATGGGTTTGAAAAAGCCCCATTTGATTCCCCAAAGGTTGGGGAAGGTTTCGGGGAAAATGGCATTTTCCAGCCAAGACTGGTGGGCCAAATGGCCCGCCTGAGAGGGCAGGCCCTCTGGGCCAATCGGCGGGCCGATAGGCGGGCCAACCTGCCCGCCGGTCTTAGCAGGGCCAATCGGCGGGCCCTATCGGTGGGCCGACCGACGGGCCAACCTGCCCATCGATCTTAGCAGGTCCTTGGGGCCAACCGACGGGCTGACCTACCCACCGGTCATTATTGGTGGGTCAAGATAGGTGGGCTATCCGACCCACCCGAGAGACTCCCAACGTGATTTCTACGTCCGAACGGACCCAAAATGGACGTGCGACCTTCTTTTAGGATTCTAAACATGATTTTATCATCAAATCTTGTTAGTTTTAACCCCAAAGTGGCGAAATGCTAACCCCGTTCACCTATGATAGGTTCACCAAAACTTATGCTTCTCGCACCGGATCTCACCCGTACCGGGCGTGAGTCTTTGTACACTACAGGTAAGTGGGGAGAGGACGTTTGACCTTGTTTCAAGGCTTGTTTGGCTTTCATTTAATTGTATCTAGACTAGCCATGTCATCATGCAAATGCTATGTAGCTTAGCCATCCTCATATGTTTATGCCATGCGTGTTGTGTTTATTTTCTCAATGTCAAATGGTGATGTGCTTATGTGATGAATGTTGACATCATTGTGCATAATGCATTAATAGACTAGATGCCGTAGTCGGCTTGGAAATGAGTGCAATGGTGGCCCGTGGAATGGGATGCGGAGGCACTATACAATCGTACTATGTCATATAGGAGCATGCGATGTAGGATTATCATCTTCCCGTGCTACGACCCTTCCCAACAGGGGTTGAGGTGTTGGGTTACCATTTGGGGGGAAGCAGTGGTCGTGGTTGTCGGGTCACTGTGGCAATTAGACATACGCCCGGCTGGTCATTAGGATAGTTGGCAACCCCGATGGTATATTCAAGAGGGCCAATCGTACTACTTTTAAATTGCTAGAGTCAGCACCTTTATTTTCTGTCATTTACTTTTATGCTGAGAGCCGGTGGTCGGCATGCTTTACTTTTTCGAGTACTCACAGTGGGCCTTCTCCGACAGCCCTATGGGCGTATCGCGGGATGAAGTTCGTGGCTCGTACCCAGAGTATACGCGCACTGTGGTTGTAGTAGCACTAAACCAAAGACTTAGTAATATTGTTAGGTGGATGTGATTAAAAATGAATTGCATAGCATATAGTGCATATGGTTGTGATTGTGGTGTGGACTGCTGTGTGGTCCTTCTTTTCACTTACTGAGCTAGTGAGTTCATCCCACGTGTGCACCCCTTTTAGAGGATTTTGCAGGTCATCAACCTAAAGAGCAAGGGTCGGGCCCCATAGTTGAATTCCCTGAAGAGGATTGGTGGGTCCCCGAGGAATTAGAGTACAACACGGATTGCTCGTGCGAGGGCTGTGCTGCGGGACCACAGTTTTGACACCGAGCTGAGCTTTACTCTTTGATTATATTTTTTGATGATCCCTTTTGTGTACTTAATATGTAAATTATATTCTTTTTGTATAAATATCATGCTTGCGGGCCCACATGTACTTAACTATGTACTACAATTTGGGTATCAAGTATAATGGGGATATTTACAGGTAAATTAAGTCTTCCGCTGAACTATTGAACATTTTCTTAGTTGTGTGTATGTTGTGGTTGGATACTGTATCAGATGATCCTGACAGGTTTGGGTTAACCGGAGTTAACCCTGTCACCGGTCCGGTTCTGTGTGAACGGGGTGTGACAGGTAAGGTGTTGGATAACCCAATTGTAGTATGTTCGATGAACCTTTCCGGAATGCCACTTTTGTGGTATGATGTGATTGGTGTCGGAGGTAGAAACTAATCCGATGTGGCCGATGGTAATTCTGGTATCGTGATTGCCAGGAGGGGGCTATCAGGGGTTTGCTTGGTGATCAATGGTTGCATTTCGAGACCGACAAGCTCCTAATCACGACTAAGGTTTATATTGTTGGGTGATCGATGTGCGAGTTCTGGGATCAGGGATACAACCTAATGCATCGTAGTAGCATGAACTCGACTTAGTTGTATATTAGGTGGTTTAATATAAAATGAATTGCATCATTTGCATCATGGACTGTGTTTATTCTTACATCATTTGCATCATGGGTTATGTATATATGCTTGCATGAACCCCACCCTCACTAGCCCAGGAAATGAAGATGTGGGGAATAAGTTGGTCCTTCTCTGCCCGAGGGGTGGACATGGTCACTGTCCTACCTGTCCAGGCCTTGCAGATGGCTGAGAGGTGGATAGTAGCACTAGACGAATCGATGCCTGTAAGTTCCAACACATCAGACTGGCTATAAGGGGTAGAAAATGTAAGGGGTACCAACGAAGGGAAGGCCAGTTATTTCCACCACAGATAGGTGAAAAGTATGAGTGCTCGACTACCACCTCTTAGCTAGGGCCCGGGTAAGCTCGACATCCAGTTTCTGGACACATGAGTAGAAGCAAGGGTGGAAAGGCAGGTTAAAAATCGTCCACTCTATGAGAGGGTGGATATGGTTAATCCAGACTCCCATATTATTGGGATAACCATACTTTCTATATGAAGGTTCAGCCTGAGCCTACCATGACAGGTAAGTATCCTAGCACAAGCATCATGGAATAGAATTCTAAGAGCATACATAAGCATACATGTAAGAGCATACATAAAAATCTCAAAGCATAACATAAGCATGTAAAATAGTCTAAGCATGCCTTCATTGTCCTAACATGAGCATGTAAAATAGCCTAAACATGCATGGGCATAACATGGGCATAGTCTAAGCAGTCATTGGCATACATGCATGAGCATACATAAATAACATAAGCATGAGGAGTATTATAAGAGCATATATGAAAAAAAAAAATTACCCATTCTCCCCAAGCAGAGTTGCAAAGGTGATCCTTGGTGCCCTTCCTGATTAATCCCAGATACCACACTGTGGTGCCATTTTGGGACGATGAGTTAGCCAACCTTCCAACGACTCTCCCACCATGTGTATGCTTGCGCCGCCCCATCTAAAGACTTTTATTTAAAAAAAAAAAAAACTGAAGCACTTGAAGAGAGAGAAGAGAGCACCACACCACACGTGGAGCAAGATGATAGAAGAATGGGATAAAAAATTCGGAGTTGGGTCCTCCCCTTTTTATAGGGGGACCCCACTAAACTCCGGGGCCCGCCAAAATTCTCGTGGGCTCGTGAGAGATCCCACGAACCTGCCAAGTTTGAAAAAAAAAAGAAAAAATAAATAAAATTAAAATACTTGTCTTAGCAAAAAGAATTAAAGAAAAAGGGAAAAAACCACGGGCCCGTGAGAATTCTCGCCGACCCGCCAAGTATATAAAAAACGAAAGAACCTATCTCAGCAAAATTTGAGTAACAAGAAGAAAAAGAAGAAAATAAAAAACCATGGGCCCGTGAGAATTCTCGTGGACCTGCTAGGTCTTAAAAAAAAATTAATTAAATAATTTTTCCCTAGTTGAGCAAAAAAAAGGGGGGAGGGATGATGAATGTTCCCCTAATCAAGTGTGGGACAAGCAAGAACTTCTGAATGATTGGAAATATGTAGAAACCTTTTGGCTCGGGGTTTCCGATTTAGTACAACCGGAATACCATTGGATGGCTTAGAAATCTTTTGGCATGGGGTTTTCGGTTTAGTATAATCGGAATACCATCGGATGGCCTAAAAACCTATAGGCTCGGGGTATCCAGTTTAGTATAATAGAAATACCATTGGATGGCCTATAAACCTTTTAGCTCAGGGTTTTCAGTTTAATACAATTGGAACACAATTGGACGGCTCAAAGAACATTTATAAGTTGAATTATTGTGTACTGACATCTTGGCAAGAATAGATCAAGAACTACTGTGTGATGGCACAGATAAGATTCCAACTCTCTAGTTAAATTTTTCTAGATAAGATCATATTAATTTCTTAATTAATTGATGTTTTAATCAGTCTATGAGAATTTACCGAAGAATTATTCTCCTGCGTTTATGCATTTGCATCTCTGCCATCCATGAGCAAGTTGGAGGCAATACATGCTCATAGTGACAAAATTTGGTAGTTCTTTTCTTTGCCCTTTGGCCATGGCATAGGCCTTGGCCAAAGAGGGGCATTCTGTAGACACCCGATTTATTCACCCATCCCAACAGTGATGACAAACAGGGGATGATCAAGATTCCTGCTTCACATCCGAAGAGAATCTAGGTCTTTTGTGATGATCCGGACACCGACAACAACTCCAGACCCAACAGGCAGCCTAAAACCCTAGCCCAACCCTAAAAACCCAGCAGGCAACCCAAAACCCTAATGCAACCCAAAACCTTAATGCAACACGATAATCCAATATGAAATCCTAATTCGGTTCAAGGCCAATTTCGGACCCGATCCCATGACACACGATACTAACATGTTATACGTTGAGGAATTGATTTTAAGTACTCTTTGATAGTGCAGGAATGACATGAATAAGGATTGCCAAAAAAATCCAGCTTGTAAAAGGGAAAAAGACTTCTCTTTTCTATTCTCAATTTTCATGAGCTAAAAAGGAGCTTGAAACCCAAGCCCTTTGATAGTGCTTGGAAAGACGATTTTGATGATATATATCACACACGAAAATCAGACCATCGGATCTCCCATAATCTCTCTTGAAAGTTAGAATGGGGATCTATTTGCATATTCTACCCTAGATTCTTCTTGAACCTTCCAGATTTCTAGCGGGCCCACCAATTTTTCTTGCCAAAAATGGTAAAAATTTGACTTTGCACGTGAAAAATTGACTTTTTTGGGAATAAAATCAGCCAAGCCCCCCAAAAATTACCATTTTTGGATGACGGGCCTGCCAAGAAATTTACCACTTTTGGCAGGCCCACCAAAGTGAGTCCAGACACCTATAAATAGTGCTCCTTTTTCACCAGGGAGGGGAAAGGAAAAAAGAGGACATAAGAAAAGAGAGAGGAGTGTGGAGAAGAGAGATACAGAAAAAAAGAGGGTGAAAAGGGGAAGAGTGGAGGTGGAGAAATTCCTTCGGTCATCAATAAGCGTACCAGGATCCTGAAGTATCATTGAAGGCCTAGATTCCCCAAAGAAGAGAAGCAACCAACTGAGATCATTCCTGTCTGACTCAGGAGTCTTCATCAGAGTCACCAAAGCATCAACTGGGGTCCACCCTATCTTGGCTAGGAGCAGAGGTCAAGGTCATGTATAATTTCTTAACAGAGTAGGCATAATGTAGACATTTTATTTGATATAGCACTTGTATAATGTTGTACATTAAATACCTAGTCATACATGTGGGTTAGGATATAAAAGGAGAATATTCGAATTTATACATCTAATAGGAAAACTAGTTCAACCGGGTGAAGAGGGTGCCTAACACTTTCCCAACTTCATAACCTGGCTCTTACCCTAATCTCTGGACTAGACTGAGTCAATCTGGGGTCCATTCCTATGGAGCAGGCCCACATCCTAGGTCCTAGGCCCTAAACCTAGGTGGGGACTCCAAATTTTTATGATCCCCAATCCCTGGTATTGGGCCAGTAGTAATATTCTTTTCTAGAAAATATCCTAAGGGAAGATAGCCCTTGCAAAATAGGCCCCCACATATCTTCAAGCGAGGATGCGGTGGTGTGGGTCTCGTAGATGCTGAAGCAAGGTCCGAGCTCCCGGCCGCTACCCTCACAACCGTATCTGTGTATCGGTGCGAACAAGGGGTAAAATGATAAAAAAATGACTTTATATGTAAAACCAAGGGTATTTTCGTCCAATCCAGAGTGATCTAAATCTTGATCCCACTCTGAACCAAGTTCTCAAACCATGCATGGAAGACCTATGCTGGACCCTCCTAGTGTAGCAAGATATTTATTACTCTTCTCAATTTTAGTTCTAATATAACTTCTCTTACTTTTTTTTTTTTTAGGGTTACAAAGCTCGGTAATCCACCTTGTATTACTGTTTTAATAACTCATCATTGATGTTACTATTATTGTTGAGCCCGGATTCTGTCTTCGACACTGCAATGTTGGTTTGCGGACGCGTGGCATAGAGGTACCGGTAACCTATTCGTCCATTTTTGCCTTTTCAAATCCCACAAAGAAGTGGGATCCACATTCTTTATTGATTTTCTTCCTTCTTTCTATATTCACTTCTTCTTCTTCGATGGTGAACTCACCGGTTTCAATCCAAAGCTATTGTAAATAGTAAGTCCATCGGCCTTCCATTTTAAGTTCAAAT
Source organism: Macadamia integrifolia (assembly GCF_013358625.1). Lineage (NCBI taxonomy): Eukaryota > Viridiplantae > Streptophyta > Magnoliopsida > Proteales > Proteaceae > Macadamia > Macadamia integrifolia. The sequence goes on along the minus strand of NC_056561.1, from coordinate 31,656,778 downwards.
CCATTAGGATTGATTTTCAAGCCGCTTCTCTTCCTCAACTCTTCCTCCAAAAAAGCTTGATCACTACTTGCTCGAGAATTCATTTGCTTTTCAGATCGTTTCCTCTTGGACTCCATCCTCTTCAGACACTACAACTCTTTTCATATCCTTCATTCTTCTTCCATCTCAGTAAGCAATGAACATGCCTTGGCAGATTCAAAATCGGTGGTGGAATAACGTCATCATCTTCCCTTACGAAAATCGTTAACCCCACCTTTTTTCCTTTGGATCTACTACCACAAAGCAACTACCCAAATGAAGCCTGAGAATCAAGCACGATTTCTTCAGTATCCTTTTCCTTTGTATCCTCGCTTTTCCGTCCCTACCTAGCCCACCCTCATCCTCACCCTCACCCTCACCCTCACCCTACCCTTGCCTTCATGCCCCTCCCTTCCCTGCAACCCCGCCCCGCCATTCCTTGCATGCAATACCTGCCTCTCTGGAACACCTACCCCTACAACTGTTGCCTCTCTCTACCTGCAAACCCACAATCCCTGGTATCTCTCACAATTGCTCCTACTACAAACCTTCTCACCTTCTCTATTGCTCCTGAATCACCCGTTCTACTGTTTCCCTTCTCTGTAAGCACTCCTCGCCCTTGTTCTCCATTTTTCAAGCACTTCCACTCATGTTCTCCCTTTTCTCCCCCCAGGTCGCTGCAACTTTGTCCCCTTTCGTGTCACATCCTTGCAACACACCTCTTCACCCCTCATGTGATGAAAAATAAAGAATAGAAAATGTTAAAGAGATAATGGGAACTATTTTCAGTGAATAGGAAAAGGGAGAGGAAGAATGGGAGCCTAGAAGGAGAGTGAATATAAAAATGGGAAGAGAAAAGAAAAGGGAATATGTAGAAGAGAAGCTGGTGTCATCTCTGTGTTCAGTTGCCAAAGAATAAGGAGAAGGTGGAGAACAAATTTGGAAGAAAATGAATAAGTGGGTCCCACTTCTTTATAGGATTAGGAAAAGAAAAGAACAAAAAAAACCCCGAAGAAAGGTGGATGGATGAAGGAATTGCCAGTAGCCTCTATGCCATGTGTCCACAACAACCACTATTTCTCGACATGCTTTTTTTTTTCTTTTCTTATGAATCAATGTATATTAAAAGACAAGGAAGAATATACACCCCCAAAAGGAAAATAGAGAGAGGGAGGAGAGGCCGATGGGAGGCCAGAGACAACCATCAAGTTGGGGAAGGGGGAGGAGAATGGAGGGAGGTAGGGAGATCCTAGGAGATAACAATGAGCTCCACATGTTGGTTGTTGGCTATAAGGGGAATAGACATGTATCGTATCAATTTGAAGGATTGGCATGAAAATGGTGAATAGCTAGATCTTACCTTAAAATCTTACCTTGAGAATATCGGTGCACACATAAAGAAGTAGGCTCCTAAGGATAGGAGATTCGACAAGTTCAACACTAGAGATATGGACCTCGTGAAGCTTTGTATAGAGATATTGAAGCTTCTTTGCGGGACAAACTAGAAACTAGTCTCAATATATGAAGGATCCTTTCCTATCATTGGGAGGATAGGTCGAGTTTCCTACAAGATGCAATTTCTTATTTGGCTCAAGGGCAAGTGTTTCCATCCGAGAGAAACTTTGTCTTTCGGCTCACTTACCCTCCACCATGTTTTTTTCATATTTGCAACTTAAAAATTGTAGAGTACAGGAGAACTTGATGAGTGGGTAAACATTACAAGTGGAAGCGTAGGTGATGAGTCATGACCATGTTGTAGGTATCGACATGGATCGGCCAGACTGGCTGTATCAGTATCGACTTGATATCAAGGGTAAAATAATAATAAAAACATAATTTTTATAAATAATAGAGGTAATATTGACCGATCCAAATGGGTATCATATCGGTATTAGTCGAGATCGATACCAATAACTAAATCTTTGGTCATGAGCCATGACTATTTCATCAAATGTTCACACGGCTAGTATGGCCAATCCATTTCGATACCTAAATCCTTGGTCATGAGTCATGACTGTTTCATCTAGTGTTCCAATGGTCTACGGTCAGTCTCATGGATTATAGGCTTGAGGGGTGGCTATTGCTTTTGAACGAGTTCGTGTCTTATTTTATCATTGCTTTTCTTTTTCTAAATAAAAATAAAATAAAATCTCCCAGGTTTAGATATCCCAACGGTCGACTGATACGCTACAAGCGTTGGCCATTGATTTTGAGAGAGTTCATCTCTCATTGATTTTGAAGGAGTTCGTGTCTCATTTTGTTTTTTGCTTTTTTTTTTTTAAAGAAAAATAAAATAAAATAAAATCTCGCAGGTTCAAATATCCCAACAGTTGACAAATATGCAATCATGATGTGTCGTTATTTGCTCTCATGTCTTGCACTGCTGGCATCCCAGCGAGGATGAAAGACTACCCCTCACGTCACACGGTTCACGCCTCTGGTGTTTCCGTTGGTGATTAAAGGTTTTACAAGTAAAACTACATTTTTACGCTTTACATTCGTTAATAATCTTATCTAAAGCAAGGGCATAATAAGGAAAAAAAAAACTAAGTAAAGAGTCTGTTGGTTACATTTTTTATTTTATTTTTGTAAAATCTGTTCGTTACATTCAAAACATTCTGCCCTCAAACATTTTCTTCGATTATTAACTTTCTCTCTCTCTCTCTCATGGATTGTGGGCTTGAGGGCTTGTCATTGCTTTTGAACGAGTTCGTGTCTTATTTTGTCATTGTTTTTCTTTTTTTAAATAAAAATAAAAATAAAAATATAATCTCCCAGAGGTTCAGATATCCCAACGGTCGACTGATACGCTACAAGCCCTGGCCATTGATTTTGAACGAGTTCGTGTCTCATTTTGTTTTTTGCCTTTTTTTTTTTTTTTTGCTTTATGTTGATTCTATTACCAATTTTTTTTCTGTTTACTTATTACTCATTTT
>NC_056561.1:31627515-31653804 GCF_013358625.1 Macadamia integrifolia | reverse complement strand
CAAGAAAAATAAAATAAAATCTCGCATGTTCGGATAGGGGTGTCAATTTGTGGCCCGAACCGGCTAAACCGATCAGACCGACCGTTTATAGACAGGTCTGGCCCGGATCATTTATTAAACGTGTTGGGTTTGAGCCCGGCCCGTTTATAAATGGTCGGTCTCGGTTTTGCTACTTGAACCGTCAGGCGTCCGATCGAGACCGATCGAATAACGCCCGACCGAGACCGGCCTATTGTGCACCGACTTGGCCCGATCCTTTAATGATTGTAGAATACCTATTTTACCCCCCAAATTAAAGAATAAAAACTAAAAAGTAAAGACATGTTCACATTTTAAATAATGGTTATATTTTGTATCATTTATTGATTTATTGTCATTTTTTTGGGCTTGCATAAGTGGGCCGGAATATAATAGCACATTTTAAAGAGGGCCCGTTTAAAAACCGATTAAAGCCCCTTTAACATTAAACATGTCCGTAGCCCGGTTAAGGCCCGACTAAAGCCCGATTAAGGTGGCCCGATTATAACCCGAGACCGACCGACCGAATATAAAGTGTACCATGCCCTCAATAACTAAGCCCGATTAGTTAAATGGGCGGACACGGTGTAGCCTTTGAAAGTCTTCAAGCCCGATTAAGCCCGACCGAAACCGAACCGGCCCGACCGGTTGACACCCCTATGTTCGGATATCCCCATGGTCGACTAATACGCAATCACTGCTGGCATCCCAGCGAGGATGAAAAAGACTACCCTCACGTCACGCTGTTCACGCCCCTGGTGTTTCCGTTGGTAATTAAAGGTTTTACTAGTAAAAATACATTTTTACCCTTCAAATTAGTTAATAATCAAATCTAAAGCAAGGGCATAATAAGGAAAACGAAAAAACTAAGTGAAGAGTCGGTTCGTTACATTCAAAACAGCCCGCCCTCAAACGTTTTCTTCGATTGTTAACTTTCTCTTTCTCTTAAGACTTCTTGCTCTGGTTCAACAAATCATCATCTGGTTTGTGGTTTGGGATGCTTTTTTGATCGTCTCAGGCGTTGTTTGAAGAGATGGTTCGTCACTCCCATCTAGTTTTGGACGCTTTTTTATCTTCTCAGGCGACGTTTGAAGGGCTCAGATGCTGCGAGACGCGATTGTAGATAACTTTCTCTCTTGCTTGGCCATCTCTGTGAGGCAACAAGCCTTAAGGGATTAGAACTAAGAAGGGGTTCTGTCGATCGGTCATGGCGATCCGGAAAAGCTTATAAAATTTCAAGCCATTTCATCGCCAAAACCATTGTTTCACTTGTGTTCCTGTTCCCGGTCCTACGTGCGCCCAGATTCGTAACTGTGATCGTTTACTTTTGGCCTCTCTTCCTCTCTACAGCCATGTTTCTCTCCGCCGATGTCGTCTTTGGTTGGTTATCTTCAATGTAACCTGAAGATTCCGGGGAGAAAAGCAGGAGAAGGGATATTAGATTATGTTGCCGGACAACCGGAACAGGTGGGGGAATCGGAAGAGGAGTGTCAGAAGACCCCGAAATCTGAGAAATCTGAGAGTAAAGTCAGACCTTATTTCTTTTTTTCCTTCTCTGTAACTTTCTCCCTCTTTCTTTCCGTGCCGATCATACTGCTCTCTCCTTCTTGTCTGCTTTAAGAGCATGGCTGTCCCTGTTTTAACAACAGAACTTCATTTGTTATGGATCTTCTCAGTGATTCGTCACGATGTTTGAAGTGCTCGTTGCTACACGGATTTCTCAGCCAAAGAAATAATTTGGATGTGAAACAGAAGTATGGCCGTGAAGGCAAAAATGTTAAAGCAAAAGTTAAATTGGATCCTTTCTTTCCAAAGATTGGTCTATTGAGCTCTAATTCGCTGTAAGAGGGAAAAGCATTCTAGGTATGACGTCATACTTGCATTTTTTTTCTTGGCTTGTCATGTTGATTATTCTAGGTAGGATTATTTTAAGCATGGCCGGGATGGTAAACTGTTGGAAGCAGTTGTATTTGCATAACTCAGGTTTAAACACATAACTGATTTAGATTTTGGCAGAAGTGCTTAAGCCTTAGAAACATGTTATTTTGCATATTTTATTGTGTCCAGATTTCCTCAGGATTTTGTAATCCTTTTGGTCTTTGCCATGATTGAAGTGATGCACATGTCAAAAGTATAATTGCTTAAAATAGTAACAGAATACTGAAATTTTAGAATTCTGAATTGAGTCATAAAATCTTGTTCCCATATCTGTTGCACCTGGTGGTCTGTTAATAGTTTGAATTGTCCTGTCTTCTAAATAGCTCCAAATTTAGAAAAGGAATGTACAGAAGGATTACATTTGATATACTTGCTATTTCACATGTAAAAAGTTGACTGTAGAATGCAATTATCCAAAGGTTGTTATTCTCTGGCATCTTGATTGTATAATTCAGTTTAATATCCATTTTTCCCCAGGGATGCATTGTGAATCGGCAGTTTGTTGATTGACTTCACTAATAATTTAAGCTTTTGATCATTGGGCCGCAGTTCGGTCAAATGGTAGCTTTTGTTCCTTCCTTATCTGGAGAAAGATAAAGAGAATACCTTCTGTTCACTTGAGAAGTTTATAAATTCTGCTCATACAGAAAATTCGAAGTAAATTTGCTTACAAATTACCACTAGGTGCTCTAGCCAAAACGAATTCTATTTTGGCTATTACCTTCTCCATTACCCTGTTAGCCGTCTTTTGTAGAAAATTCTATTTGTTCTTCACTTCTTTGGTTGGTGGGGCTTATTTCCTAGCACCTAGTATGTGATCCATGAATCCAACATCGTTTTCTTGGTTGCCTTATCTGATGCAGCCTGATGGGCGTTGTCTAACCGCAAGAGTAGTTCTTGTTCAGTACCTTTCACAAGAGAGCCAGGCTATCCATGAGGATATTACGTATTACTGTGTATGATGCTATGACTTTTTATATGCTAGATATTTTGTGGAGCGTTTTTCAGCATTTTAATATCTAGGATTATCCACGGAAAGACTTCTATGGTTCTGGATTGTAGACTACTATAGCTTCATTTGCGTAGACACCTCCAGCCATCATGCTTTTCTTTAAACACTTAAGAAGCATGCTTGAGATGTAACTTAGTAAGGTCAATGGAACTCTCAGGGCAAGGATTGCTAAATGTTCTTATCGTTATCAAAATTACCACTCTCGTAAGTTGGCCATTTGCTGAAATATATATTTGTAACTTTCTAGTTATGGATATCTTTCTATTAAAAAGAAGAAATTTTTTGGCCTTTGGGAGAGATTTTTATAACAGATTGGCAGCCATTCTCTTTTGCTAGTGGTGTGATTTTTTTGTCTGTTCTACAAATCTGAAATCTTGTGTATCTTTTGGTAATTGTTGAATGATAATTCTCATTTTCCTTGCACTTTCTGATAACTAGAAAAGTGAAATAGGAAGAAACATATGATAGTCCATTCTGCTTACTGATTTTCTTTTTTTGGTGTTCCTTTATCAGTTTTCCTTTCTCTAAGCTGCTGTTTGAAGTTTTCCGTACATAAAATTTATAATTGCACTGTGGACATTGTATATCAAATTTATAATTGCACTGTGGACATTGTATATCAGGAATATATGGTCTCAAGTCAGATATTCATGATGTTAAAGCATGCAGATGAGCTGTCACTGAATGAGCTACTTGATGGCAGTTATGAATGTTCTAATATATGCCAAGACATATGGAACGGAAACCCGATATTTCTCAGCCAAAGAAAGATCAACTCTAGATCGGCTTATGGAACAGTAACACTTAGCGTTTTTGCAATCTCTTTTTCTTTGGACTTTACATACTCGTAGTAATTAAAACAGCCCTTTCTTGATCAAACATTTAGTCACCTTAAAATGTAAAAATACTCTAGAATGTCGGTGGGTTTTGGACGTCATGAATTCATGGCCCCAAAACGGAACATATTCTCATGAATAGGACTTGCAAACTTCCAAAGATATCTGGAAATGACTAAAACCATATTATACAGTTTAATTTTAATATGTATTAGGCACATGCTCGGCCTTTTCTTTATTTTCTATGCAGTCCCTTCTTGTGTTTGGCTAGCTGGTGATAAGAAGACAATATGAGAACTGAAAGAAGACAGGTCATAATATGCATAAGGGACTCAATGTCTCTTTTAAAAATTGGATAAGAATTGGCTGAATCAGTTGTCGATTTGGAATCAATTGAAACCAATGAGTGCCAAATTTTGTGTTGGGTGGTTGCTGATGTTCTACCTGATGTTTAGTTTTGTGCGTACAACTCATTTTGAGGCACTAACAAAATCTTTGGACTGATGGTGTTTGACATTTATAGAATTATAGATGGAGTATCATGGGATTGGAGGAATACTCATTTCAAACAGGATTCAATGGTTCTGTAGGTTAGTGGGTTAAGATAGGTTTCAGAACCTTGTCTACGGCGTCAAAAAAGTGGAAATGAATGCTTTTAGGTTTTATCATTTTGATAGACTTTGTTGCTTATTGAGATTCTTTGATAGATGGCATCAACTTTTATCAGTGCTCCTCCACTATCATCATAGTTTCATTTTTTTTTAATCTTTCAGAACACCTACTGTTTTCAATATGTAACCTTTTAGATGCAGGATATGGATCACTTTCATTGATATTCAGCTTAGTGGGCACTTGATTGCTGCAAGAGTTACTAGATTTGGAGAGAGAGAGAGAGATACTTTTGCTTGGATACGGCTATGGTTGTGGGGAATCAACCCCTATGAAAACAGTCTGATTTTGATTTTACTGTACAGGTCATTATTTGTTCTCTCAATATCTTGATATAGCTTATGAGTGAAATGAGGTATTATCAAGGTGAACATGTGGTTGTAGGAGACACTTGCATTAGTAGTTGTAAGACTAGAGGTGTTTGGAGACTTTCGTTTGTCTTGTGCTACACTTTTCAGTTGACAATAAGGACCTAAAGATTTCTTAGTAGGAATTAAATGCAGATGTTGCCAACTCTATACATTGTTCCACACATTATGTAACATTTTTCGAAAGGCACCCTGCTGAGATATATATCTGATGTAACCAATGGGTGAGAGACAGGGACAGAGTCCAATGCTGGGAGCTGTTCGTCTGAAACTCTAAGATAAGAAGAGCTTGTGCTGACTGATTTGGATGTATCAGCAAGGGAACCAAGGCTGAAAGGTACCACCCTGCTACTTGCACTAGGCAATGATGCTTGTGCAGATTGATTAGATGCCGCCACTCTGTCATGAGAGTTGTTTGTCTGTGTTGAACGAGAAGCAAGCCTATCCAAAAGGACCATTTAGAAAGTGATCCTTTTTTTACTTGTCCACCTTGACATTGAAATTGATTTTCCTTTTTTTTTTTTGGGTAGACTTTCTCAGTTTGATTGGATCCTTCTTTAACAAACTCAAAGTGTAAATCTAATCATCACCTATAAATGAAACTCTTATTTTTTTTTTATTGTTTTATTGGTGTAGGGGTTTAAAAGATGGAGCTAAATTAACAAGATTGGAAAACATTGCTTCCTAGTTCTTACTGAAGTATATGATAATTGATAATATCCCGAACCTTAGTTAATTGAACATTGTTGGTAGCTAACTGGACATTCCACATTGTTGTTTACCTTTACTTTTCAGTACACACCGTACAAGATTGTTGATTTTTTTGTTTAATATTAATTCTACTACCAATTTTTCTTTTACTTATAACTCATTTTCAATACACATCTGGTACCCAGAGATACTGAAGATCACTCGCCATCTTTATTGTTTTGAACTATCAGATGTGCGCTAAAATGTCACAACGGTGGCCCCAAACTTATTCATTTTGCTTCTAGGATGATATTTGATCATCTGTTCCACTGCTTGCAATCGATTAATAATAAAGAATTGAGAAAAAAATTATTGTAATTCTGTATTTCAGATGCATAGTAGTCAATTCTTTCTGATAAATAAGAAAAATATGATGTGCTTATGCATGGACTTGTGGATGCGTAAGTCATAGTTATCACCTTCTCATTCATCGATACAATGCTATTCTGTCTTACTGATGAATAAGTCCTATTCTGGATAATTAGGTTGCAGTTAACATTTTATCATCCCCGTTTGAGAGCTTACCATTATCTGGGTTGATTTTGAATGGATAGGATTCATGCTAGCTCTGCAGATCATTGCCCTTTCGTTCATTGGTATAGTGCTATTCTGTTTGACTGATGAATAAGTCCTGTTCTGAAAAAATTAGGTTTCAGTTAACATTTTATCATTCCCCCTCTGACAGATTACCATCTGGGTTGATTTTGAATGGGTAGGATTCATGGTAGCCCTGCAAATCATTGTGTTCTTATTTCTGACCTCCCCACCCCCTAATTGCAGTTTCATGATGGCTAAAATGACATTTTCATAGATCATGAACAACCTTTGTGCCCAGGTAGGATGAAAGTTTCATTTTAATATTTTATTGTAGATACATCTCAATCTGTCTCCTATGTTTCTTTTATTGCTGGACCTTTAGCCAAATCACAATTGCATTAACTTCTATTATGAGTTTAGGTGAAATATGTTATTCAAATTTCACATGGTGGACTGTCATTTTTTAATGTTCCATACTTTTGCTTCAAATTATTAAAAAGTTAATTGTAGGTTTCCTAATTCACATGCACAAAAGTTGCGTTGATGTTCTGTATTGTGTGGAATGATCAGATTTTTACATTCTTTTACTGTGATATATTTGTATAGATTTATGCATTTAAAGCAGGACATCTTCACATGCTTTGACATGTATCAGTTTTTTACTGAATATATCAGTTAATGTGTACTTGTCTCAAAGACTCGCAGTTATTGACTATTTGACAGAGTTTGTCCCAGCAAAGTGCTTCACTTACAATTGGGCTTCCTAGATCTGTTGTACACTAGAATCATAATGAGATCTTTATCTTTTCTCTTTCATGTTCCTTTATGGTTTTTTTTTTTTTCTTTTGCACATGAAATTTTGTTTCAAGTATATCTAACTTTTTTTTATTTGCATGTCATACAGGAATACAGGTCTGGAAGGGCGGGGATTGAATGCCAACAACATTTTGAGACTGTGCCATCACTTATTGTGCCCGAAGTTCTTTCCATCAGGTTGTGCAGCTGAAATATGGTCTGAGTTTAGGTAATATTCTCACTCTAGTTCTACTAAATGCATTTTTTTGCATGCATGTATTGTCAAATAAGAGTTAACAAGATGGAAGTATAAACACTGGAGGGAATAATTTTATTTCTAATTTCCACTCCAATTTTATTTGAAGCATCAATTTTCTTATGCCTTTAACAAAGTGAAGCAGAGTACATTTAAAAGAGAATCTATGAGGGCCCAAATCAATGTTCAATCAAGAAATTCTATAGCCGCAGTGCAGTGCCTTTCTTGTATCAACCTTTTTTAGATTTCCCATTCTGACAGGGCACAATGCTAGTGAGGCGGGTGAATTCTAATATAAGTCCCCAAGTATCATACACGCATATGCAAGGTTTTCCTCTTTGTATAGTTCTTCTAAACCTTTAGCTGAATTTTGATACCTGAGCTCCTAGTGATACTAATATTAGATGTGACTTATCACTGAATTTTGATACCTGAGCTCCTAGTGATACTAATATTAGATGTGACTGATAATTTTCTATATGAAAAATACCTCATAACCTTATAGAGGGGAAGGCCTCAGTGCAATGGTAAGGTTGCTCCATTGCGACCTAAGGCTATATACCCGACCTTTATTCTCCCCTTGAGCAACATACCCGGGAGGTTGCTCCATATAAACTTCCTCCTGTAGATCACCATACAAGAAGACATTCTTGATGTATAATTGAAATAAAGGCCAACCAAAGTTGACAGCAAGAGAGATAAGAACGCGAACAGAATTAAGACTAACAACCGGGGAGAAAGTCTCAAAGTAATCAACACCATAGGTCTAAGTGTAACCCTTGGCAACCAGACGACCCTTCAACCGTTCAACACAGCCATCAGAGTGATACTTAACAGTGTATATCCAGCGACATTTCACCAGGTCCTTACCAGGAGGTAAATCTACTAGACTCCAGGTACCACGACTCAAGAGAGCTTCCATTTCTACATCCATGGCACCCTTCCATCCAGGGATATGGAGAGCCTCAGAATGAGTACGAGGAACACAATTGGTAGAAAGAGATAGAGCAAGGCCATAAACAGAGGGTGGAAGGTGAGGGATAAACATAAACTTATCAATCACAACCAAGGATTTCTAAGTGCAAGAACGTATACCTTTCCTGCTAGCAATTGGTAAGTCATTAGTTGGATCAGAAGGAGGAACTTCACCAAAGGAAGGGAGCGATGGAGAATGTGTAGTAGTTAGATTAATAACCTCACCACTAGACTGTCCAACCCTCGCCCTGCACCGATAAACTTGGAGAGGAGGTGGAATAGGTGCACTGGTACTAGGGGTATCAGGAAGCGGTATAAGGGATGGAATGGGAGGAGGAGAGGTAATTGACCACTCCTCAGTAGACTTAGACACCTGTAAAGACAAAAAAGAAGTACCTTAAAAAAAAGTCACATTGGCACTAACAAAGTTCCGGTGAGTAATAGGATCATAGCACTCGTATCCTTTTTGGGTACGAGAGTAGCCCAAAAAAAAATACATTTAGTAGTCCGTGGAGATAATTTATCCACATGCATGTGAAGATTGTGAACAAAGCATACACACCCAAAAACCTGAGGAGGAAGAGGAAAACTAGGTAGATTAGTGTATAAGATAGAGAAAGGGAGACCTATTCGCCAGAACAGAAGAAGGCATGCGATTAATCAAATGACATGCGGTTAAAACCCCATCATTCCAAAACTGCTTAGGAACATGCATATGTATCATAATAGCCCGAGCTACCTCTAGGAGGTTCCGGTTCTTGTGCTTGACAACCCCATTTTGCTGTGGGGTATATGCATAACTAGTTTGATGAACCATGCCATGGGTATCACAAAAGTCAGAAATATCATTTTAAGCATATGCTAAAGCATTATCAGAACAAAAAATCTTAATGGAGATGCAAAACTGAGTTTTTATTTCATTATAGAATTTTTTGGACACAGATAGAAAATCAGATCTGTCCTTGAATATGTAAAGCCATGTGTGGCGAGAATAATCATCTACAAATGTAACAAAATAACAAAAACCAAACCTATTACTAACTCTGCAAGGACCCCATATATCAAAATGAACTAAAGAAAACAACGACGGACTACGAGACATTGATCGAAATGGAAAAGACACCTGATGGTGTTTACCCAACTCACAGGCCTCACACTCTAATCTAGAAACACGAAGAAAATTGGGAAACAAAAGCTATAATCTAGGTAAGGCCAAGTGTCCTAGACGGCAGTGCCATTGGAATGGAAAGACATCCCCAACAGCAATAGCGGCAGCAGAAGTGGGAGGACAACCACTGTTGAGGTAATACAATCCATCCTTTTCGCACCCTCCACCAATCGTCTTCCTCGAGTGAAGATCTTGAAAAATATGATAAGAGGGAAAGAAGGTTACTGAGTAATTGAGAGATCTAGTCAATTGACTCACAGAAAGAAGACTTAATGGAAATTAAGGTACATGTAATACAGACGATAAGTGCAATGAAGTAGTAGGAGAAATAGTACCATGTCCAAGGACAGGGGTGGATGTACCATTAGCAAGAATGACAGATGTAGAACTAGTACTGGATGAGAAGGTCTGAAAAAGTGATAACTTACCAATCATATGAGCAGAAGAACCTGAATCAATGATCCAGGGGGTAGATGTAGTGGAAAGAAGGGCTGATGTACCTACATATGCAAGGGTAGCAACGGATGTGGAGGCACCATGGAATGTACTAGAAGAAGCCTCGAGAGAGTGCAAGCGCTGGAGTAACTGGTTGATGTCATCGCGTATACTAGTAGAAGAATCTCCTGAAGCAGGCATAGGTGTAGTAGTAGGCGGAGATACAGTATCAGCACCATCATCAGACTCTGTATGATTGGCTAACTAAGTTGCCCACTCTGGCTTGCCATGTTTGGCCCAACACTTCTCTACAGTGTGGTTAGGTTTCCCACAATAAGTACACTGGTGACCGGTGCGATCTGAGGACTGTCCACTCGAACCCCGACCCATAGGACCATGTCCTCTGCAACCGCGCCCACGGCCACGGTTGGCAAAGAATGCAGAATTATCTCTGGAAGGTTGATCAGATTTGGATGAGGAGGTGATACGCTTTAGACATGAAAAAGCATCATTCAAAGTAGGAATCGTATCTCCAGCAAGTAGATGGCCCTTTACTGCCTTTAGATCACTATTCAGTCCCACCAAAAATTTAGAAACAAAGTACTCATTCTGCTGAGCCTTCAACTTCTCAATATCATTAGTCAGGGGCTAAAAGACATTAAGCTCTTCCATCATCCCCTTAAAGGCACTATAATACTGAGAGAGGGATTTGTCAGATTGACGAAACTGGAAAAGCTTCTCATATATTTCATAGATTCGTGTCATGTTCTTCTCTTGAGAGTATGTTTCTTTCAGATCATCCTATACTCCCTTGGCTGTAGAATGGAACACAACATTGGCAGCAACATCTGGTTCCTTACTGTTCCACAACCAGATCAGAATTAAGGCATTCTCCTTCATCCAATTGTCATACTTAGCATCATCAGGCAAAGGAGCCTCAGAAGTGGTATAACTCAGTTTGCCTTTAGCTAACAAATACACCTTAACAGACTGAGCCCAAAGAAGATAATTCGAGCTCCCTTTGAGCTTGATAGAGGTGATCTGGACATTGATATTATCCGATGCAAAAGAAGCAATAGTAGAAGAAATAGTAGAAGTAGTAGCAGGCACAATCCCAGCCATGACAATCAAGTAGAGTGACTAGCAAGCAATAGAATGAACATATCCAAGGTAGGTAGTAATGTAATTCAGATCTGAAACTTAGCAATCAATCCAACATTCCATACTACAATTCAGATCTGAACATGTAGGCATCAATAGAATATATCGGCAACAAGCAAGCAACTATATGCATCAAACAACTCATACAGGTAGAATAAACTAGATCAATCAATCAAGAACAGCAGCCTCAAACCTGGCCGCCATCATATAGGTAGGGTAAAATAAATGAAGGAGAGGCGGTGGCTTCAAATCATCAAGCAATCAGCCACTTACTCCAACAGTAAATGCAAGATAGATCTTCACAAAGGAGAAATCACTCCATTAGGTATTAGATAATAGTAGTTGCAGCAACAAGTGGCTGTGCACCAAGAAGAAGAACCTCTAGATTGTAACTAGCAGATTTCTTATCTTCGGAACTCGATTAATTTAACTACAGCCGCTCTGATACCATGTTACAATCTCAAAAGCTATAGCTAAACCAGAAAACTAGAAACAAGAATGAAAAAGAGAGAGAGAAGAGAAGAAGAGAGGAAGAACATGAAGTAATCAAAGGAAGTCTCAAGAATGGAGAGCAACCTGAGATTAATTCAATGTGAATGTAATCTCAGGTTCTCATAAGGATATATAACATTAGGTCAGGAAGAAAGACTATAAAGCCCCCCACTTACATAAGGAAACACCCAAAATGACCAAAACAAAATAGACAAGGACCAAATGGTCCCTATCGTAGGCGCTAAATAGCACTATTCCCTATTTGGGAATAGCACTAAATCAACACCATAGTAGTGGGAGCCTCGTGCAATACCTCAGATAGATCTATATTTCTCTACAAGCATGATTGGTATAACTAAATTTTGATACCTAAGCTCCTAGTGATACTAATATTATAATACCTCATAACGTTATGCGGGCCTTAGCGCAATGGTAAGGTTGCTCCATTGCTACCTAAGGCTGCATACATTATGATCTCAAATCCCATAGTGGTAACAGCCTCGTGCAATACCTCATATAGATCTATATTTCTCAACAAGCATGATTGCTGGCACCTAACTGCTATGCTGTTTTCCTAATTAGCACTTCATACCTTAAAGAATTCAATGGATCTAGTTATGCTTGCTTATGTCAATTTACCATTAGTATTTTGATGTGCACTCGGGATGCCATAATGGATCTAGTTATGCTTGCTTATGTCAATTTAGAATGCCATGATTCCAACTTTGTTGACTCTCTCTCTCACTTTGATTATTCCAATTCTGTAATTTTTGTCATTGTAGAAGTTTATGAATATGGAATTCTCTCATTCATTATATACTCCATATGTATTCTGAATATGAGATTCAAATAAATATCTAGTTTTCTCATGTTGGTCTTTTTATATTGATTGCCTTGTACACAAATTGCTGAAAGTTGGAAGGTTTATAGGCATTTAGGCTGTATATAGATGAGGCGAGCAGCAAGAGAGATTGAGGTAGGGAGAGAATCATGGGGGGTAGAGAGATTTGGGATAAAGAGGGGTAGAGTAAGTAACTTGGCAGAGAGAAAACCGATGGTGTACAGAGATACGATAAAGGGATAGTTGGGGGAGGAGAGAAAATCTAGGAGTAGATTATGTTTTAGGGTTGAAGGTCTGAGATAGAGGAGAGGGAGAGGCAAGGGACATCGAAGATTAGGAAAGAGGGGGTCGCAAGAGGATTAAGAGAGTCCAAGGAGAGATCGAGGATCGGGAGAGAGAAGAAAGGGAGAGTCAGGGTTAAGGTATACTTAACCGGCGTGGTTCTGCCCTAGCTGCCACTCCCTAAGGTGGTGGGGGTGGAATGCCGGTGAGCTTAACAAGACGGAACAATTGCACTACTTAAACCCGATTCATTTTTTCCCTTCCCTCGTTGAACTTTACATTATTAGATAGTTATCCAAATTCCAATGTATCTTATAACGCTGCCGTTAGGGCGTTGGTAGCTCACTGGACGTTCCACATTGTTGTTTAGCTTTACTTTTTAGTGTGACTATACTAGATTGTTGATTTTTTTTGCTTTATGTTGATTCTATTACCAATTTTTTTTTTCTGTTTACTTATTACTCATTTTCAATACGCATTTGGTATGCAGAGATATTGAAGTCCACTCATCATATTTATTGTTTTGAACTATCAGATGTGTGCTAAAAATGTCACAATGGTGGTCCCAAACTTAGTCATTTTTCTTCTGGGATGATATTTAATCATCTGTTCCACTGCTTGAAGGATTATCAAATAAATCAATTAATAATAAAAATTGGGAAAAAAATTATTGTAATGGCTGTATTTTGGAAGCTAGCAGTCAACCTAATTATGTATAGAATTGTGAATGCATAATTCATAGTTTTTTACCCCATAAAATGCATAAGTCATAGTTGATTGCCTTTTTGTTCATTGGCACAATGCTATTTGGTCTGATCTATTTTGGATAATTATGTTTCAGTTAATATTTTATCAATCCCCTTTGAGAGCTTATATTATTAACTCTGCAGATCATTGTGTCCTTATTTCTGGTCTCCGCACCCCCTAATTGCAGTTTCGTGAAGGCTAAAATAATATGCCAGTAGAAGATGGATGTGGAGAGAATTGTGGATGTTTGGTTATAATTGTTTTATATATCACGAACAAACTTCATGCCCTGTAGGATGAAAGTTCCATTTAATATATTACTGTAGAAAGTTCCATTTAATATATTATTGTAGATACATCTCAATCTCTCCTATGTTTCTTTTATTGCTTGACCTGAGCTAAATTACAATTGCATTAATGTTTATTAGGGGTTAGGTGAAATATTTTAGTAAAATTTCTAATTAAGTATAGAAAAAAGTTATCGGGAGTTCCTAAGGGTACAAACAAAATCCATCAGTGACAGTAATGTCACCGGAAACAAGGAATTTCCACCAGAAATATCAGTCCTATTTCTGGTGGAACTGACAGAGAGCTCCTAAGGCTCAGTGGTCCATTGAAAATATGCCACCAAAAGCAGACCCAGTGGATCCGGTGGGCTGTTTTCAGTGGTGGTTTAGGATAGTCCACCCATTTTGGGACTTTTCGGCTCAGGCCCGATCGCCGGGATTTGTTCCGTGGAGTTTATAGGGGATGTTCCCAGCATCATTCAAAGCCAATAAAATTCCGATTCCATCGAGCCGTTTGAGAGATACGTTGATCGAAATGTCAAAACCCTAGTTGCTCTTTTGGCAATACATGTTGCTGGAGCTCACCGGGCTTGGTTCGAGCTTGGCAACAACACCGGGAGGGTAGAACACGAATTCTACGACCTTACCATGGTTTGTACACTAAGATTCCATCCATACCTAGCTTTGTCTATATCGAAATGAAGAGAGCGGTGGAAGTGAGTGTACTTACCTTCGGCAGTGATTCTGGTAACTTGGCGGCAGTTGGCACCAAGGTAAGCCTTCCTCCTCTTCTTCTTCTTCTTCTTCCTTCTCCTTTTTCTCTCCTTCCTTACGTTGGACACAATAGAAATGAGGAAATGAATCATTTCCTCATTTCTAACATATAAGTTAAAATGGACCTTAGTGTCTATTTGATTGGACCCTATTCGGACCAATTGGGTTATTATGACTTTTGGAGCCCGAGAACCCATCCACTTAGGTTCAAAATGCATCCACATCATGAGTAAAGTGTGGGGGATGATTTGGGATCATCCGAGACTGTTAACGATGCAAGTGGAGGGACCCCCGGGCATCGACACCATAACAACAGCTTGTTATGTTCACTGGAAACAGTCTACCGGATTTTGGCCCAGTGGATCTGACGGCATATTTCCAGTGGTCAAGACAGCTTGTTGTCCCATGTCCCAATTCCACTGAGCCATTTGGGAGATACATCGATCAAACGATCGAAACCCTAGTTGGTTTTTTGGCAATACATGTTGCCGGAGCTCACTGGGCTTGGTTCAAGCTCGGCAACAACACCAGGAGGGTAGAACATGCATTCTAAGACCTTAAAATGGTTTGTACACTAAGATTGCAACCATACCTAGCTTTGCTAGGTCGAAATGAAGAGAGAGTGGTATGGGAAGTTGTACTTACCTCCAGCAACAAGGCGGTAGCCGGCACCAAGGGAGGCCTCTAACCTTCTTCTTCTTCCTTCCTCTCCTCTTTCTCTCCTCTCCTACGTTGAGCACAAGGGAAATGAGGAAATGAATCCTTATTTCCCAACTTATAACTTAAGTGGACCTTAGGGTCTATTTGGTTCGACCCCTTTTGGACCAATCGGATAAAATGAATTTTGAGCACGAAGATCCAACCATTTAGGTCCGTAAAGTGCTTATGTCATGAGGAAGGTGTGGAGGATGATTTGGGATCATCCAGAACCATTTACGATGTAAGTGGCGGGAACCACGGGCATCGAAACCCCGACAGCAGCCTGTCAACCCACCTAAAACAGGCACCAGATCTAGGCGCAGCCTGCTTCCGGTGGCTTGTTTTCGGTGGTCAAGACAGCTTGCTGTCCCATAACTAGTCTCGCACGGGTGGTTGCCCTCGGACATGCTCAAGGCTATTCGATAATTTTTTATGTGTGTCGGAATTCAAGTGTGGGGAGTTGGGTCACTTACCATATGGAATCGAAAGGTATGAATCCCCTCCAGTTAGATAGGTATGCAATGCATGAATATGTGGGGTCACCTCTACCCCCTCGGTAATGCACAACTGCGAGCCAAAACCCTATCGTTCTTCCGATCTCCGATTTGAGGCCTGTCACAACAGTTTAAATTAGACCGGATTATGGCACAGGTGTAACATTCCCCCCACCTTACAAGAATTTCGTCATCGAAATTAAACATACCTGGCAAATCAAATAATCCAGGATACTGCTTCATCATTTCATCTTCTCGCTCCCAAGATGCTTCCTGTTTGGGGTGGTTCATCTATTTCACTTTGACGAAGGAAACAGTGCGGTTGCGAAGAACATGGTCCTTCTGATCACCAATCTTCTCCGGATACTCCACGTAGGCAAAATCCTCATCCAACTCACGAGGTATATAAGTAAGACGTGAGTCGAGTCAGGAATGTACTTCCTAACATAGATACATGGAAGACATCATGTGTACCTTCCAACTTTGGCGGCAAAGCTATCCGGTAAGCTGCCAGTCCGATCCTCTCCAGTACATCATACGGTCCCATAAACCTTGGACTAAGCTTTCCCTTCTTGCCTAACTGAATCACCTCTTTAACTGGGGAGATCCATAAGAACACCTTGTCTCCAACACCAAACTCTAGATGTTTCCTCCTAACATCTGTGTAGCTTTTCTGCCTGGACTGAGCTGCCTTGATCCTTTCTCCAATCACTATCACCTTCTCACTAGTAGCCTGTATCAATTTGGGACCCAAAATATGCCATTCACCAACCTCATCCCAATAGAGTGGAGTTCGGCACTTTCTGCCATACTGTGCCTCGAATGGGGACATTCTGATGGTGGCTTGGTAACAGTTGTAGGAGAACTCGATAAGGGAAATGTGCTCATCCCAACTATAACTCATATCCAAAGCACATGCTCGGAGTAGGTCCTCCAATGTCTGAATAGTCCTCTCCGATTGACCATTGGTCTGAAGGTGAAAGGCAATGCTGAAAGTCAACTGTGTGCCCATAGCCTTCTGCACACATGTCCAGAACTTGGAAGTGAACCTGGGATCTCGATCAGAGATGATACTAACTGGTACACCATGCAACCTGATGATGTTATTGACATACAACGTGGCCAACTTGTCCGTAGAAAATATGATCCTGATTGGGATAAAGTGAGCTGCCTTGGTCAAGCGGTCCACAACTACCCAAATGGTATCCATACCCTTCTGTGTACGGGGTAGGCCTGTGATGAAGTCCAAGGTAATATTCTCCCATTTCCACTCCGGAATAGGTAGGGACTGTAATAACCCATGGGGCCTCTATCTCTCAGCCTTGATTTGTTGGCATGTGAGGCATCTAGACACATGCGTGGCCACATCATTCTTTATTCCTTTCCACCAGTAGGAGCCTTTGAGGTCTTTGTACATTTTAGTGCTACCGGGGTGAATGGAGTATAGAGAGCTATGTGCCTCTCTCAAATCTGTGTCTCTCAAATCACCATCACTGGGCACACACAACCTCCCTTTGAACTTGAGAATTCCGCTTTTAGTTACAGAGAAATTTAGGTCCTTTTGGGTTCCTTCGTGGCATTTTGCTATTAGCTTCTGCAACTCTGCATCAGTAACCTGAGCTGTAGTGATCCTATCCACCAAACTAGGTTGCACCACCAATGCCGATAGTGACAAAGTGACACCCACTACTAATAGTTCCAATTCTAGTTTCCTGGCCTCCTCTAGGAGATACTCATTGGTGGTTAGTGATGCAAGAGTCAGTGACTGGGATTTTCGACTAAGTGCATCAGCTACCACATTGGCATTTCCTGGGTGATGGTGGAGGCTCTTATGGTCACTAAAGATCTCACTCTTCTCACCATACAGGTAGTGTCTCAAGATTTTCAGTGCAAAAATCACAACTGCCAACTCCAAATCATAGGTGGGGTAGTTCTTCTTATAATCCTTCAACTGATGGGATGCATAAGCAATGACCTCTCCTTGCTACATCAATATATAACCCAATCCCAGCTTGGAGGCATCACTACAAACAACCATACCACCTTTACCGATCGAATAGTCAAAACTGGAGCTGATACCAACTTTTGCCTTAGCTCCTTGAAGCTCTTCTCACAAGCATCAGACCACTCAAATTTTACACCCTTTTCTGTGAGTCGGGTCATTAGAGTAGCAATACTAGAGAAGTTCTCGATAAACCTCCTGTAGTATCCGGCCAATCCCATAAAACTACGTATGTCTGCTACACTCTTGGGAGTCTCTCATTCTAGAACTGCCTTCACCTTGCCTGGGTCAACCTCTATGCCCTTGTCTGAAACAATGTGGCCTAGGAATGCCACCTGTGACAGCCAAAACTAGCACTTGTTGAATTTGGCATAGAGTTGCTTCTCCCTCAGCCGTTGCAGTACTAACCTCAGGTGAACAGCATGTTCCTCTGCACTCTTGGAGTAGACCAAAATGTCATCAATGAATACTATCACAAACTTATCTAGGAGATTTTGGAATACCCGGTTCATCAAATTCATAAAGGCTGCAGGTGCATTGGTCAACCCAAATGACATTACCAAGAATTCATAATGTCCATACCTTGATCTATAGGCTATTTTACTGACATCATCATCCTTGATCCTGAGTTGGTGGTAGCCTGATCTAAGGTGGTCGATCTTGGAGAACACCTTCGCACCCTGTAACTGATCTAATAAATCCTCTATCCTTCGCAAAGGATATCGGTTCTTGATGGTTAGCTTATTAAGCTCTCGGTAATCAATGCACAATCTCATACTTCCGTCTTTCTTCCTGACGAACAATACTGGTGCTCCCCATGGAGACACACTAGGTTTAATGAATCCCTTCTTCAGAAAATCTTGAAGTTACACCTGCAATTCCTTCAACTCTGTGGGGGCCATGCAGTAAGGGGCCTTTGACATTGATGTCGAGCTGGAGAGTAGACTATAACGAACTCTATCTCTCGGTCCGGCGGCAAACCTGTCAAGTCATGCGGGAATACATCGGAAAATTTCCTCACCACATCTAGCTTGGTCAATGGCCTAATCTCTATCTCAGTATCCATCACAGGTGCTAAGTAGCCTTGACATCCCTTATCCAGTAGCTTCCTCATCTGGAGCACCGGATATGATAACTTTCTTAGGTTTTTTAGGCTTATCCCCTTGGAACACAAACTCATCATCATCACGAGGTCTGAAAATTATAGTCTTCTCTGCACTGCACATAACACACTGGCTCTGTATGCGGACAACCAGTCCATTCCTAAAATCAAATTGAAGTCGGTCATATCCAACTCGATCAAGTGAGCATTCAACTCGTATTCTCCTATGGTCACTGGACAAGGCTCATAAACATAGTTCAAACCCACTACACTTTCTGTAGGGGTGCTCACAGCTAAACATTGAGTCAGTCCCTTGGGTGGAATTCTAATATTCTTGGCAAATGCCGGTGATACGAATGAATGCATGGCTCCTGAGTCAAATAACACATGTGCAGGCAATAATGATATTAATAATGTACCTGTCACTACATCGGGTGCAGCCTCAACATCTTCTATAGTCATAGCTAACACTCTGGCCTATGGTCTCTAGCCCATAGGGGTTGAGTTGGTCTAGAGGCTGAATATGTCTGCTGGGGCCTAGGTGGCATAGTGTAAGGTGCATCACCTGGCCTTTCGTGGGGGCATGTCCTCGCCATGTGGCTCGGCTGATCACAATGGAAGCATCTCGGGCTTGATCCCGAAGACTGAGATACAACACTAGATCGGGAGGGTTGGGAAGTCTGACTAGCATCAGGCCTCCTAAATTGCACTAAAGTTGGGTTAACATAGGGCACTCAGAAAGGTTTGCTGCCTCCCCTAGAATTAGTAGATCCCATTGGCCTCTTTCCAGTCCTTTGCTGGGCCATGAAGTTGTCTCTATGCCGATCTTCAATAGATTTGGCCACTTGGACCACTTCAGTATAGGTTTGCAATTTTAACCCCACAATGGTTGACCCAATACCTGGCCTCAACCCTTTCTCAAACTTCTTCGCTTTAGCTCTATCACCTCTGAGATGCTCAGGAGCAAAATGGAATAGCTCCTCGAAGCGTTGCTGATACTCGACCATAGACCGGGAACCTTGAACCAACTGAGAGAACTCACTCTCTCTCCTATCCCTGAAGCTTTATAGAAAATAGTTCTTAAAGAAGGCCCCTTTGAAGTCTACCCAAGTGGGGTTCGGGTTACTAGCCCTCAAAATAAGCTCGGTGGCACTGCACCAATCAGCCGCTTCATTCTATAACTGATAGCCTGCACACAAAATTTTCTGCTCATCAGTGCAGCCGATCAGTCTAAAAACTTTCTCCATTCCACCAATCCATCTTGATAGATACAACAGGTCTTGGCCCACCTTGGAGAAGCATGGGGGCCTAAGCCGTTGAAACTTCATCATTTTCGTCAAGTCTCCCTTTACATGGGCTTGGGCTTGGGCTTGATCCAATATTGAGTCTTACACATGCCTATGCACTTGTGCCCCACCTGATGTTTGAAGGGTAGCCGATCCAACGGGTATTAGAACGGGTGCCGGTGGAGTAGGAGGTATGGGGGGTGCATTACGGCCTTTCATTACCGCTTGGATTCTATTATCGATCCCGGCCATAAATTGGTTTTGCCTTTCTTCAACTCCCCGCATCAGGTTATTCATGATAGATGCCACATCCTGAGCTATAAGTACAGGCGGAGCCGGAGGTGCATTATGGGGTCTACCCTGATTCCGAGTAGGGGTAGTGAGAGCGATGGGCGTGATTGGGATTGAGATCGGGATCGGGTGTTCCGACGTGACATGACTCTTGTGGAGGAATCCGATTAGTGCACATGCATTTACAAGGTTACATGTAACTAGAACACATGTATGTATAGTGGGTCCCACACGTATTCGATAGTCAAAATTAGGGTTAGGGAATGCATAAGTGGGGTCCACACATTATTAGGATCCGATCACGCACGTATCCCAAAGGGGCACACCATTAAAGTAACAAAATAAAATTTAGATTTTAAAAATAAAATAATTTATTTTCCAAATTAATCCACCAAAAACAGGGAGACATTTTACCGGAAATATGGTTCAATCCACCGAAAATATCAGTGTTATTTGTGGTGGGAAAAACAGAGAGCAAATATGAAATTTTCACTTCACTGGAAACAGGCACTGGAAGCATGCCCAGTGTTTCCTGTGGGCTGTTTCCGGTGGCTCCAAAATGGCTATAAATAGGCTCAGGTTTGAGTTTCATTATATAAAACCCTATTTTAACTTGTGGAAAAGATGTGGAAATGGCCAAGGAGGACTTTGCAACCCATTCCCTACCTTCCTCTCACTATTTCACCTTCAATCGGTGCCTCATTAGCACCAAAGGTATGTTCCTCCTCTCTATAACCTAGTTTTTTGATTTTCTTCTCTGTGAGCTTTACATTCAGCCATTGAATTTGGTTTTTCATCTTAAATCCTTAGGAATCACATTGCAACGATGTCTAGATGCCGTATACATACCCGATGTACCATTGAAAAAGAGGAGCAAGACACTACCGCTCAGTTCAACCCCATCTTGTTCCCCTCTGTGGTTGAGCGAGACCGTTGGGAACTCTTCGAGCGTTATAATGTGGACCCAGGGGTCTATGTGAGGACCAATGACTTCCGTGCATTCCGTCTCCATCAAAGGTTTGATGAGGTTGGGTGATACCGTATCTTAAAACCCAACAAATACTACTACCCCACATTGGTCAGGTTGTTCTACTATAACTTGCAATGGGTGAATCGGGTTACCGAAGAGATGCAGATCACCTCCTATGTGAAGGGGGTGGAGATCTCCTTTGACATGGGGTAGTTGGCCAATATCCTGATGGTCAGCAATGCCGATGACCTAGTGTATTGCCCACCTCAGACTCCAACATATGAATTCAAGAGTCCCGATACCTTTCAGGAGATAAATGACATGCTGACTAAGGAGGCCAAGGGATGGAACCATTTAGTCAACTATTTTGCTACTCCAAAGGTCGTATGCCATGTGATTCAGTTGAATATCCTCCCCACTTGCGAACATTATGATAAGGTATCCGCACTGTAAGCCTATGTGACCTACTACGTATACATGGGGGCACAGATATGTCTTCCTTACCTCCTTATGTGGACCATGGTACTTCGGTCCGAAGGAGTGGATCGCCGAGTGGGAAGCCTGTGCTATGGAAGAATACTTACTGACATCTTCAGCCGCTTTGGGGTGGACTTAGAGGGAAAGGCACACTTGGGTGAAGAGGTCATAGACTTCAACCAAGATTCTCTGAGGAAGATGACCATAGATCTACGGGAGGTGACTCCTATTCCAGGAGAGGGTCAGCAGCCTATGGAGGTAGAGGGTGGCGGTGCTGGAGATGTCGACGGCGATGCCAGTGATGTTTGGTGGAGGTGTTGGTGGTGTAAGAGGAGAAACTGCTGGGGTTGGTGGGGCTTCACCACCTGGTCCCCAGACTATGGGTTCTATGGCTGCTTTTACTTCTCGGGGCACTAGGGGTGCGAGGCCTTACAGTCTCAATGATGTTATGGCCTACCTAGACACCACCACATCTTTGATGAGGAGCATAGATGGCCGTCTCAACAACATAAACATGACCTATTGTCTTATGAACAATAGAGTGGCCTCCTTAGAGGCACAGATGCTGGCGATGGTCTTCCATCTTAGTATTCCGGTGCCTCCTCCAGGAATGCATGGTCCGAACTAAGCTCAGGGCCAAGGACAGAACCAACAGCAGCAAGAGTAGTGGCATATTTGCCACTGTAGTTTTTAGGATTTCCCTTTCTATGTTTTAGTTGAGTTTGATGTTTTAGGTTTAGTTAATCTTTTTTCATTCTGTCATTTGCTTTAGTTGTTTAATTTCCTAAACTTAGGCTAGTTAGGATTTCTTGCTTTCAGTACTTTATTTTCTTATGAAAAGTGTAAGCTATGTATTCAAGTTCTCTATCATAATGAAACGGCTTTAACACCTATACTTGTCTCCTAATTGTGCAATTTCTATTATTGTTGTCTTGAGATTTTTATTTAATCCTAATTTCCCTAAAATCATGGTTTGGTTGAGATTGTGAGTTAAGGCAGAGCTTCGCGCTCTGATACCCTAGTTGTCACACCCCAATTCTAGTAGACCCAACTTACTATTAGGAACATCGGCGGTGTGAGTAAGACACATACCTGTCTTACCAATCTACAAGGATCTCTAATAGCAGTACCTCAACATTTTTACAATCTCACATCACAAACCAACATAAGCAGTGGAATCAGAGTATAATAGCGGAATCATAAATAAAATGGGGAAACGTCTGATGATAACATAATATCATTAACCATGTTATTCTGTTTACAATCCTTCAAGACTTACATATATCAAGTTTAAAACACAATATTCACAGACCTGTATCAACATAATAAAAAATACACTGAACACCTCATGGTGCTGTGTATGGACAAAAGTCATAAGCACAGTCTGGGCCATGGTCCACCGCATCTGGCATCCACCAGTCACTCACTTCGTACTCGGGTCCAGAGGAAAAAGAGACTAGCCATAGGCACGACCGTACCTGCATCATCATCTAAAAAGTGTATATATGTGGGGTGAGCTTTCCAACTCGCTCAGTGAGGGGTGGGGTCAAGCACATCCAAGCAAGACAGTAGTAATAATAATTCATGATGCATGATAGCAAAAATTAAACACATAGTCTATGATGCTCGTGATGCAGTTCATTTATTTATTATCCACCTAACAATACAAACTAAGTCTGGTAAATGCTATTACGGCGCATTAGGCTGTATCCTTCGTCTCGGAATCGCCATCAACTACGCAAGGATACAAACCCTAGCCATGAATAGAAGCCTGCCGGTCCTCGTATCCGTCCATAGGTCACCCAGCAAACCCCTGATAACCCCCTCCTGGCAGTCACGACACCGGTACATCATCGGCCACGTCAGACAGGTTCCTGCCTTTGGCAACAATCGCATAGTACTTGTCACACCCCGTTCACACAGAACCGGACTGGTGATGGGGTTAACTCCGGTTAACCCAAACCTGTCAGGATCATCTGATACAGTACCCACCCACAATATACACACATCTAAGATAAACGTTCAAAAGTTCAGCGGAAGATATAATTTACCTGTAAATACCCCCAATATACTTGATACCCAAATTGTAGTATATAGATAAATACATGTGGGCCCGCAGGCATGATATTTACACAAAAAGAATAACAATTCACGTATCAAGTACACAAAAAGGGGTCACCAAAAGAATAAAAAAGTAAAACCCTGTACGGCGTCAATACTGCGGTCCCGTAGCACAGCCCTCGCACGTGCACTCCGTACCGTGCTCATACTCCTCGGGGACCCACCAATCCTCATCGGAAAACTCAACTATGGGGCCTGACCCTTGATCTTCAGGCTGGTGACCTGCAAAATCATCTAAAAGAGGTGCGCACGTGGGATGAGCTCACTGGCTCAGTAAGTGAAAAGGACCACAACAATCCACACAACAATCACATCCATATGCACTATATGCTATGCAATTCATTTTAAATCTCATCCACCTAAACAACATTACTAAGTCTTTGGTTTAGTGCTACTACAACCATAGTGCGCGTATGCTCCAGGTACGAGCCGCGAACTCCATCTCGCGATATGCTCATAGGACTGTCGGAGAAGGCCCACCGTGAGTACTCGGAAAAGTAAAGTATGCCGATTATCGGCTCTCAACATAAAAGTAAATGACAGAAAGTAAAGGTGCTGACTCCAGTAATTTAAAAGCAGTACGATTGGCCATCTTGAATATACCATTGAGATTGTCGACTGTCCTAATGACCAGCCGGGCGTATGTCTAACCGCCACAGTGACCCGACACCCGCGACCATTGCTTCCCCCCAAGTGATAACCCAACACGTCAACCCCTGTTGGGAAGGGTCGTAGCAAGTGTAAGATGATAATCCTAAACCGCATGCTCTTACATGACATAGTACGATTACATAGTGCCACCGTGTCCCATTCCACGGGCCACCAATGCACTCATTTCCAAGCCGACTACGGCGTCTAGTCTAATAATGCATCATGCACAGTGATCCCATCATTCATCACATAAGCACATCAATCATTTAGCATTGAGAAGTAAAATACAACACACATGTCATAATCATATGAGGATGACTAAGCTACTACATATAATTTTCATGATGACATGGCTAGTCTAGATACAATTGAATGATGTCAAACAAGCCTTAAAATAAAATCAAACGTCCTCTCCCCACTTACCTGTTGTGTACAAAGACTCACGCCCGATACGGGTGAGATCCGGCACGAGAAACGTAAATTTTAGTGAACATATCATAAGTGAAGGGGGTTAGCATTTCACCACCTTGGGGTCAAAACAAACAAGATTTGATGGTTCAATCATGTTTAGAATCATAAAAGAAGGTTGCACGTCCGTTTTGGGTCCATTCGGACACAAAAATCATGTTGAGGGCCTCTCGGGTGGGTCGGACAGCCCACCTGTCACGGCCCACCGGTCTTCTCAGGTGGGCGGGTCGGCCCGCCGGTTAGCCCGCCAGTGGGGACTGAGGGCCGGTCTTCTCAGGTGGGCAGGTTGGCCCGCCGGTCGGCCCGTCGGTCCTACCGAGGGCCTGCCTTCTCAAGCGAGCTGCCCTCAGGCGGGCTGTGCGGCCCACCGGTCCCAGCCCACCTGAGAGGACGGAAAAATGCCTTTTCCCTTGAAACTTTCCCCAACCTTTGGGGAATCAAATGGGGCTTTTCCAATCACATTTTCCACACATTTAAGGTCTTATAAGATGATTCTAACCTAGATCTAAGTTGGATTTAAGGATTGAAAAGCCATCTTACCTTCTTTGCTCAAGAACTCTTTTAAAACCCCAAAATCACTTCTTAGCTCAAGAAATCACCAATGCTTCTCCAATCTTGTAAACACTTCTTCAAATCCTTCAAAATCAACACACAGACTATCTATTAAACCTTACATTCATCATCTCAAGGGGGATTTACAAGACCTCAAGGAACTCTACCCAAAATAAGGGTTTTACTTGGGTTTGGTGAAAGTTTAAGAAACATAGCCTTTACTCACTTCCAATCGTAGATCTCGTGTTGGGGCTCACTCTTCCGGCGTCGGAATGGGAAGATCAAACCTTGGCGCCGCTTAAATCCATTTCTTCTTCCTCTTCCTTCCCCTTTCTTCTTCTTCGTTTTCTTTTCTTCCTCCTTTTCTCTCTCCTCTTTACTCTTCTCACCAACTCTTTAGTGTAATAATGAGAAAATGAAAAACATAATAAATGCTATTTATACTTTTTAAAACATCTAGTAACCACATGGGTGGGTCACTCAGGTGGGCGGATGTGACCACCCACCTGAGGGCCGAAAATTGGCCAATAAGTGGGATTTTGATGGAATTCGACTCTAGGCACAAGGTATATTGTACGTATGCGCTTTAGGATACGGCTACATACCAGTATTACCCGTACATGGCCTTATGATGCGTGCATGTGCACGGCTTGGGTACACCTGTCTCCTCTGGCACTAACTCGGACTTGTCTGGCCAACCTGTGTTCAAAGTCACCCTTGCCATCATGGTTCATAAAGAACCTGCCTTAACCCCCTCTGTTTCGGGTCCTGCATGGTTAAACCGGGTCAACCGTGTAATTATACCAGGTTTAAAAAGTAGGGTATCAAAGTACTG